>NC_061800.1:47223283-47568283 GCF_021462225.1 Girardinichthys multiradiatus | reverse complement strand
TATACAGTTCAATAAAGGTTTCTGCCCATGAACACATGCAGGTGCAGCAACAATAAACCAAACATGTCTAACTGGGAAAACGGGAAACGTTGCAGACAGAAAGTTGCTTAACCTTCTGGTGCATTCAGGAGCCACTGGGTGTCGTCTCTCCAGCTCCTCATGCATGGAGCTGCTGCTGCTGCTGGGCTTTGACCAATCACAGCAGCCATATTGATTAGGTGTAACACTTGTTGCTGAATGCATGTCTGACACCTGCTGCCTCAGCATTGATGAACAAACTTTAACTTGTTTGAGCTGAAAAAGTGTGGCTTTTAGAGCGGACTGTGAACATAAGTCTGAATGTTTTACTTCATATTAAAGCCATGAAATGAGCCCAGCAGTCAGCCTGAAGGGGGCGCACTCATGCCCCAGGCTGGTAAACTATAGAAACTCAGAATAAAACAGAGGAACAATCAGACATCCTGGAAGAAGAGCTGCTTTTAGCGACTGGTGTGGCTCTGAGACAATTTTCTGGCTGTGCAAAACCATACTGGGTTTTCGATGAACCCGCTTAGAACCGTCATTGTAATTGGAACGTCCGTGGTGGAGAAAATGCTAAAACAGTAGTCTGTTGTTAGCCGGGGACGCTGCTGGTTTCTCAGTTCTTTGCTCATCCTGAAGCAACCAGTAGGATAACCACAGAGTGAATGCATTGCTGGAACCAGCTCCGGCTAACGAGATTACTAGTTTTACTGGTTTTAACCATTAAACATATCTTCTGCCACAGAGATCTTTTAGAAATATCCAGAACACCAAAACCTTCATCCTGTTGGAGTCTTTACAGAAAGAGATGTGAGCCCAGATTACGTGTTTTCAGTGTGTTCATAGGTTGGTTCACGTAGATCACGGCAGCTGATCTGTGGTTCTGACCGGGCTCAGCAGCTTCTGTCACCACAAACTTTAATGCATCTTATTGGGATTTTATGTGAGATTGATACAAACTAGTGCATCACTGTGATGGGAAGCGAAATGATACATGGTTCCAAACATTTGTATTCAGCCACTTTTTATCTGATACTCCCCAATAAAACCCAGTTCAACCAGCCGCCTTCAGGACTACCGGATCAGTGACCAGAGTCCAGCTGTGTGTCATTTAATCTGAGTCTAACTGCAGCTGTTCTGTTTTGGCCCTCAGAGGTCCCTTAGAGACCAACCAGCAGACCAAGGAACCCAGCAGACAGGTCAGGGAGAAGGTTCTGGTTCAGTTTAAAGCAGAGTTAGGTTCTACAACAATATCCCAAGCTCTGAACATCTCCAGAGCTCTGCTCAACTCTTCATCTGGACATGGAGAGAGGATGGACCAATTGCAGACCTACCAAGACATGGACGTCCATCTAAACTGGGCAAGGAGAGCATGGTAACTCTGGAGGAGCTACAGATATCCATAGTTCAGGTGGGACAATCTGTCCATGGGACAACTATTGGTGGTGCTCTCCATAAATCTGGTCTTTCTGGAAGGCTGATGACAAGAAAACCAGAAGAAGTCCTGTTTTTAGTTTGACACAAGCCATGTAGGACATACAGAAAACACGTGGAAGAATGATCTGATCAGAGCCACTGGAGGAAAACTTACTGCACAACACACTGAACGCATCTTCCACACAGAGCATGGTGGTGGTAGCATCATGCTGCGGGGATGCTTTTCTTCAGCAGGTTTAGGGAAGCTGGTCAGTGTAGACGGGAAAATGGATGGAGCTAAATCCAGGATAATCCTTTGAGGCTGCAGAAGACCTGACACAGGGGTGAAGGTTCACCTACCAGCAGGACAACCACCCTAACCATACATCCAGAGATCCAGGTGGCTGAATACAAGGCATGCCACACTTTTCAGATTGTTATTGGTAAAAAATGTAGAGCTATGAATCATTTTCGTTATGATGCAGCACTTTGTGTCAGTCCATCATATGAAATCCCAATAAAATTGACTGAAGCTTCTGGTCAGAACATTCCAGATGATTTCTGGCCTTTCAGACTAGTGGAAGCTCAGCTTCTCCCCAGACAGAAACATGGAGCCAGATTGTTGTTTTTGTTTCCTTCACAGCTTCAGGAAAAAACTCGGCAGCAAAATTCCAGCTTCTTTTCTGAAAAACATGGAATAAAAAGGGTTTTTATTCCCAGTTTTTCCTGTTTCTGTCGGAGCTGCAGGAGTTAAAACAGACTCTGCTCGGCTTGTGAAGCTGATTTGTGGACACATTCACCAGTGGGGCAACAGAAAGTCAGAGTGGGTTTGTGCACGCTGCAGCTCTGCTGGGTGGTGCTTCAGATTCCTCTTTGCAGCCAAGGATTTGTCTGCTGCCGGACGTGTTTTTCCCTCTTTCTATCACGCTGGAGAGAAAAACTGAGGACATGTGAGTAGGACGCTCAGGACTGTAGCGGAGATGTTGGCAGCGAAGCAGAACCTCTGATCTACTCTGTTCCTGCAAATTACTCATTAACATGAAGTTATGTTATCATTCTTGTTCAGCTTTTAGGGAATCCTTCTAAATGTTTTAACAGGTTGAATTATGTGAATTTTAATCTTTTAGAAATGCTTTGATCTACTGCTGACATCTTTGCTGCTTTTTTATGACTTTGTTTTATCTTTAGTGGTTTGATCATTGCTGGGACCTGATAAAACCGGCTCTGAATAGACAATGAGGAGGATAAAAACAAGCCTCCATTGGTGTCCAACTATGTGTGCTTCACACAGGAACAGTTGGAGTTTAAGGTTCTGACCCTGAACAGTTTGGGAAGAAGTGATTTAGGCAGAGGAAAATCTTGTATATAAGGCACAGCTTAGGTTTAAAGCATCCATCAGACTTCACAGACCAACCTCCTGGTTCAGCTGTGGTCCGTTTAACAGCGGTACTCTTACCTGAGTGCAGCAGTCACTTCATTATGGGAGTAATATCAAAGAATACACATAAATGTCCAGGAAGGACCTCAGTGTGTTTGAAGCTCAAACTTCTCCAAACGTGACCTTGATTTTCTCTCTGTAAGCATATTTCCTCCTGCCACAAAGTTACTGTTTAACCCAAGCTTCAATAAGACGCTGTCGTTGTTTCCATCCAGGAGGTCAACATTTCCTCACTGATCTCATGCATGTTAGCTCCAGGCCGTGTTGTTGTCCCAGCAGCCTTGACATTTGTCCAGCTGGAGTCATGAGCCCGGTATGTCTGCCCTGTCGAGCTTCTGCAGCCCAAACAGCAGCGCTGAGCTTAAATAAGTCAAACTGACGTTCAGCTTAAGATTGGAGTGATTTAAACCTGCTGAGGATAGAATGATGATGCTGATGCTTAGATGTTTGTGGCTTAAGGCTGGGTCAACAAGCCCCAGATGAGATGCAACTGAATGATTGAAAGAGTCTAATATCTAAAAACACACAACTGTCCAGTCAAAACACCCACTTTTCTTAATATATAACATATGACGATCATGTTTTCAGTTGTTCTGGAATGCCGACCCGTTACCAGATCTAGGGTCCAGTGGTTTACTGAAGGAACGCTTCTCACTTTCCATCATGAAATAATACCTGAACCTGGCAGTTTGAGTTTTTCCCTTTGATTAGCAGATGTCCTTAATTACTTCTGAACTTGAAGCAACCAAGCAGCCATCTTGGTTTGAAAGTATCACTGTAGTTTATTGTGAGACTGGGTCATTCCTCCAGGAGGACACTGAGGTGCGATGTCTTGATCTTTGTGTTGGCAACAGGCTTCCATGCTATCAGTCCCTTAGTCTGGTGCAGATCTTTGGGTGGGTTAGTTTACTTTGACTCCAAGCAGCTCTGGTTGCGTAATGGCCAACCCCGAGAAATAATTGACACAAAGAGAGAACAAGTGCCTTGTGTTGTGGAGCGTCCCTGTTTAGATCATAAGGGGCCACGCAGACAGAGGGCTTCTGCCGGGCCACGGAAGATATTGAGCTTCGTTAACAACTAAAAGCATGGTTTAAAAGATTTCTGTGCTGGACCTCCAAGCTGAACGTCATCCAGGAGAATTACTGATTTATTTCTCTGTTTTCTGTCATTCTGTGAGTATTAGAGTGGTGTTGCTGAGGTTCCAGAGTGCTGGTTATCTGCTGTCCGTTATGTGTTGGAATGAATGGGAGCTCTGTTGTCTCCTCATGGATACGTCTTTATTCCAGCTGTTAGGCAGACAACCCACTTTTTACAGCTGATTTGTTTGTTGTTCAGTAGCTGCTGACTTACGCGGTTTCCAAAAGAATCCTAAATGTTTGAAGCCAAGTTAAGATCATCAACTTTGGTTTACAGTCGTCCTCCCAACATTCACACAAAGAACATGAACACATGACTCCTTTGGTTCTGCAGTTTTATTTATTGTCCTACTGGCCCATGGGACCTGTTAATGTGGGTCATTTATCTTTCTGAATAGGCTCGTTCTAAGCTGAGCTGTGAAAAGAAACTTGAAAGGAAGAAAGAAGCTGAGGCTTCTGCATGAACTCATTCTGGTACCACTGGGAAACCCGCTTCGTCTCACCTCTACTCTCTTTTGTTAAGGCCCTAATTTGAGGAGAAATCTTTTGACACGCCCATATTTCCTAATCCTTGTCATAACAAACTATTCTTCATCCCACCTGGAACTGTTTTATTATCACGAAATGACCATTTCATTCATGTTGGTACCACAGCCTGATTCAGTCCCTGATCGCAGTAGATTTTGGTTTATTGTTAAATTCTTATCAATAAAAGATCAGAAAAGGAGAAAATCGCTCCATCCAAACCATTGTGGTCCTTTGTTAAAAATAATCACTCCCTGAGCCTAATAACTGCTTGTCCCTCCCTCGGCAGCAACAGCTGCCATCAGGGGTGTGTGATAACTGGCAGCAACTCTGCTGCATCAATGTGGAAGAATTCTGACCCACTCTGCTTTGCTGAATTGTTTTAATGCAGCCAGTCTTGAAGTAGACCACTTCAGAACCCTTATCATGTTCTTTCCGGGCCATTCCAAAATTGACTTTCTGGTGTGCTTTGGATCGCGGTTCCACCCAATAGCCTAAATGAATTTAAGGTCACAAACTAATGGGCGGAGCAGAATTCATGCAGCCCAGACCTTGACACTACCACCACCATGTTTGACTATTGTGATGTTCCAGCTGAAATATGCTGCTAGTTTCACGCCAGATGTGGACCTTCCAAGAAAGTTCTACTTTTGTCTCGTCTGTTTTCCTAAAGGGATCATCAAGATGTTCTTCGTGGAAATGTGAGATGGTTCTTTGTTTTCTCTTTGCTCAGCAGTGACCGAATATACGTGAGAATAAGAACATGGCTGTGGGCTGACAACATTAGCTCTTCACGACCGCAGTCAGGCAGCATCGTTGAGGATAAAACTGCAAAAATGTCAAGATCTTATTTCCATTGTGGACCTCCAGATACCCAACACCCAATACAAACACAACAAGAAAACAGCAATATAGATAAAAAACGGACACATCCCGAGAATATACAAAAATCATTTACCAAAAATATTAAAATAAAATTACGCATTAGTTTTTATAAAGACAGGCTTAAACTACATCTGGATGGTCTAATGTAAAAGCTGCGTAACCGCTGAACTTTAAATGGTTCTCCTTTCAGCTAGTCCAGTCGGAAGTACCTAGATCAGAGAAGATATCGGCCAGTTCCTCAGTAATCCTGATGTTTTCTTACAAAACCTTGGTTCTAAATATCCTGTTTGAGCACTTTAACATTTCTACTGCGTATTCCATAGTAGGTCGCGGGGGAGCTGGTGTCTATCTCCAGCAGTCTATGGGCGAGAGGCGGGGTCACCCTGGACAGGTTGCCAGTCCATCGCAGGGCAACACACAAACAACCATGCACACACTCATTCACACACCTAAGGGCAATTTAGAGAGAGCAATTAACCTAACAGGCATGTCTTTGGACTGTGGGAGGAAGCCAGAAGCACTTTAGCATGTTACATGTATTTATTTTGGTGATACATTCTGGTCAATTCACTGCCAAGACCAAAGGAAATCTGGTTGTGGATCTTTGAGAAGTTTTTTCTGGTCTGGTCTTAACTTGGTCTGAACTCTCAAGCCTTGGGCTTGGTGTTGATAAACTCTGATCTTGGTCCTGACTTTCTATCAAGCTCTCAAGTCTCGGACCAACCCGATTTCTTTGATCCTGGTCTTAATTTGACCATAATGGGTGCTGTTTTAAACACAATGCTGCACCTAAGGGTGTTATCTTTCGCAACCTTTCATTTGTGGTTCCTTTCAATTTGCTGACATCAGGGCTGACGATCAACAACCTCCGCTGGTTTGTTCCATTACCTTGTCCTTTATTTTTCCAGTCCTGAGTGGTTTGCACTTACAGATATTGACTCCCTGCAGCCTCTGATGTATAATTGATGAGCTGCAACATAAGTGCTTACTGGGACCAGTTTCTGTACTTGCAGTGGGCCAGTTATTTGGGGTCAGTGGTTTGCTAAACTTTACTTAAACATATCTGTACATTTAAAAAGGTACTACCATTAGGAGTTTTCTTATCTATTAACTTAGGTTCAGTCTTCATACAGTCATTTAATCCCCCTGAGAACATGTTGCAGATCTTGTGTAATCATTTTCAAACCAAAATTATCGTAGTAAGTATCATTGAGCATAATTAGCTTACAGTAAAGGCAGCCTTGGTTTCCTCCATGAACTTTCTCCAAATACGGCAGCAGACTAAACTTGCATATTACAGCATTGCACGCAGCCACCCAGGCTCTTTATACTCTGGAGCAGATTAAATGTAAATACATGTAGAACTATTCTCGTCCTGCTATTAGTGGTTGCAGCACCGAGGCCGTGGGGAACGTTCTCAGAACATGTTTCATCATTGCTTTTTATTAATGCGACCTCCAAAGGCCACCAACACAAAGAAAGGAACCAAGACGAGCAGCACATGTGTGTTTGTGTATGTAAGCTACAGGAGAAACATGCTATTTCCGTTGTAAGAGCGGGATCTACAGCCACCGGGGTCAGAGGTCAAAGTTTAGAGATGAAGAGGTCACACAGTTGCACCATCTGGCTTGCAGCACCTCAAAATATCTGGCACCACCTAAACGTGCCTTAGATTCATTTTGGCCGAATTCATCTATAAAACGTTTGACAGCCAGTTTATCAGCTGCTTTCTTGTTTACGAGGATCTCAGACTGATCAGAACCAGTTCAGCCTCGGTTCTCTTAAATATATGAGTTCCTGAATACAAATTGTCACATTTGAGTTGGAAGTTATTTACCTCCTGTGGTGTTTGTAAAAGCCCATACAACACATGGTCCGTCTCATCACATGGAAAGTCAAAGGTTATTTGTAGAGGCTTATGTGGATTCATTTCAAGCAAATGAAAACAGCAGCAGACACATCAGCGCTCACAGAAGCCAGAGCAACATAAATAGTCAGCCGGTCCGAAAAGAAAGTGTCAAGTGTCAGATTAGATTTCCCGTTGTACAAGTCGAGATCCTGCTCATTAGTCACATCTAGTTTGAGATGGATGACTGCAGGTTTATTTTACGTGAGCTGGAATCATCTCAGTCATCTTCATCAGTGTAAGGATAAAGAGAGGACTTGGAGAGAAACAAAGAAGTCTGTAGGACAGTTTTAGCCTAATTAAAGTGTCTGTTTTGTTATGTAATCTGTATTCACAAAACCTGCTTTGAATTGGTGTAAAATGAATTTATGAATAAAAAGGCAAAGGTTATGCAGGGGCCGGAGTCTTGCTTCTTCTGAATGATTCATTGTATTTGGTCGAGAAAATACAAGTACTGTTCTTCATGCTAATATGAACAGATGGTTCCTGATAGCTCCAAACGCTCAAGAACTTTCACATATAGAATGAATCTTTAAATGCTACAATGCAGTTGAATAGTTCTCATTCTTGTTTCTATATAAATCAGAACTACAGTTGTTCCAGTTATTCTGGTTTCTCCATCTGCCTGCAGCAGGGTGGAGTTTTCTCCTGGTCTCCAGCTTGCAGAGAGCTCGTTAAATCACTCTTGTTGGATGAAGTACCTCTTTCCATTACAGGTGTGTTTTTTAACTCCAGCAGGCTAACAGAGTTGCATCCAAGTGCAAAAAGAAAGCTTATTTTTATTCATAATTGTAGATGCTTACATAACTCTGGGATTATTTAAAATGATCAGTATAAACAAGTGTAAATGTCTGAAATAAAGGCCTTTTTCTGAGTATTTCAGCAGAATTAGTGTTGGAAGAAGTAGGTGTGTGTAAAAGAGTCAGACCTGATAGGCTGGATGTGGCTCTATGAAGCCCCATTCTGTGGAATTCGGTGGCCCCTTAGCCTCCACCTACATGCACCATCACGCAAGCTGTTGTGACAGACCTCCCACATGGACACACAGAACAGGGGCAGCTTTTAGACCAGGGTGGACCACAGAGCAGCCTGCAACACCAGCAAATCTGAGCCAGACAAAGTCCTTCAACAGAGGGAGGGGAAGCAAGAACAGAAGCCAGAATCAGCTCCAGAGTTCCCGGGGCTCCGCTGCAGGACTTTTCTACCTTTTGGGAGTTTGGGAATGAATGGTTGTCTGGTGCTCACACAGGTAGGGGATCAGCGTCCTGCTGTGGAGGTGTTTATGCTGTTTCCAGATCATCTTCAGCTTTAGAGTCAAATGTGACTACAGGACAGGTGATAAAATACGTGCTGAAATTAGAGAGTGCAAAAGGCTCTGCTTTCACGACTGATGTCTATGTTTATCTGCACGGCTGCTGCATCAAACATGTTTGTGCGCTCACGTCAACGGGAGTGTGCGCACAACTTGGTTCTCACTTGATATCCGATTGTTTTTACGAGTTTTATAAATATGCAGTGATGCTTTGAATTGGAGCCTCCTGTCAGAGTTGGGGACATGAGGGAATAAAGCTGAAATATCAACAGTCTGTCCCAGCCTGGTGTCTTTCTGCATGAGATTCTGTGTTCTCTCCATGCATGCATGGGTTCTCTCTGGGTACTCTGGATTACACTCACATTCTAAAATCATGTCTGTTACGTCAACTGGTTACTCTAAACTGTCCTTAGGTACGAGTGTGTCTGTGTTGTCCTGTGATGGACTGGAGACCTATCCAGGCTGGAACCCGCCTCTCACCCAGTCATTGCTGGAGAATCCATCCGGACTAATCCTCACTGATTAAATATGTTGGCGAGTAGGAGGCAATTTCCCTGTGGTTATTGACTACAGTTGTTAATTGTGCTGCGACTTTGACAAACCCTAACATCTGATTGGTTTACCTGCACAGTAAGTGAAGAAGACTGATCACATGTAGAAAACGAACTGATACGAAGCAGATAAACAGTTGATGATGTTTATGTTTAAAACCAACATGAATTTGACACAAGAAATCAGCACCCACTGGGTCCCAAACTTTACTTGCTGCCATATTGGCAACGGCCCCACCTGGAGGTAGCTCCATGTTCTTAAGGTTGAGCAAGCCGAGGCTCAACCAACAGGTTCTCGCTGAAGATCTCCCAACTCCCCTGGCCTGTCTCCAGGACTGTGCCCAGGTTTGTTTTCTCCAGTCAGGATAACCTGCTCTTTTGGTTGATGTAGACTGCCCCCTCCAGGCCAGGGGTGAGTCTTCGCTTCTAGCAGAGCAGGTCAAGTATCTCGTCTTGTTCACAAACTAATGGCATGATGTAGCAGGAGATGGATTAGCAGCAACATCTGCAGCATCACATCCATCACTCAGTCTGTTGTGATGGAAAAGATCTTAAAGATAAATCTCTGGATCTACTAGTTCCAAATATCCAAACCCTCAGCTATGGCAGATACAGATGATCGCCACATGTACAAGATTCCAGATACAACGGGTTGGACTGAGTTTCCCCCGTAAGGTGGTCAGTCTTTGCCTCAGAGACAAGAAGCTGCATCATCAGGGGCGCTGTAGAGCATACTGCTGCTCCACATCCTAACGAGTCGGCTGAGATTATTCTAGGTTTTGATCAGGAACACCTCCCTTGCAAGCTTTTCCAGACATTTCCCACTGGAAAAAATTCTTGTGGGAACCCAGAATTCGCTACAACAACTTGCTATCCCAAGAGGAGCCAGATAGAGAGGGATGTGTGGGTTTTTCTCCTGAGCTTGTTACTGCAGCGTGAATGGATCACATGGTCATAGCTCCGTTGTCCACCAGTTCTAAGATATTTAAAACAAAAAAAAACTTCCAGCAGATCCAGAAAAAACTCTGTTCTAACAATCAAATTCACAAAGCAAGCACTACTTAGCAGATTTATTTATGAAATGTTTGCCCCTCCATAAGTTGGAGTTTTATTGACCATCTAAGCTTCTACCCAAACATGGAGGCATTCGTTTTTTATAGCCGCCCAGATTGTGTAATTGTGAATGTGCACCCTTCCCTTGGCAGCCCGCCTCGGGTCAGCCCTGGAGACCCAGGAGACTTCGCAGTGCCCAGCTAGTGTACGCCCACTGAGCTCCATCACAGAGGCCTGTGTTCACTAATGCTGCGATGAAGATAGCTATAGGTTGCAGAGACACAGGCAGCATCTTTGTGCAGCTTCTGTCTCAGCTGGAAAATCAGAAATGGATACACGCCCATGCTTTGTTTTGGGTTATGTTGGTTCTTGGGAGCTTTTGTGGACGAGGAAAGAACCAGGTATTGTTTTTATCTGAACTCTCACCTATGCATGACAAGCAGAGAGTTGTCCAGTTTTACAGTTCTTTAAACAAAAGAAACATTTACATTCTATGGGGAAATAGATTGTGTGATCAGTCTACACTGGCCCACAATGTTCTGATAACCGAGGACAACTGGGCTTTGTCTGGGGCTCTGTTTTTAACTTCATAGGTGCCTGGTGTGTGTGTTTGAGTTTTTTCTGGCCTTTCTTAGTCAGTGAGGGGAAAATTTCCAGTGATGACTAAATCTTTCTGACTGGGACACCCTACATTTTCTCACGACTTGCCTGCAGCTGAATGTGAAACTTAGGGCTGTAAATACAACAAAAATCATCTTCTGATGGACCAGTATTTGTCAGATGTTACATATTTATACATTTATCCAAAAAAAAAGCAAACTCTGATGATTTCATCATATTTTCCAGAGCGAGTTGCATTAAATGTTCATTTTCTGAAGCTGGTAGAAAACGTGGAAATGAGCCAGGAGCAGCGCTGGCTGTCCACTATCTGCTGAATACCGTTACTTCTTAGCTGCACACACTTTTCTTCTCCACGTCTCGATGATTTCTTACAGTTGCCTAGTCACTGTGACTCCAGAAATGTGTGGGCAGCTGAATATAAATGGGTTCTGAAGAACTGAGACATTGTTGCTGATCCGGTTGAGTCTGATCAGGCTCTAAACAGACTTTGTTCTATTTGTTTCAGACGTCATCCACACCCAAGGACCCCTGGACGGGAGTCTCTATGCCAAAGTTCGTAAAAAGGAGTCTGCTGAAGGAACGGTCACGTCGAATGGCCTTCCACCCACGGCTGTTGAACACGCTCTACCTGCCGGTGACCACGCCCTGTCAGTGAGCAGTGATTCAGGAAACTCCACCGCCTCCATCAAAACGGATCGAACGGATGAAGCCGCATCAGCCCCTCAGGCTTCCACTGTGAGTCAGACACAAACCACTGTGGGTGAAGAGTTACCTTTAGTCCATCAAGCTCCACCGGCCCAACAACCAATAAGTCCCAAGGAGAAAAAGGAGCTAGAGCAACTACTGAGTGGATTGGAGGGGCCCTTGCACAGACAGGCCTACCTGTCTACCCCAGCATCTGCTGCTGGTGCAGGAATGCTTCACCTGGTGCCCGCCCAGGTCCATGTTAATGGGCACAGTGGCATTGATCGTGAAACGGACATCCTAGATGATGAACTGCCCACCAGTCAAGAGGGCAACAGTGTGGACAGTCTGGGGACATTTTCTTCCACAGATGGACGAGCTACACCAGCTGATCTTTACTACCAGTCTGAATCACCTATTAACGGCCAGGGACCGGTTCCGTATCTGGAGCGCAACATCCCAGAGAAACCTCTGGAAACCGTCCAGCCACATGTCAGCAGATCTGATAAACCTACTGTTCTAATCCCAAGTGATTCGGATAATTACATGGCTCCCCAGAACGGTAGCCTGTTTCGCTCTCGTTCCTTTGGTGCCGACCCAAAGTCCATGCCAGAGGCTCCCGCCCGCACCACCAGCAGCAGGGATGCTGTCCAACGTGGTCTCAATGTCTGGCAGCAATTTGGAGTTCCAGAGGAGCCGGTAACTGAAGGCGTCACTTTTAGCCCACCTCCATCTGTATCGATGTCCACTCACCACAGCCTGCCACAGTTCCCGCACCGCCACAGTGCTTCTCAGGAAGAGATCGAGCAATCTATTGAAACCCTCAACCTACTCATGATAAACCTGCAACCTGGCCGTTCAGTCGTGTCAAAATCCCAAAGCGCCCCACTGAGGGAAACCGTAGTGACCACGCAGCCGTCCTTCTCCCAGAGCCAGACCAGACTGTCCCACCAGACGGATGCTGCTCTTCATGTTCCTGCTCCTGTGTCCAGCTTGGCTAGCCATTTGTCAACAGCTCACACGTCATCTGGGAAGCCAGGTTCACCAGAGCCCACACCTTTCCACGGATCTCCAAATTACTCCACTGCAACCAGCAGCTCATCACAAGTCCTTCCCTCTTCAAGCACCCACCTTCAGCTCAAACCCATCAGCACATTCCCAACAAGTATCCAGACCCAGCTGTCAGATGTTTCCCAGTCCCAAAGAACCCCAAGTGCTGCCTCATCTCAGCCCAGAGACGGCGAGCCAGATGACATTTTTAATGTGGAAGGTCTGGTGGCCCAGAGAGTGGCAGGTAAGACCCATTTATTTATTGTTTTAGAAATTATTGTTGTACCGCTCCAATGTGCAGAGTGGCGATAAAGAGAGTTTTTTTTTGTTAAGCTTTTCTAGCTCAGTTTGTCAGTTTGTTTTTGGGTCAGAACTTGTGACTAGTTAAACGTGAAAATGATCTGGAAATTATTTGTCATGGTTTGAATATTTCAGGTTTTAAAAACTTGGAGTTTTGACTTTTTTGAGCCACAGTGAGGAGATCCTAAAGTCCGCACAACTTTAACAGTTTTTGGACCTTTTATTTGTTTATGAACGTCCTTTTTTGCCTGCAGGACAGAAACTGTAGAGGAGAAATATGCCTGATGCCATTATATGCTGAGTTATAAACAAATCAGTTCTGCCCTTATCTTATTTCCTGGCCGTTAATATCACTTGGCCTGAAACAGGAAGAGTCTTCTAGTCCAGCAGGTTGACAGTGTCCAGATAAAAGCAGCAGACATCCTACAGATGGCTCAGCACAGTCAACATGAAGCAGAGTGATAGAAAACACGAGCCACGAGGAGGCGTTCTGGAATCACAGTTATGCTTCAGTTCCTTTTATTGCTGTTTGAAGGTTTATTTCACTGTTTTATTTTAGTTTCGCTGTCATGTGAGCAACTTTCTATGTTCACATTATGTGAACAGGAGCAGAAGATGTCTGCTACCTCTTCCTGTTGTTTTCAGATGAACTCATCCTCCCTCTGCTCATCTTCCTTTTAGTTTTATCATAATGTCTTTCTTTCATCATTCATGTGTTTGTCCAGAGTACTCGGCTAGAGTCCAAACCATCAACCCCAGCATGACTTCTTCTCAGTCTGAGCACCGCCGCTCTCACTCCCTCTCGGGTTGGTTCTCCCATCCGGTCTGAAGAAACAGTTCAGGAAAACAGGAGATGGTTTTCCTTTGTTCTGAGCGTTTCTTCAGTCCGAGTTCAATTCTCTTTCTGCCTTGGCTTTTCAGAGTGGTGGGCTTTGGTTTGCTTTGAATCCTTCCCCTCTTCTTTCATTGTGTGTTTTTGTTTCCCCTCTTCTTATTTCTGTCATTCTCCAGTTTGAGAAACATCCTCATCATTTGTGTTTGTTCTGAGCTGCAGTTTCCTTGCTAAAAGGTGAAGGAGTGGTCCAAACAGTAGAGCATGAAACAAACAAGCTGGAGGGAGAACGTTAACGTTTCACCAGAACAGAACAGAGGAGGAACAAAGGAGGCTCTGTGTTTCTGCAGGAGAGAGTGTCACAGGATCTGTTTTGCCAAAGTTGGGGAACAATGCTGAAGCCAGGATACACTGGCCTCATTCAAAGCCACTTTTATCACTCGTATCGTTTTCACCATTTACAAAAGCAGACAAAATGTAAAACGGAGACCGCAGTCGTCCTCGTTGCAAACATCAGTGAAGCTGTATTTGTCCTCTGAGAACCGGTGACCCAATCCAGACGTTTAGGATCCTTCACCACAGAGGAAGATCCTTCATAGTGATGCAACACAACCACAGACTGTAGAGTTAATAGGATTCATGTTAGGTAAGAGCTGTATTTACTGTGTGATGAAACAGCAGAGAAGGCATAAACAGTCCTCAGCCTTACCTTAAACAACCTCCAACAGTAGCAGGTGTGAACATCTGAAGAAGACACATCGATCACCTGTGGAGCTTGGTTTTAGAAAAGCCGTCATGCTGCTTCCACAGGATAATCAGACTTTAAATCGGAACGATGTAAAAAAACAGAAGAAAAAGCCTTTGGGTTCTGGTATCAGCAGCTGTTAAGCATTAGCTGTCACCATGGTACCAGCATACTGTTTGACAGCGGTGTGCCGTGGGGAGGCGTATGTTTTTGACACATTTGGGCCTCAGTTTTCAGTCTCTGTCTCGGTGGGCGTTTCCGTTTCAGACCGTTTTAAAACCAGGAAAAACTGAATATGAGGCGCTGCAGAACAGCTGTTCAGATGTTCTGTTCTCCACCATTTCCACCCAGTCCAGAGATAATCTGTCTTCATCTATTGCTGAAAACATGCATTCATCTGTGCACAGCTCTGTCTTTGGTGCCTGCAGAAGAAAACTATGGCAGCAGAGTCAAATGGCGTTCCACTTTAAACTTCCAATTACAAAGTGAGAGGTTTCCAACGCAGCCCAGAGTTACTATCCTTGTGTAAAAAATTTGGTGAAAGTTGTAGAAATATTATGTTTATTTGCTATTTTGATGGTTTATATTAGAATAAACCAGTGGAGCAAACACACAGGACTGTACGTATGCTCCTCTAGTGTTTGAGCGTGTAAAATGGAGAGATATGTAGTTACTGCGAGGATTATCTGCTGGTTACCAACCACAACAACAAGCAGATCCGACCTTTCAGGCTTAGGACTAAAACGGCGCTCAACTCAGCTGCAGCGTCATTCCCACAGGAGGAAGCCTCGATGTTCTAACTTAAGATGTGGCTGATTATGATTTGACCTGCTGATAAGGATTTTAGTTTATTTTAGTCATGAGCTGCAATAGAAGCAGGTATAAGAGAGGACATAAGAACAGCATTAGAAATGTTTTTCTCTGGCCTTCCTTCCTGGTCAGTTGTTGCACTGTGGAGAGCAGTCACAGTAAAACAGGCTTTTACTCACATTTTAAAACAAAGAAAATCATTTCTAAGATATTTTACATTGCCTTAGATTCCAGCAAGTAGTGCAGCGAGAGCAGTTAGCACAACTAAAACCGAAGTCTGAGGTTTCTAGACAACGTAGATCCTCACCTTAACTCCGAGGTATCTAAAAGGCTGCCAACATTTCTCACCAGCATGCTCAATGGAGCAGGTTTACTGTAACTCATCCTTCCTGTTATCTGCTGGAAGTCTTTCTCTCTCGCAGTACGTATGAGCTCTGCTTCTTGTAAAGTCTTCTTCAGTCCTAACAGCAATGTTGCCAGTGGGACCTGGTGGCTCCCAGTATCGTTGTAGGTCCAACCAGTCATGGCCAGTCACTCTGAAATTTCCTGAATCTTTTCATCGTAATATTTTCCTCTACATCTCTAGTTTTACCAGCCTCTTTTATTGTCTGCGATAAATTAAATTTCATAATAGATTCCAGCCTCTTTTCTAAAGGAACAGAATAAATAATTATTTTCATCATACTTATGGAAATAAAACTAATAGAGATGCCATGTTTCTTCTTTTAATTCTAGTTTAAAAAGTCAAATAAGATAAATTTAAAGAAAGAACAACGTGGGGAGGATACTTTTGCTTTGTTATGGAGCCATATTTGCAGCCAAAAGCAAGAATTGCATCCAGGTTTCAATGATTTATCTTAACTTTGACAAGCGTACAACATGGTCACCGAGGAGCGACTCATTGGTTTCCTCCCAGGCTCGTTAACATGTAAAGTAGCCATTAGACAGTAATTATTCCTCCTGACGAAACCTTCAGGGTAAACGGCCTCAGCACAAACGCAATCAGCTGAAATGTTCTTTGTTTTAAACCTGTTGGGTTTTTCCTTCTTCCTCCCATAAGCCAGTGTGAAGCAGCTGGGGAGGGTCTAACAGACTGACTCTGTGTTTCTGCATTCATGCTTCGCTTCTCCAAACGTCCAGGTTACAGTTTGTTGTGTATTTGCAGAAAGAAATTAACTCCCGTCTTGTTTGTTTAATGCTGCTAGCTTTCTGCCTGGCTCTCGAAGTTTAAGCAGATTAATGAAAATCAGCTTACTCACCGCTTTGAGGAACTGCCAGTGTTTGATTTTAGGAAGCGTATTTGTGCCTCTAGTTTTCCAGGTTTCCAGGATTCAAGTTATTGGAAATGTCAGCAGCAGAGTGGGTTTGTTCATGATGGTAAAATGTTGGTGTCCAGTTTGCTGTGCATTTGCTCCTTTAGTAACCATTCTCAGTGTGCATGTTGAACATGAAGCAGGGAGCACTTCTCCTCTCTGATCTTTAACACTTATTTATATGTCACCTCAGGGGTCCAGGCCCGTTCAGTACCTTTGGATGAAACAACAATCCTTCCCCGACGTCGCATCACCAGTGAGGGACACTCCGACGATGCTCTGTCCCCAGATATCCTGGTTCGCTCTCCCATCCGGTGCGTTTCTCCAGAGTTTGTCAATGCCATAGCGATGAACCCTGGAGGACGACCCAAGGAGGTAGAAAACATGCACTGGATGCATCAGAACATTTTTAGAGTGTTTTTGTTCTGATCTGAATTTTCCGCCTCGTCAGAGAAACATGCACAGCTACCGGGAGGCCTTCGAGGAGATGGAGGGAGGCCCTATCAGTCCTACACCCACAGCTGGTGGTGAGGCGTTACCCCAAACCCCCACCTTCCCTGTCTCACCGCAAACCCCTTACTTCAATCTGTGTAAGTCCCCCCTCCGGCTGACAGATGGCACTGTGGAGCTTGGACATAGATAATGAAATAATTCTATGAACTAAAGACAGAATTGATCTTTAAAATTCAGAAGACTGTGAGTTTATTTCTTTCTTTTCCCACATCTGGTGCAATGTTTGGAAGTTAAATTGCAACAAAGTTTTCTTACTGTTTTAGATATTTCCCTCATATGAAACAACTCAGCGGGAAAGAAAGTTTTAGGGATATTAGTATAAACTGATATAAAATGTGATCATTCCTTCTGGATGTTTAATTTCCTTTCTCCATTAGTGTCTTATAGGTAATAAGATCCTAAAATATCCTAATTCAGTTCTTCCATCTGTTCCAGTTAATCTTCAGCCAAAGATCACCTCTAACCAGTAAAACTTATGTTCTTCAACATTTCCGTTGGATTTAAACCTTGCTGTAAATCCCAGTTTTATATCCAGATATTAGTCTGCTTCCTTGCAACTGCATTCCTAGCTTTTAGAAACTAGAAATGCAGTTTAGTTCCCCTAAGCAGGAAGCAGCCGTTTTCTCAGCTAGACATGAGATGGAGTCACTGGTAAAAAAGACTTGTTAAACCTGTTAAAAGTGCATGTTTGAGGGTCAGTGCACTCGCTTCTCAGTAGTAGGTGCTGAAGTTCTTCACGTCTCTGCACACTCACACCATCTGTGATCAGAGGTGCGGTTTCAAAGAATTGATTGGGATTCTTTGGTAAGTGGAGGATGCACGATGCTCCGAGGGCGTTCCACCGTCCCACAGTCAGCCATCCTGACCCCCGACCCCTGTCTATGCGCCTGAGTGTCCCTTTGCCCATCACTTGTCACAGCCCTGCACTGCTTTGGCGTGAGAGCCACACGAGAGCAGCACTAGGATAAAACTGCAGACCAGTCAAAGCTTACAATGAAAATGAAAATGATTTCTATAAGTTTTTACAAACCATCTGACCTGTCAGCAGCTGCTGCTCTGCGTGTTCCTGGGACTGAGTTCCCGTTGCTGCCTTGTTTCCCTGCAACAGCATCCTGCTTCTTCATTCATTGTTGTGCAACACATTTTGTTTTGTAATATAATTATTTTCAGCATGAAACAAAAAAGAAATGCCTGGTTTTTCTTTACCTCAGTGATTCACCGCTGAGTTTAGCTGTCGCATCGCCCTTAGTTTATTTCATCTTCACCCAGTAAAATAGACCTTGTTCACCTGATCTTAAATTATTTTCTTAGTTGTTTATTTTTACCTGGTAGAAAAAAATCCACCCGTCCATGTCGGACTGAATGTTCAGTCCAACATATTCAGTCCTTTATGATCTGACGTTTTGGCATAAAGAAACCTCTCAGTTGATTTATTTATCCCAGTTTTAACCTGGATGTCTCAGGACAATTCAATTTATTCCATGGGTTTGCTTTGGTGTGACTCGGTGCTGCCATCTCATTTTTAGCACCTTGCTGTGCTGGCAGTGGGAGTCAGGTTGTGTCAAGAGTCCGACTGAGATCGATCACATGCATGTTTTGATCCTCCATCAGAGCATGAAGCATGAGAACACCCACCTGAACATGTTGCTCTCTGTACGTTAACCCACCCAGACATGTTGACATCTCTTTACCTGGTTGGATCATGTTGCTATAAGTCAGATTGTGTCAACAGGTGACAGCTGTCAACGTGGCTGTAAGTCTTTGTGTGCTGCTAACTGTCCCATTTCTCTCCAGGTCGGTCTCCTCCTGGTCTTGCCAAGACTCCCCTGTCAGCCCTGGGCTTGAAGCCTCACAACCCGGCAGAAATCCTCCTCAACCAAACAGGCTCAGGTTGGTACTGAAACCATGAAGATGTCTTTGGGGTCATATGTCAGGAACTACTGCACAGGGGCGTCCTAATTAATGTAAAAAGACACCGTTGAAATGAATGTTGACGTCAAAAGGATGAGATGTTGGTTTGACTGTACAGCTGTGAGCTCAAGGAAAAAATACACGACCAATGCTGGAACTGTGAATTCTTCACCATGTTATTGTTTACAATGTTTTGATTCTGGGTTATCTCCAATGATGCTGAACAGAGGATGAGAGCGATGAAAGTGAGGAAGGTAAGGGTTGGAGATCCTTGCTGGCACTCAAGTTTATCATCAGTAGCCACCTCATTTATCTTGAAGGGCATTTATCACCATTCCAGAACCTTTTCTAGATGTGTTCAGGCTTGAAGCTTTTAACAGATTCATTCATTTTCATTTTCAAAATGTAAAAAATAATCTAAATAGAAAGGCCCAAGGCAGCCAAGAATACAGAGGAACGTTGGTGCTGAGTGACAATGTTAAGTATGAAAACTAAACTCGGGCATCAATGTCACAGCAAAGTCTGCAGTTTGAATGGAGTTCATGAAGTTTTATTGAGATTTAGTTTCAGCGAGGACTAAGAAGTGAAAACAAACAGCCTGCACAGATTTAAAAGCTCTCTGTGGTAAACTCAGCCTGCCTGTAATCTACCAGAGTGAAGGAGAAGAAACATTACGTTCCTGGTAGTATTCATGTACGTCTCATTTCTGTCCAGTATTCATGTGTCAGCGCTCCCATTTCTCCTGCTGTGTCTCCAGCATACTTGATATTGTGCAGTGGTTTTGCAAAACTCACTTTTTTACACATAATCACTCCGTATTTTACTAGAGAGGGTTTATGGCAGTACAGTAACATACCTATGAAAACAACACTCACACTGCAGTTCATTTTAGAACATGTTTCTCCCCAAAAATATACTTCAAGCTGTTACTACAAGGAAGGGTATTTATGGAGTCAACGTTCTCTGCTTTCCTTGAAACGTTTGGCTCAGACAGAAATAAATGCTACTGCAGCTAATTTTCAGTAAGAATGGTTTTCCCGCTAAACTTGATGGCTATAAACAGCTGCAGCCACCTCGGCGGTCTGGCTGTTGTTCAAGCAATCCGTTATAGCCGCATTTTATTGTTGTTTTCATCCTACAGCTTTGGGGTTTTCCTTCCCTTAAATCTAGGATTCCAACTGTCCCGTTCCCTACCTGCGTTTCTCTCCACAGAGCTCATCCACATTTCCTGGATGGATGATTTTTTGTAGGATAGTGCTCATTCTATCTTTTTCTGTCTCAAATCATTGATTTATTTTTTATATCTTCAAGGTTTAAAGGTTTTCTGGCTTTTGATGATGATGATATGCCCTTTAAGATCCTCCACAGTTGTCCTTGTCAGCGTCATTTGTATTTATTAATCTTTTCTCACCTATTGGTCAAATAATTCCCTCCATTGCATAAATTACTCGCTGAAAGGACAAATTGTAAAGGCATAAATCAGAAACCAATCATCTACAATGTGCAGCATGAAGCTGCTCTAAAAATTGAAGTCATTCACTGTTTGTTTTCTTTTCAAGGCCCAAGAAGCTATGTTGAGTCTGTGGCGAGGTCAGCAGTGGTAGACGGAGAGTCGCCAACATCCCCACGGAGCCTTAGTCCCCCGGGAGACACCAAGAGTCAGCAGAGAAGTCCAAGCCCAACCACCCATTCACTGAACCTGCCTTTATCCAGCAGCAGTCCCATCCAGAACTCACAGGGGTGAGTCATTTACTGTGTGCCAAGTCCTGATCCTAGAACTAAGCTACCTAGAACTGTGGACATCTTTAAACTTTTAAACAATTACTCACAGCTCTATAAATCTTCAAAGTAAACCTGAATGATTTGGGTTTGCAGGACATTTGTCAAACTAAGATATCAACTAACAGACTTCTCCCACTCAATTTTAGTGATCATCTCCAATCAGAAAGCAGCATTAGCACTCCCTCCCAACCTACTGTTGATTCTGGGTTCCAGTCGCACCCTACAGAGAGGTCATTCCCTACTCATACTCCATCAAATCAAGACCTAAATCCATCCACTTCTCCCTACCTGGACTCCAGCTCTCCAACTTCTTCCTATCTTGGATATACAACCCCAACACTCTCCTATCTTGGTCCTAGCAGCCTACTGGGAAGCTATCCAGGCTCTGATCCCAGCCCGCCTCTTCCAGAACCTTCCAAGATTGTACTTAGCCATGAAAGTCTCCGGCTACATCCCAACATCCACAGCTCCAACTACAATCCGGTCCTCCTGCAGCACTTTAATATTAAACCAGACGGATCCATCCAACCAGGTCAGAAATCCCCACCTAATGGCTTTGAAGTAGTGATGACAGGTCCTGGTGGCAGTCCGATCCTTGGTCATCATCGGTCTCAGGGAGCACAGAGCAGTCCAGTTCTCAGCAGACAGGCCTCTTTAGGACAGGTATCACAGCACAGCCCGGTCCTCAGCAGGCAGCCGTCTTTGGGTCAACCCATCCAGAGCAGCCCTGTGCTTAGCCGACAGTCATCTATTACACACCCTCAAGGAAGCCCAGTGTTGGGCTATCACCAATCTGCTACACAGATGTCCCAGAGAAGCCCCAGTTTAGACCGTCATCCCATGCACAGCGGGTACACTACACCAGATGAAAGACACGGGAACCTGTCAAGACAGAGTAGCTCTTCGGGGTACCAGGGACCACCCACTCCCTCCTTCCCCATTTCATCTGCAGGCTACCCAGATGGAGGGATAGGCATAAGTTTCAGGCAGGGTAGCCCAGCCCCTGGTTTCCAGCCCCAGCTCCCAGAGAAGAGACGCATGTCGAGTGGTGATAGACCGAATGGATCCCTGTCCTATGGGACGCTGAATGGAAAGATTATGTCCCCAGCGAGTGGAGGAAGTACTTCTGGCTACTTCCACACCCTCTCAGACTTCTCACGTTTCAATATGCATGGTAAGAACATAGTTTTAGAGAAAATAAATTAATCCAGAAGTTCAGATGTTTCTTTTCAAGTTGATCTCTAACAGAACGGATGTATGTCTGAATCTAGTTACAATTGATCATATCCTCACAATGATGAAGTAATAATGTAATAACGGAGCTTTTAAGCCTTTTTCCTTGAGTGTAAATCATCTCTTATCAGAAGCCTTTCAGCAAACAAAGGATCTCATGCTAGTTTTATTTTTACTGCAGATGGAAACCCGGAGAGCAACCTGAATGTTAAATTTGTTCAGGACACAACCAAGTTCTGGTACAAGCCTGACATCTCCAGGGAGCAAGGTAAGCTGCTTCTGGACCCTTCACTGTAATGGTTGGTTTCAGTGACTGAGCTCCCATGTTCAGCCTCCTTGGGGTAACTAGGCTCCAAACAATTGTTGTTCCTCAGATTCAGGAGGAACAGTGTGGCTTTTATGCTGGCCGGAGAATAATTGACTAGATCTTTAACTTCACTGAACTGCTCAGAAGTTCATTGGAGTGTGGTTGATCTGTCCGTGTGAGCTTTGTGGATCTGGAGAAGGCTTACAATTGCAACCCTTGAGGTATTTTGTGTGGGCTGCTAGGACAGTATGGGGTGTCAGGATGTCCTTTATGAGCTATCCCATCCTGAAGCTGTAGACATACTGGTCTGTCTATGGTAAGTTAGTGGTAAATGGACTGGATTTATTTAAAGGTTTTTAGTCATACTGACAACTCAAAGCACATCTTACTAGAGCCACATTTACCCATTAGCACTCAAACACGCACATGTTCATACAGATACGCAGATCAGTAGGGATCTTGGGGTTAAGTGCCTTGCCCAGGGGCACTTTAACATGTGACAGAAGGAAGCTGGTTTCAAACCGATTGCTCCACAGACAGCCCTCACCTACGGTCACAAGATATGGATCATGCCTGAAAGTAAACGATCCTGCCTACAAGCAGCTGAGATGGGTCTTCTCTGTAAGGTGAACAGACACAGCAGAGAGCGTACGAATCCTCATCATCTTAGGGGAGCAACACATCGAGCCACTGCTCCTCCACATCAACAGCAATCAGTTCAGGTATCTTATCAGGATGCCTCCTGGACTCCTACCTTAAAGAGGTTTACCAGATGCGTTATTTTATAGAACCAGTTACGAACTGGCTCTAGCACCAGCCCTGGGTAAGAACTGGAACCTCTGGTGAACCACTCCAAATGAAGCTCATTCCTACCCCCCAGTGGGTAGGAATCATTGTGTGCTTTACTGTACCTGCGTGGTTAGAACCAAACTGAACAAATTCCCACAGAACAGATGATTTATACAAGTTTTTGTATCAAGCTTTATGAATACTTGTCTAATATTTTTGCTTTTTTAGTATTAAAAGCTGCTGCCACAAATCCCTAAAGCCACATTTTTTGCATGAATCAAGTGAGGGGTCATTATCAGTTTATCTTGTGTTCTGTAGGCTTTGGTTGAGCTGGTTTAGCAGTAAAGAGACAGTATGGGCACAAACTCTATTGTTTTTATTTAATACTGCACAAATGTTCTGGTCTGACTCAGCTGAGGTAGTAATGCCTGGTGACCCAGTGACATCATCACATTAGCATGTTGACTGCGGTTAGGGTCAGTCGCCACCGGGCATCCTGCATGCGTTTTCTCCATGCTCGCATCGGATTGTATCATCCTGAATGCATGCATGACTGCGACATCAGACACATGCCGTTATTATTTAGTGCAGCGCAGTCCTGAAGAGTGAAAACCACAGCATATGCAGAGAATTACTGAACATCTGCATTACTTGTCTCATTCATCTCCCTTGCTAAACCATCACATGAGCAGAGGCAGAAGTAAATATGGCAGTAAAGACTAGAGCTGGTCTCCTGAGCGTTGGAAACAAGTCGTCTTGCTGGAGACTGAGCTCCTGATGCAGATGGTTTAAGTTTTTGTTCATTTACTTCATTTTTGTTTAGTTGCATCATTTTAGATCTTTAAAATGTTGGCACTCAAATCTATTTAGCAATGTTAGCATCACCATTCAGTGGCTAAGAAATTACTATAATGTATGTTTACTTTATCTTGTCCAATTGTCATTTTCTCTGTAATAAAGCACATCTTTTTGTTATGATAAACGGTTATTTTAAAGTCTATGCGAATTAATATCTAAATATTAATATATTTAGTAGGTTTATATGATATTAGTGAGTTGAAAAGGAATAATCTGAGAAGATTTTGTTGGTCTTGTATTAAAGTTGGTTATATTATCAGTGGCGCTCCACAGAAGCACAGTGATTGGCCGGTGGACCATATGAAGGCGGTCCCAGTGCTCGGACTCTTTTTGTTAAAAGCATGCTTGGAGAAATTCATTTTTTTTTTTTTTTTTTTTACAAAATGATGCCCTCACATCTGAGTTCAAGCTGATTTATAAATGAATATCTTATGTTTCCAGCCATCAACCTGCTAAAGGACAGAGAGCCGGGAGCCTTCGTGATCAGAGACAGTCACTCATTCAGAGGGGCGTACGGCCTCGCGATGAAGGTGGCGTCTCCTCCACCCTCTGTGCATCAGAGCAAGAAAGGTAGGAGATCTATAAAATAGGGTTGTCACGGAAATTTCTAACACAATAGCGGTACCAAAAACTAGTACTCTGTACCATTCTCCATACCGCAATAAAATTCTTTTGAAGGGAAGTTAAGAGCAAAACATTTGATTAATTATGATATTTTAACTTAATTAGGGCAAAACCTGACAATTTTGTTCTTATTCCGAAAAATATAGACTTTCAAAGTGTCACTTCCATGGTTGGTAAAACAGCAGACAAGATTACACTTAGTATCCTTTAAGTGCAGTGTATGGCAAAAGTATTCACCCCCTTTGGCATTTTTCATGTTTTGTTGCCTCAAAACCCGGAATTAAAATGGATGTTTGAGAGTTTCTTCCATTTCATCAGAATCACAATCAGAAAAGCTTTATTGCCAAGTAAGTTTTTGGACATACAAGGAATTTTGTTTTGGCGTAGTCGATGCAATACAGTACAAATTAAACAGTATAAACATATCTACAATATAATATAAATATAAGTGCACAGTTTTAAGTGAGTGAGAGTAAATATAGAGCAGTATAAGATGCAAGAGCAATACAACAGTGCAGGTGATCATTGTGCAGGTAAAGCAGGAGTCCAAGCTGAGCGTTAATGTAACACATAGAGTTGCAGGTTACAGGTGTCCTGTCAGCAAAAACAGGGGGGTTGTGGGGGAAAGGGAGAGTGTCAGGGTGGTTTCTGGGCTTTGTTAACCAGGCTGGTGGCAGATGGGAAAAAACTGTTCTTGTGGCGTGAGGTTTTGGTCCAGATGGACCGCAGCCTCCTGCCAGAGGGGAGAGTCTCAAAGAGTCTGTGACCGGGGTGGGAGGGATCAGCCAGAATCTTCCCTGCCCGCTTCAGGGTCCTGGAGGTGTACAGTTCCTGGAGCGACAGTAGACTGCAGCCAATCACCTTCTCAGCAGACCGAATGACACGCTGCAGCCTGCCCTTATCCTTGGCTGTAGCAGCGGCGTACCAGATGGTGATGGAGGAGGTGAGGATGGACTCAATGATGGCTGTGTAGAAGTGCACCATCATAGTCTTTGGCAGGTTGAATTTCTTCAGCTGCCGCAGGAAGAACATCCTCTGCTGGGCTTTCTTGATGAGGGAGCTGATGTTTGGCTCCCACTTGAGATCCTGGGAGATGATGGTTCCCAGGAAGCGGAAAGATTCCACAGTGTCAATTGTGGAGTCACAGAGGGTGATGGGGGCAGGTGGTGCTGGGTTCTGCCTGAAGTCCACAACCATCTCCACTGTCTTTAGAGCGTTGAGCTCAAGGTTGTTCTGGCTGCACCAGTCCAACAGATGGTCCACCTCCCATCTGTACGCGGACTCGTCACCATCAGAGATGAGTCCGATCAGGGTGGTGTCGTCCGCAAACTTCAGAAGCTTGACAGACTGGTGACTGGAGGTGCAGCTGTTGGTGTACAGGGAGAAGAGCAGAGGAGAGAGAACACAGCCTTGGGGGGGAACCGGTGCTGATGGTCAGGGAGTCAGAGACGTGCTTCCCCAGCTTCACGCGCTGCTTCCTGTCAGACAGGAAGTCAGTGATCCACCTGCAGGTGGAGTCGGGCACACTCAGCTGGGAGAGCTTCTCCTGTAGCAGAACTGGGACGATGGTGTTGAAGGCAGAGCTGAAATCCACAAACAGGATCCTGGCATAGGTTCCTGTGGAGTCCAGGTGCCGGAGGATGAAGTGAAGGGCTAGGTTGACTGCATCATCTACAGACCTGTTGGCTCTGTAGGCAAACTGCAGGGGGTCCAGGAGGGGGTCGGTGATGTCTTTTAGGTGTGAGAGCACAAGGCGCTCAAAGGACTTCATCACCACAGAGGTCAGGGTGACGGGTCTGAAGTCATTAAGCCCTGTGGTCCTTGGCTTCTTGGGAACAGGGACGATGGTGGAGGACTTGAAGCAGGCTGGCACATGACATGTCTCCAGTGAGGTGTTAAAAATGTCTGTGAAGACTGGAGACAGCTGATCAGCGCAGTGCTTCAGGCTGGCTGGTGAGACAGAATCCGGTCCAGCAGCTTTCCGGGGGTTCTGTCTCCATGTCATTTACAGAACATGTCTGGCTTTAAAGATGTATTATTTTTATTATGAGGCAAACAACAAATAGGACAAAATAACTTCAGTGTGATAACTGTTCAAAGTACTCTGATGAAAGTAGAGTAGCGCCACCTTTAGCAGCAGTTCCAGCTGGATCAGTCTCTATGAGCTCACACCATCTTCCCACTGGGATTTTTGTCCAGTCCTCAAGGCTAAACTGCTCCAGCTCCTTCATGTTGGATGGTTTTAACTTCTGAACAGCCGTCTTCAAGTCTAAACACAAATTCTTTAATTGACTGAGGTCTGGACTTTGACTAGCCAATCCTAAAACACATTTAAATGTTTCCCCTTAAACCACTGTAGTGTTGCTTTAGCAGTATGCTTTGGGTCATTGTCCTGCTGGAAGCTGAACCTGTCCATCCCAGTCTCAGACCACAGGCAGACTGACCCAGGTTTTGCTCCAGAATATCCCTGTATTTAGGACCATCCATCTTTCCCTCGACTCAGACCAGTTTCCCACTTCCTGCTACTGCGTAACATCCCCACTGCATGATGCTGCCACCACCATGTTTCACTGTGGGGATGGGATGTGTTGGGTCTGCACCAGATATAGCACTGTTTTAGTTTTTAGTTTTAGTTTTTTTCATTGCTCCAATGTTTAGCAGCCGACCCACTAACGTATCAGCGGAATAACATTTTTCGGGAACGTTGCGTGGTTCTTGGCTAGCTCAGACCGTTATTGGGCCGTCAGTGAAGCTAATGTTAAAACAGATAGCATTAGCTTATGTCATCTGAGGTTTGCTACTTCTCTGTTGCAGAAACAGGCTTTACTGACCTTTTTAAGTTGCTGTCAAACATCAGTGCCGTAGCACTAGCTTGTAGCGTTACCACAGCTAGCATGTGGGTATTTCGTGTTTTTCCTGTCTGTTTGCCCCTATAAGGAAAATTCCTCTGAACAAAGCTTTTGTGCGTCGGCTAAAGAAGTTAGCTTGTTTTTATTTCTGGCTGTACTCAGCGTGTTTGCTGAATTCAAAACTTCCAGCAGCAGCTCAGAGAGGGGAGGAGTGAGTGTCTGTTATTGCAGCGCTGCTGCAGGAAGAAGTGACAATTTGGACAAATGTGAATAAGTCAGTTTTTATTAGTTTTGAATAATTCATAAAGTAAAGGCTCCCACGGAGTCGGGGGGACAGTGCGTGTAATGTCAGCAGTGTGGACGCTGCGAGGACTGTCCGTGAGCTTTCAGAGTAGCAGTGACTCTACGCTGCCTGCACGGAGCAGGGTGTTGCATATGAAACGGTTCAATGTGAAGACTTGTCCCACCGAGCAGTTTATTGCGTGACACAAAGTAAGGGTTGTAAAAATGGAGCTTTGTGCAGATGTTTCGAGACATCTGCGGATTCAAGTATGCCTGGCTGTGTGGAGCCTTTAGAGGTAACTACAACTAAGGTGATGTTTTCCATGTTTATCGGTTGATCCTCTTGTGCCTTCCAGGCGACAACACCAACGAGCTGGTGAGGCACTTCCTGATTGAGAGCAGTCCTAAAGGAGTGAAGCTGAAAGGCTGCCCCAACGAGCCTTACTTTGGTAAGCAGAACATCTTTGTATCGCTAGAATAAGTTAAACATGAGTACATGTTCCTCTGTGCACCAGCTTGCTCTTCTCCAGGTCATCTAATCAGTCTCTAAATGACCTACAGAAAGGAAGTTCTTTGGAGTAATTATGCTGGATGTGTTTTTCTCTTTGGTTTTTAATTGTAATTCTGTGATAACTTTTTAAATCCATAAAGTGTATAGAAACATTCCCTTTTTAGCAGTCAGTTGGGTCATGTGTAGGTTGGTCTTCAGCAGGTTTGAGTTTGAACAGCCACAAAGTGACAGAGTTCTGCCAGAAAACAAACTCTTCTACAGGATAGAGATATGTTCACTATTTTCTGTCCATTATTAGATGAGAAACAAAAGTCATTACAGAAATAGTTTACTAACTTACTCTGGGAGGTAAAATAAGAAGATGCCATGAATGAATTCAAAGAGTTTGTGTTTCTGTTTGGTAGGATGTCTCTCTGCTTTGGTCTATCAACATGCCATCACACCTCTGGCGCTCCCCTGCAAGCTCCTCATCCCTACCACAGGTATTATCCTTGGACTGTGTGTTTGTAGAAGCGTTGCTGTGGGCTTTCGACAGAGTAAGGTTGTAAATGTGCTTTCTGTAGATCTCATGGAAGAAACTCCAGAGGTCACAGCAACAAACCCCCTGGCTGAAAGGCTGAAGCAAGGAGCAGGTAAAACACTGAAGTATGCTGGTTCAAGTCCAGCCCTGTTAACTGATGTCAGAAGGAGTGTTTGGATTATGTGTCCTGAATAACTTCACTCATTCTGACAACCTGACTTCCTTGTTATCTCAGTGCAGAGGGCCCCAGCTGATTCCCGTGGTAAAGCCATTTTTCACATCTGGAATGTGCATCTAAATGTTGGTCTATGTTCTTAACAGCAACGTTCAGCATCTCCTCCATAACCTTCCTGTGGAATGATTTCCCTCTAAAACTCCCAGATTCGTTGCTGGAAGCATGATCGATGTTAAAACATTTTTGCATGAACAGAAGTGATCCTGCTAGACCCATCTTATCCGTCTGGGATGATTTCTTTCTCCTCCCAGCATGCAACGTTCTCTACATAAACTCAGTGGAGATGGAGTCCCTGACGGGTCCTCAAGCTGTTGCCAAGGCCATTTCTGAGACACTTGCTGCTGCTCCCCCCCCCACTGCCACCGTCGTGCACTTCAAGGTGTCCTCGCAGGGCATCACGCTCACAGACAGCCAGAGGAAGTAAGTCTGGATCATCCTGCCCTCTCTGACACCAATCAGATCAGCACAATGGTTATGTTTTTCCTTTAGTCATTTCCCTACCCCAAGATGCATGGTGCTACAAAATAAACGAGAACATTTAGCTAGATGATGAGCAAACAGTCGCATATCTTGGTCGTCATCCGTCAACGGCCACACATTCCTGGTCACAAACCTGACTCAGAGAACGTTTTGTTGTTCAGATTCTGTCATGTAACTGATAAACACTGCAGTAATAAAAGCTGGAACCTTTTTTAACTCAAATATTCTGGTAAACACTTCTCAGAGCAACATCTGCTCAGATTTTCAAGCAGTTCAACAATAAAACTGATCCAACTAAATGTTTTCTCCTCTTTTACAGGCTTTTCTTCCGACGCCACTATCCTGCTAACACTGTGACGTTCTGCAACACAGACCCTCAGGACAGGAAGTGAGTCAACAAAGATCAAATTCATTCATCTGGAGTCATGAATTATTTTTGTGTTCAGGCCTTTTCTTGTTACATGTGTCAAAGAAGAAAACACTAAACCAATAGCAGTTATGGACAACTTTATCTCCAAAGCCCAGATTGGTGCAACACTTCCAGCATTTCCAACAAATCAGACACAGATGAGTCCAGCGATGTATGAACAACAGTTGCAGGTGTTAACGTGTCAGTCAGTCAGACACTGAAAAGAGGAGAACAACCGGAGTCTCGCTGCTTGGTGTCTGTCGCATGAATGAATACAACAAAAACATTCAGGCCAAGATGGTAATATTTGTAATGAAGGTATTAATTACAATTTACTCACATAGTCCCCACCACTCACTGTTAGCCTTAGCATCTCTACCACTAATATGGAGAGTGGGAATACTCAACACATTCTGCATAGCAGCTCTGAGGCTAACCAACATGGACAGTAGAAACTTTTCAATGTGCTGCAGGTTTCTGAATAGAAGTGGAAGTTTTAAATCCAACAAATAAATGAAGGAATTCCAGGTTTAAATATTCGTGGGAGCTGCTGCACACCAAGTATGAGGCTGAGTAAAAGGCAGCCAGCGTCAAAAGACAAACTGTGATAGATCAGTAGTGTTTTTAAAATTACAATGAAATTATCAGCTGTGATTGGATGTTAATTTCTAACATCCAATCACAGTTCTTTGTGAGTCCAGAGAGGCCAGTAACAACATGGTTATGCACTGGAAAAAAGGCCTAAAATAATATTTTGCAAGCTGCACGGTGGCATAGTTGGTAGCACTGTTGCCTTGCAGCAAGAAGGTCCTTGGTTAAAATCCTGGCCGGGGTCTTTCTGCATGGAGTTTGCATGTTCTCCCTGTGCATGGGTGGGTTCTCACCGGGTACTCCGGCTCCCTCCCACAAACATGACTGCTAGATTAACCGGTCTCTCTAAATTGCCCAGGTGTGACTGAGTGTGTGCATAGTTGTTTGTCCTGTATGTCTCTGTGTTGCCCTGCGACAGACTGGCGACCTGTCCAGGGTGTTTGCCCCTCTCGCCCTTAGATTGCTGGAGATAGGCACCAGCTTCCCCGTGACCCACTATGAAATAAGTGGTTATAGAAGATGAATGAATGATATTTTGTTTTCCAGATGGAGCAAACCTGAGGGAGGCCCAGCCAAGTAAGTGACTGCTCCATCACCTGCGTGTCTCCAGGTGAATTAGGTCTTCCTCCTCTCTGAAATCCTTGTTTGTTTTCAGGCTCTTTGGATTTGTGGCGCGGAAGCAGGGAAGCACAACAGACAATGTCAGCCACATCTTTGCTGAGCTGGACCCAGACCAGCCCGCCAGCGCCATTGTCAACTTCGTGTCAAAGATAATCGCCTCGCAGACCCGATGAGTGGGCCAAAGCCCTGGCCCTTTTCTTTGAAAGCCTTTGGTTATTTTTCTGTCTGGACTCTTCTTCTTCTACGCTTTCGGCCTTTTTTCTTGCTCTGTCACCTTTAAGATGTGTGGTTATTCTTGGATGGGCTTCAGAACAGAGGGGAGGAAGTGATGGATGGGGGTGTCTGCGTATGATGGTGGGATGATGGGGGGTAAATCAAGCCTCCAGGGAAGGGTAGCTCAAGAACAGAAAAGGGCAATGACTGTGTTGCAAATATTCATGTTTTTGCAGTTTTTTAAGTATTTTTTTCTAAAGAGGACGTAAAGTTGTGTGAAGGTTGACCGTAAATCTTTTCAGGCTTTTGATTGCTCAACCAAAGATTTGACAAGGAAGTCAGGGCGTGTACAGCACACCACTGAGGGGGGGTCACAAGTATTATTTTGTAAAACTAAAATATGGCTGCTTAATCCAAAAATAGTTTATTTCTGTATGTATGGATACTGTAGGTCAATTCTGCACCATTGCTGTCTTACAAAAACACTGTTGGACATTTTGCAGCAGGTGGGGTCTGTAAATATTCTGAATGGCTTTCTTTGGAGTAGGACTTTATTGGACAACATTTAGTGCCTGACTTTATTTTCTGAATGCAGAGCTTTGAAAAAATATCCACGCTGTCTTAAATATACAAACAACCAGACCTGGAAATAAGCTTGGTGCAGGCCTGAAGCTAAACTGATACAGCTAGTCTGAATCCACGGCTTCGACCATCACTGTGAACACAGAGGAGTCTGCATCCATGTCCGCCACCACCGCTGCACGGCAGCATGCAGCAGTTTCATTCACTCATGACTGAAAGGCCCGAGTTGTTTTATGAAGACGAACTTTCAAAGTTAGTCTTTCTTTAAGATTCTGGGATTTTGTCTGGGGAAACAAACCGAGTCAGAACGCTAACACTCACCCTACCCTAAAGTAAGCTATACTTATAAATATATATGAGTTCTATATATAAACTTCCAGTGATTTGGGATATTTATTTGTTGCTTCATTTTAACTTGTATACCTGTATTATAAAGTATACATCCAGATTACTAGAAGCGTTTATTTTGGCTGAAGTTGTAAAGCGAATGCATCTAAAAGTGCATCACTGTTGTTTTGAATGTTTCTTTTTAACACTCTTGTTTTATTGGGGAGCCTTTTTGTTTTGACAGGAAATATTTTGTATCAAAGATTATTACTTAAGTCCAAATTGGAGTTGATCTGAAGTGAAGCCAGAAACAAAAGATTTCACATTGAACCTGCCTAGGAAATACATTGTCCACAGTTAGCACTTAAAGTATTATCAGCATGTCTCTGTTGAACAAATGTGGACAGCACCACCTTGGGTTTGATGTAGAGGTCCGGTCAAATAGTGTTTTCATTCTGAGATCCCTCAGAGTCCGTATAATCTCTTACAAACCAACTAAAGTAGCAGCCATGATGAAAAGCAGCAGCAATGTTTGCAGCTACTTCAGCATCCAAATAAACGTCCTACTTGATATTTATATGATACCGTACACTCAGTGATCAAAACGGATCAGCACCCAGTTAACCATCTACAGAAATGGTCTGATTTAGATGTTATTTAGTTCATAATAGTTCAAATAAATGAATGAGCCGGAATGCTCAGAACCGGTTCTAGATGGCACAACTGGTGTAGTCACATGTGCATCAATGTCTTACAGTTACTGTTGTCTGTCAGATGCTCCGGTATATTAACGTTAGTACTGGTGTGCCTCCCCTCTCAGATGTCTTCTATCCTTCTCTTTGAAGAAGATCTGGAGTCTGACAACACTAAATTGCCAACAGGCCAGCAGCAAACATCCTCAACCGACCTCCATCACAGAGCAACTCCCTGAGCAGCATGTGACAACGGACCAAAGAGCATGTGGCCAGTTGGTCATGCTTCTAGAGCAGCGCATGTGGGACTTACAGATGTTATAGCAGCCTAATTTTGTAACCGGTGGACACCCATAAGTCATAAAGTCCAATAACCCAAGGCAGACCACACAGAAGGAGGATTGTTGTCCTCAGGTGCACTGTGCAAGAACCCAGCCTCATGCAAGTCCAAAATATCAACCCGAATCAGTGCCTCCAGCATTAGCATTTGCTAACCATCATAATCTGAACGACAGAGGAAAGATTTTAGGATGAGAAACTATTCAACCGGGCTCTTCCTCTGCAGGTGCAACATTGAAAACCCAATCTTCCATGTCAGGTTAAATGAGACGATAGTACCCTCATGTGGTGGAAAATAATAACTACATGGGTCCCACTCAGATTCCAATGCAGTGTTTTAACTGTGTTAGATGCTAAAAAGAAGAGTTATGATGAACAACTGACTAAGAAAAAGACAAACGATGAGCCCCACATAAAGGAATGAAATTATTGCCTTTTCCTTCTTAAGAATAGTTTGGCAGCATGGCGGATTTAAAATATTTGGGCCTTTAAAAAAACCACAGCACTTACAGGGTTTTTGTATCTTCCTAGAATGTATTTATTAGCTGGGGCTTGTAACCTAAATGCTGCTGACTAATCTGTACACAGCATCACGTTTTATGCAAAGCAGGCCCATAGGTAGTTTCTAAATGCTCGACTCGGCTTATTAAACAAAAAAATACAACTTAAAACGTCAGTTTTTTGCTTCCAAAACAATGACTGAAGTAAAAGGACTTAGGGCTGAAACTCCAGATCCGCCTGGACTGTAGAATCTGTATGAATGAGCTACGATTCCTGTAAAGAGCTTTGTTGTTCTTGGTTTGCTACATTGTATGTATTTTATCATTTCTGATGGATAAAAATATTAAAAAGCAGTACAAATAAAACTGTTTGAGTCTTTTGTTATTGGCGATTATTTAGTGTGCCAGGAAATCTCAGCAGAATCCAACTTTAAATACTCTGAGTTACAACTTAGAAACGTGCATCATCGCTCAAGGAAATGAGGTTAATTATCTAAACAGATTAACATACAAAAAGGGTTTAAGATATAATTGAATGAAATTCTGCATATTGGACCTTGTAAAGTTTCTGGTACCGCGTAGGTATAACAATCTTTGGCCTTATCTTAAACCATGTGTTATATCTTATTACATGTAAAGTGTTTATATATTCTTCTTTAAAGAAGTAAATAATTTATTCAACTAATTTGATGAAAAAACAAATACAGCCAAAATGATCATAGGAAAAAAAGTTTTAAATCTAAGAGGAACATTTTCAGCTGAATCTGAAGCTTCAGTTACAAATAAATACTCATCAGTACTTTTATTCAGCCATGGCTCCGTTTTAGGCGATGTCACGTTCCTAATGACATGTTGATTGGGAGTAAAATAATATACCTTCTATTATATTGATGCAGGACAACTTGAAAATCCCCCCCCCTCCTTGAACCACCACCTTAACGTGGTGGAGCAGTTTGAGTGCTCGAATAATCCTAGAGGCTATGTTGTCTGGGGCTTAAATGGCCCTGGTAGGGTCTCCCATGGCAAGCAGGCTCTGGGTGACGGGTCAGACAAAGAGCGGTTCAATGCGCCTTCATGAGGACCATACGATCCAGGCACTTGACGTCGCCCGGTAAGGCGGAGCCGGACTCCCACCCTAGAGCTAGGCCTGGGGTCGGGACACGTTGAAGAGCGCCTGGTAGCTGGGTGGCTCCTCGCGGGACCCAAGCCCGAACGAAAGACACGAGGCCATCCCCCAGTGGGCCCACCACCTGCAGGGGGAACCATGAGGGACCGGTGCAAAGAGGATTGGGCACGAATTAAGGTGGAAACCTCGACGGCCCGATCTCCGGATATTTCGGCTGGCTCTAGGGATGTGGAATGTCACCTCGCTGGGGGGGAAGTAGCCTGAGTTTGTTCGGGAGGTCGTGAGATATCGACTAGAAAAAGTCAGGCTCACCTCCACGCACGGCGTGGGCTCTGAAACCAATCTCCTTGAGAGGGGCTGGACTCTCTTCTACTACTTCTACTGGAGTGGCCCATGGGGAGAGGTGGCGGGCTGGGTGGGTTTGCTTGTTGCCTCCAGCTCAGCCGTCTCATGTTGGGTTTTACTCCAGTGGATGAGAGGGCCTTCGAGTTGAGGACAGGTCTCCGACTGTCGTTTCGGCCTAAGGGCCTAGTGGTAGTCCGGGGTACCCGGCCTTCTTGGCGTCCCTGTTGGGGGTGCTGCATAGTGCCCCTCCCGGAAACTCCATTATTCTTTTGGCGTGGTGAACAGAGCACTGTTCACTAAAACCAGCCGCCACAGAGACAGTTTCTTCCTCCAGGCTGTTTCTCTGATGAACATTTAATAGAGAACAAAACAACAGCATACAGATGTTACAAATGCACCTTTTTATTTATATATGTGTATATTGTACATTGTAAATATGTTTATTCTGTAATGCAAAAACAAAACCAAAGAGCAAAGTGTACCGTAGTCAAATTCCTTGTTTGTATGTACGAACTTAGCAATAAAGCTGATTCTGATTCTGTTTCAACGCCCACGTGGAAAACGACAGTGAGACCTGGAGAGGCGTGATCTGAATCAGAGTGGTGTTATTGGACTTCTGTGCTCGTGACAGATTGTCCATAATGAACACCAGGTTCATGCATAAAGGTGTTCATCAGTGCGCTTGGCACCAGGGTACCTTAGGCAAGAGGTCAATGATCTAATTTGTTGTTGTGTCGTCAGACCTTCGGCCGCATGTTTTGGACACTCGGGTGAAGAGAGGGGCTGAGCTGTCCACTGATCACCACCTGGTGGTGAGTTGGATCCTCTGGATGAGGAGAAAGCCGGACAGACTTGGCAGGCCCAAGTGCATAGTGAGGGTCTGCTGGGAACATCTGGCAGAGCCCTCGGTCGGGGATGTATTCTACTTCCACCTCCGGGAGAGCTTTGACCAGATTCCGGGGAACGTTGGAGACATAGAGTCCGAGTGGACTATGTTCTCTGCATCTTATGTCGAAGCTGCTGCCCAAGCGTGCCGTGGCCCATGCTGTGGCAGAGGCAAAAACTCGGGCCTGGGAGGAGTTCGGTGAGGCCATAGAGAAAGACTACCTGTTGGCCTCGAAGCGATTCTGGCAAACCATCCAGTGCCGTAGGAGGGGGAAACAGTGCTTCGCCAACACTGTTTACAGTGAGGGTGGGGAGCTGCTGACCTCAATTGGAGACACTATCATGTGGTGGAAAGAGTACTTTGAGGGTCTCCTCAATCCTGCCATCACGCATTCCCTGGTGGAAACAGAGGCTGGGGACTCGGGGTTTGACTCTTTCATCATCCAGGCTGAAGTCACAGAGGTTTGTTAAAAAGCTCCGTGGTGGCAAGGCTTCAGGTTGGATGAGATCCGCCCTGAGTACCTCAAGTCTCTGGATGTTGTTGGGCTGTCATGGTTGACACGCCTCTTCAACATTGCGTGGCGGTCGGGGACAGTGCCTCTGGACTGGCAGACTGGGGTGGTGGTCCCCCTTCATAAGAAGGAGGACCGGAGGGTGTGTTCCAACTACAGGGGGATCACACTCCTCAGCCTCCCTGGTAAGGCCTACGCCAGGGTATTGGAGAGGAGAGTCCGACCGATAGTCAAACCTCGGCTTCAGGAGGAGCAGTGTGGTTTTCGTCCCAGCCGTGGAACACTGGACCAGCTCTATACCCTCTACAGGGTACTCGAGGGTTCATGGGAGTTTGCCCAACCGGTCCACATGTGTTTTGTGGACCTGGAGAAGGCATTCGACTGCGTCCCTCATGATGCCCTGTGGGGGGTGCTCCAGGAGTATGGAATCAGGGGCCCTTTATTAGGGGCCATCCGGTCTCTGTAGAAGCGGAGCAGGAGTTTGGTTCGCATTGCCGGCACTAAGTCGGACCTGTTCCCGGTGCATGTTGGACTCCGGCAGGGCTGCCCTTTGTCACCGGTCCTGTTCATAACTTTTAAGGACGGGATTTCTAGACGCAGCCAAGGGCCAGAGGGGGTCTGGTTTGGGGACCAGTGGATTTCGTCTTTTCTTTTTGCAGATGACGTGGTCCTGCTGGCCCCCTCTAGCCAAGACCTACAGCATGCACTGGGGTGGTTCGCAGCCGAGTGTGAAGCTGCTGGGATGAAGATCAGCTCCTCCAAGTCCGAGGCCATGGTACTCGACCAGAAAAGGGTGGCTTGTCCTCTTCAGGTTGGAGGGGAGTTCCTGCCTCAAGTGGAGGAGTTTAAGTATCTCGGGGTCTTGTTCACGAGTGAGGGAAGAATGGAGCGGGAGATCGGCAGACGGATCGGTGTGGCTGCTGCAGTAATGGGGGCGCTGTGCCGGTCCGTTGTGGTGAAGAGAGCTGAGCCGAAAAGCGAAGCTCTCGATTTACCGGTCGGTCTACGTTCCTACCCTCACCTATGGCCATGAACTTTGGGTCATGACCGACAGAACGAGATCCTGGATACAAGCAGCTGAAATGAGCTTCCTCCGTAGGGTGGCCGGGCACTCCATTAGAGATAGGGTGAGGAAAACCTGAGGGACTATGTCTCTCGGCTGGCCTGTGAACGCCTTCGGCTCCCCACCGGAGGAGCTGGAGGAGGTGTCTGGGGAGAGGGACATCTGGGTGTCTCTGCTGAGTCTGCTGCCCCCGCGACCCGGTCCCGGATAAGCGGAAGACGACGAGTACTAGAACTTGAAAATCCTAAAAGGTAGAAAAATACATATTTATGATATGGATGAACCAATCAGAAAGTAAAAAGTTGTTACAGCTGATGCTACCTGAAGAAAACAGAAGGAAGGCTAAGGAGAAATTCACAAGGAGAGAGCAAAATAAAAAACGATTACATAAAAACTTCTGGTATAATAACTGACACACGTTAATTTTACTTGTAGCTCTTCCTCTTCCCATCACTGATGGAGCTCCTTTAGTTTTTGATTCAGTCTCCTCTCTTTGGGCATCTTGCATGAAAAATCCTCGAAACAAGAAGAAAATTAATAACCAGCCTGAAGAATGAACTGAGTGGTACAGCTAAAAAGATTAGAATATTGTGAAAAAGTTGAATATTTGTTGTCCCTTATTTCAGGAAGTGTAAGTCATATATACATTTATAACGAAGAAATATTTCAAGCCTTTAGTTCTATTTGTTTTAATGATTCTGGCTTACAGCTATGAAACCCAAAATTGAGTATTACATGGGCCAATAAAAAGGGATTACAATGCAGAAATGTTATGACCTAGATAATAAGCAGCAATCCCTCATACTGAGCATGCATGTAGCGACAGTGGAGAGGAAAAACTCCCTTTTAACAGGAAGAAACCTCCAGCAGAACCAGAACCAGGCTCAGTGTGAGCGGCCATCTGCCACGACTGCAAGGCAAATAGCCCTGACCTAAACTCCACAGAGAGTCTGTACGTTATATATATCTATATATATATATATATATATATGGTTCTATGTAAAGAAATTATAAAATTTAGAATAATCTAAATTTATGCTATTTGATAAACAGAAGAAAAATATAGAAGTAAATAAATGTATTGATAATGTAAATTTTGAATGGGTAAATGAAATAAATTTTCTTATTTTGATGTTGGAACACGAAATCTGCTGAAAATCACACATTAAATATGTTTGGGGAACTCGCCTGGAGCCTGGTCATCCTGTGGAAAACGAAGCACAATCAGAAATCTCTATGAATTTTATTGTACTTTTACGTATCAGAATTAATGTGCAGACGTGTGGGGAAACTCGTACAAAAGTAATATCCAAACAATAACTACAATACAAAAAGAGGCAATTAGATAAATGAACCAAGTCTGTTACAAAGATCACACTGTTAGATTTATCACTATTGATAATAAATATCAAAAGTTGTAATTAAAAATCTGAATTTAGAAGAAGTAAATTCTAACCAAAAATCATTTCTCTGGTGGTGTGATTATTGGGCTCACAGCACTTAATAATTACCATTAGTTAATTATCATTAATTATTAAAACGTATGAATCAAAACCACGCCAAATGTCTGTGTTATCAACCGTTTCACTGAATGGTGAAGTTCTAACCTTCTTGACAGATAATCATTCAAACACAAAATAAAGACAAACGCAGTTTCTTTATGTGAAAATGTATTAAACCAACAGTCCCTCCTAGAAAAACGGTAAACTTCTCATCCGTCCAAAACGGGGAAAATATGAGGAACCATCGCAGTCGGCTAAAAAGCAAGGAGGATGTCATCTCCTTGGAAACGAAACCTCTGTGGGCTTCAGCTGCGCTTGGATGCGTCTAACGGTCTTTGACCGGATATTGGATCTAATGATCTTCTTGTCTCAGACAGATTTGCAGCTTTCAAGTTCTTCCGGGAACGGCCGTGTGGAGGAAAAAGAGCTTCTATCTCTCAGGAGATTGCCTCCAAGCATAGCGCTTCTCTACGGCCGAGAAAAGGCGCTTAAAAGTTTGTTTCCTCAGCTTTTTATGGCTCTGATGACGTCAGCTTTGATGCCATGTCGATATGCGCAGCTCAAAAATGGATGACCCAACACCACAAACAAACTTTCTAAAGAAAAACACAGGAGCTATAAAATTACCAGACTTGGTTCAATTTAAAACGGCACAAATAATATTTAAAGCAAGAAATAATTTCCGTCCTAAAAAAAAATAATGAAATGATTTCAGAGAAGGTGTTGAGGGTATATTCTAAGAGGGAAATTTAATCTCTCATGGTTGTAGAATGACTTTAAAAGGTAGGTGCATACTACAGCAGGAGTTAAATTATAGAACAGTTTCACAGAAGAATTTATAACAAAGTAACATTTAAGCCAGTTCAAAAGAAAATATAAAGTATAAATTCTAAATCTATATAAGGATGGAGATGAGCAGTTTCAACTGGGACGCTACAGGAAATATTTAAAAATACAAAATATAAATGAGTCTGTTGCTTTCTTCTGTTTGGCTTTATTTAAAATAAGTCATGTTATTTGGATAAACATAATTTATAGATTTTTTTTGATTGATAGAAATAATTTAGGTATCTTATGTCTCTTCTTGAGAAGAAAACGCCTTGTCTTGTTTTTACTGTTTTCTTTCAATGAAGAATAATGTGTAAAGTTAAACATGAAAGGAGGGTGTAGGGTTAAATAAGTTTATAATTCTACCTACCTCCACGTAAATATGCATCATGCTGTATGAATGTGAATATGTTTGAATTAAACTGATAAAGGGAATATGATTTTTGTCAATTATATAATCATTTGTGTTTAAAAGATAACTTTTTTAGTAGATTACTTTTACCCAGTGTGTTGACCTTTAATTCTTCCATGGACAAAAAACAAATATGATTCACAAGTTGGTGAAAGATGGGATTTATTTAGCAAAACTTTTTTTTTTTCTGACAATGTTTTATTTTATGTTATTGTGTCAAGCACTGTGGGTTACCATTATAATTTTAAAAGCGGTATATAACTAAATTAAACTGAATTAGGTGGTTTCTATTGTTAAATTTGTGAAGTTCTGTATATCTAGTAATTGAAGGCTGAAGTAATTGTCTGTAATAATGTGTCTGGCCACTTGATGTCACTATTTCCTTTCAGACAGATGCACTCTGGCGTTAATGTTTATAGGTTCGGTGGTTTCTGGAAACTCTGTTCCAGTTTTTAAGTTTCATTAAATATTTGTTTTTCCTGGCTTAGGCAACCTTTACAGAATGGCAAAAACACTTTTAATTTGAAGATAAATGTAAAAATAAATGTTGTATTTTAGAGATTTCAGCAGGTCAGGTGCTGTGGAATCTTCTCCACATGAAATCTGTGCAAAAGTGTAAATTTTCAGACTCTGTAAAGGTTATTTTACATCTAAATAAAGTTCAACCTTAGTTCATGGGAAAATGTAACATCACCACTGGAAGTCCTGCATAATGCTTCCTCTCAGGAAACACTTTAATCCATCCTTTCATCTCCCTTACAGCCTGGGATTGAATTGTGATTCTAGAAAATGGTAATTTGTATCTCCACAGGGAGTCCAGATGATGAGTCAGGGGTCTTAGATTGTGTTTTTGGGGAGAAGGGAGGTTGGGAAAAAACTGCATATGGATCAGTCTCCTGTTGGATTCAGGCATCTTTTCACACTGGGAGTTAGAATCCAGACTGTGGTCTTACTGCAGACTGTTACAACCAGCTTTGACTGCTTGGGTTTAAAGGTCTTACATTAACTGGCTCAGTCTTGTTATGAGTGTAAACATCAGCATCACTCAAACTACACAGTCTCATGAGCATGGCTGCACCACAGGCCATGACAGTTATCGCTTTCGGACTTCCTGGTACAGTCTCATCATCCTCCAGTGGTTACCTCATGGAAGATGGTGGTCTGAGTGATGCAGTTGAGGACTAAAAGAAAGTGATCAAAAATTAACGCTAAGGACCAGTTTGGCACAAAGTATTTTCAACAACTTCACAAATGTAGAGGTTCATATTCAAACTGTGGTCCAAAACAACGGTTCCTGAAGCTGGAGTGATGAAGCAAGCCTGGGGTTCTGGGTTCCTCTTCAGAAGTTAAACCAAATAACATCAGTAATAATAAAGTATATTTATGCAATAAATATCAGGAGAGGAAAAAAGCAACAGGACGAAAGCTCCAGCAGAACCAGAACCAGGCTCAGTGTGAATGGCGATCCGCTACGACCGACTGGGGGTTTGAGAGAACAGAGCAGAGACACAAAAGAACCCAGAAGCACTGATCCAGAAGTACTTTCTATGGGAAGGAAAAGTGAAACATTAATGGTTGTAGCTCCTTTAGAGGTTTCATCCAGGAAAGAAAGACAGCTAAGCAGATGAACTCTGACCCAGTTTTCAAGTCTCAGAGGATGAAAGAGAGCACATAGTTAGTCCTGGTAGAAGCTCAGCCAGTAGCTATGTCTAGCTATGAACTATGAGCATGAATCAATTCCTTTTTCTGTCGCACTAGTGGCCTTTTTTATTTAAAGTATGCAGACCAAGTGGGGTGGAGAGAGGGGGAAGACCGAAGCCCCAGTATGTGGGTCGCTGATTGTGGTCAGAGGGCTCGGTGGAACCGATTGTATGGAGGCCTCACTTCTGTCAGTCTGGCCCGGGGCAGCTGAGGCTATAATGTAGCTCACCACCGTCAGTGTGTGGATGAATGATTGGAGTTTAAAGCGCTTTGGAGTCTCTGGAGACTTGATAAAATGCTATACAAGTTCAGGCCATGTACCATTAAAGGATGAACTGGTACAGCAGTGAGTTTCTCTCAGGTAAAGATAATAGATCAGACCTGACAGCACAGCCCGGTTCCCTCAAGTACCCATAGGTACCCTGTAGGTACTGGGCTGTATGTAATAATACCTGTAATAATACAAAGTAGAAACCGAACATAAAAAAACACAGACTGTTGAGGAAACACTTAAAATGTAAAAAAAACATTTGTTTTACAGATGGGAAACTGTTGAAAAACCCTGGGACTGGTCAGAAATTCCCTTCGATCTTTACAAACGGATGAGCAAGCGATGAATAAAGGTATGCTGTAAGCATGGAGGATCTGATCTTCACGCGTACACAGAGAATGGGATCATCCTGTGAACACTTTCTGTGACTCACTCCTGCTCCATGTCTACATGTTGACGCTTGTAAAGCTAAAACCATCACTATCTAGACTGTAAGGGCCCTCGTGGGCTCCCACCTCACATCCCTGACTCAGAGGCCGACTAGAAATACAAACTTCAGGATGTTATCCCTAAAGACACGACAGCCCGGGAATTTTCTCTGAATCTGGAGCTTCATGTTGGTCTTGTTTCCATAAATAAAGATGAAATGACTCAGACACAATTATTGATGGAGTCACAAAGCTTAAAAATCACCTAATAAGTAATATTAAGCCGGTTAACATTAAACTATAACAAACTTAATAAAGCTAAGATTTTCACTGTTTCTGGTTTTGTTAAGAAAATCCAACCAAATATGTGCTGGAAATGATAAATGAATGTTCAGTGGTTAAAATCTGAAAGTAAAATTCCAGCTTTCAACTGTCAACGAAACATGACAAGACCTTTTATAAAGGATATGACTGTCTTCAGAACTTTCTTCAGAAAGTTGGACCTGTGGTCAGGAATCGCCCAGATCAGAACCCCACTGAGAATCTGGAGAAACAGAAGCCAACAAACTGGGATCAACCCCAAGCTAAGGAGACAGGAACGGGTCAGCATCAGTCAGATCAGGATCTGGTCCAGATGTTGATTGTCCAACAAGTCAGAGAGAACTCCACGAGTTATGAAGAAGATCAAGTCTGGAGATGTTGACTCATTCTTCAGTTCACCATAGAAATGTGTAGAAAGGAACAAGGTCAGAAAACATTTGTGTCGCTGCCAGAATTTGTTCTGTTGTTTGTGGATTAAATGTAAAGATGATGAATTTATTGGAGCTTCATCATGTGTTTCTGGGTTCGTCTCTAGAGGTTCCAATAAAAATGGCTTAAAGTAAAGCTGAGCAACAGGGAGAACATGTTCTGATGGTTGATTTGCATTAAAAAGCAGATCCATTAGTTTATTTTTTGTCTGCCACCTCTCTGAAGCTCATCAGGTGTTCATCTGCTGTGCATTAACACTGGAAAGGAACATTATTTGGGAGCTTTATTAACTCCATCCATTTTCCAGTTCATGTCATAATCTTTATATATGAGATAGAAAACTGAGTTAGTGAAGCCAGCTTTTAAAAACCAGGCTGAACCGCTGTTGTTGAAGCTCGAGATTAAAAGTACTCCATGATTGGTTCCTGTTTGGACCCCAGCCATAGGTTACAACATACACTGACTTTTAAAAGTATTCATACCCCTTGAACTTTTCCACTTATTGTCACATTACAACCACAAACATTAATATATTTTATTGGAATTTAGAAGGATTAGAAAGATTAGAAAGACAGCGTTGGTGAACAGTAGTTTTCAGATCTTGTCATAGATTATGATTGGGTTTAGGTCTGGACTTTGACTGGGCCATTCTAACACATGAATATGTTTTGTTTAAACCATTCCATTGTAGCCTTGGCTTTGTGTTTAGGGTCATTGTCCTGTTGGAAGGTGAACCTCCGCTCCAGTCTCAACTCTTTTGCAGACTCCAACAGGTTTTCTAACCCTAACCCTGCCCTGTATTTGGTTCCATCCATCTTCCCATCCACTCTGACCACCTTCCCTGTCCCTGCTGAAGAGAAGCAGCCCCAGAGCATGATGCTGCCACCACCATGTTTTACAGTGGGGATGGTGTGTTCAGTGTGATGTGCAGTGTTAGTTCTCCGCCACACATAGTGTTTTACATTTTGGCCAAAAGTTCAATTTTGGTTTCGTGTGACCAAAGCACCTTCTTCCATATGTTTGCTGTTTCCCCAACATGGCTTCTGGCAAATTGCAAACTGGACTTCTTATGGTTTTCTTTTAACAATGACTTTCTTCTTGCCACTCTTCCATAAAGACCACATTTATGCAGTCCACGACTAATAGTTGTCCTGTGGACAGATTCTCCCACCTGAGCTGTGGATCTCTGCAGTTTGTTCAGAGTCACCATGGGCCTCTGGCTGCATCTCTGATCAGTGCTCTCCTTGCTGAGCCTGTAAGTTTATGTGGACGGCCTTGTCTTGATAGGTTTCCAGTTGTGCCAAACTCTTTCCATTTCCAGATGATGGATTGAACAGTGCTCCGTGAGATGTAAAAGCTTGGGAAATCTTTTTATAACCTAAACCTGCTTTAAAAACCTCCAAAACTGCATTCCTGACCTGTCTGGTGTGTTCCTTGGACTTCATGATGCTGTTTGCCGCCCATATTCATTTAACTAACCTCTGAGGCGGTCACAGAGCAGCTGTATTTGAACTGAGATTAGATTACACACAGGTGAACTCTATTTAGTCATTAGGAAACCTCAGGCAACTTCTGAAGGCAGTTGGCTGCACTCAGAGTGAAGGGGGCTGAATACTTTTTCACACTGCACTTTTCAGTTTTTTATTTGTAAAAACTGTTTTAGATCATGTATAGTTTTCTTTCCACTTCACAATTGTATACCACTTTGTGTTGCTCCGCTGATCCCTGCGCAACAAAGTTAAGTAATGATCTGCTGTCCGAGTACCAAGCATTCATTCAAAAAAAGGGGGTGATTAAGTCTCCCCTGAGGCCCACAGAGGCGACTTGTGTCCCAGAGAACTCCCCACAGTAGTTCTAATTGCAGCAGTTTTCCCCCTGCCTCAAAGAGGACAGCGAGTAGCCACCAGCTCTGCACACGTCCAGGTAGCGAGAGCTACCCCGCCACACCGCGGCCACTGAAGTAGACAAAACGTGCCTTTGAGTACAGCTCAGTCCACACATGGATGACCGGATTGTTTCGTTCCTCAACTTGTTGCCCAGGACATTTTTCCTTCAGCACAGTTCACGTAAGAGGTGATGTTTGGGCACAGAGAAATTTGTTTCTGATTAAATAATCTGAATAATGTTGATTTCATGACGTTTGCTTTTGTTTGTGTTGAGAAACTCAGCTACAGTAAGTGCTAGCAGACTAGCTGCTCAACTAATGATGTGTTCTGTGCTGTGTTTTAAAGTTAAGGCAAACTTTATTTAAAGGGTGGATTTTAAACACATCAGTCATAACGCGGCATCAGCGCTTATGCAGTTTGATCCGTATAGGCTTTTCTTTTTTAGCTGAAACCGCTAACGCCAGTCAAGTTGGGGGTCACACGTGACTCGCCGCCATCTTACGAGTCCATAGGCTTTGTCGTCCCCAGGGGAGGGCCAGTTAAAAATAATTTATCCAGAAATGTTCTTGGTTCTTATTGAAAATATTATTTTCATATTTACTTAAATAATATTTTTGTAAATAAATGAAGCTAATTAAACACTATTGAGAATTAGTCACCCAGAAGGTTGGTTTTAATCAGCAAATCAGTGTTTGAAAAAATATTTAATTAAAATAATGTTTTATCTGATCTTGCATTGTGAATGGTTGTTTGAAATCAATAATTGTCCGAGTTGGTTCCAAGACTAATATAAATAACACTGAATGTTAATGTTGCATCACTCTCCATGAATTCTGCTCTCTAGCAGAAAATCCTGAAGGAGATCAATCAGGGAGTTTTAGTTAAAGCTCACCTGGGGTCTGCTGCAGGACAATGATCCAAAGGACACTAGGAATTTTACCTTTACATGGCTCAAAAACAGAATAAATGTTTTTGAGTGGAGTCTGGACTTTTACTAGGACTCTTCCAGCATATTTAAACTCCAGTCCTCTGTTGAGATGCTTTTGCATGACCTTAAACCAACAGTTCATCCTGGAAAACTCTCCAATGTGTCTGAATTACAACAATTCTGCAGAGCAGAGTGGGTCAACATTCCTCCACAGTGATGCTAATGACTGATTCCCAGTTATCACAGACATTTGATGGCAGCTGCCAAGGCAACAACCACTTATTTTTAGGGGGTGTTTGCTTGTTCAGACTGGGCCAGGCTGCTTTGGATAAATTTGTTCCCTTATTAAATGAAATCATTGTTTGAAAACTGGTTTTTGTGTTTACTCAGGTCATCTTTGTTTGATGATCTGAAACATTTAATGACAAAAATAGAAAAACCAGATGAAATCTGCATGGGGACCTGAATCCGGTCAAATACTAGAAAGGTTTTAATCTGGTCAGTGATTAATGTAAATATAAAAATCTGACTCATCTGATCAGTTGTGAGCTGTGAGCTTTAGGTGTAAAACGGGACACAAATCAGCGTCATTTTAAACCTCTTTGTTCTTTGTGTACAAAATGCCTCAGAGCTCTGAGTTGAGTCTCTAAACCTTTAGCACCGTACAGCCAGTGAACACACCCCAGAGGCCCTAACCAGATGGCTGCAGAGGTCAGTGAGGGTCAGCTGGGTTGGGGTGGGGGTTGTTTGAGGTCAGACCAGAGAACTGAGGTGTTGGAGATTGCTGTAACAACCTGTCTGCCTGTCAGGAAGCAGCTGGGGGAGATGCAGGCGACAATCCCATCTTACCCCAGCTATCCGGGAGAGTGTAAGATGTGAAGATGGGTTTTAGACATTCAGTGTTTGAACCTAAATCTCTCGGACTTCCTCAGCACTAGTTTTGACATGTTCTGGATCCAGACATGAATAACAGAATTTAAACAGTCACTTATGCTGTTATTCCCTGACATCTGAACCTTTAATTGTGAAATGTAGAGCGTCACAACAAGATGTGGTGGACCAGAGTAGGTTTGGATGGTATCTGTTCTGTAGAACCATTTAACCTTCCAGCACTCATACCATAGTAGGTAGGAGGTAAAAACGCACCACCGCCTGCAAGAGCTCACCTTTATCAATGTTTCTGTTGGTGGAGTTCATGGACAGGATCTCATTGTCACATGGTGCCTCGTTTGGGTTCCTCAGGGTCTCATCTTTGGTTTTTGAGGAAGTGGTTTTCTGATGTCTACAGGCCATGACCATCAGGACACGTTGCTGCGGTTCGCAACTAATTGTGGAGCCACGCAATGAGAGTCTTAGGCCATGGTTCTGAACTGGAAATAGATGGAGTTAAGTGTCTTGGAGAACCCATGAGTTGTTGAATCTGGTCAGTCAACTGACAGACTATGATTGTTTTTCAGGACTAGAATACAACTCCCATGATCAGGGTGAGATACGCTGTGGCGGACCGATAGTCCTGAATGCTCAGGGTTTATTTTAAAGACTGCAGTTGTCTTCTTAAACAGTGAGGGTCTCTACTAAGAAAAATAATACTATTTTACATTGGAAAACGCAGCAGAAGAAAAACCTGTCCTCAATTACATTTACTGATGCAAAATTAAAAACCAACATGCATCTAATCAAGAAGCCACACCAAATCCTGGCTGCTCTATTGATGTATGTTTATCCTACACACGTGTTCAGAAATGGGTATTAATCGGTTAATTCACATTCCTAGTTTTACAACTTCTGCAGGAGAAACAGATCATCAATTTCATGGAAGACTCTGCAATATCAAGTCAGCTCTGCTTCTGCCAGCTCTTCCATGGTGTGACCAGCAGCCTTGACTGCTGGTGTGTTTTAATGTTGAACATTAAATGTTAGATGTTCTATTTTATCAGGTGAAGGCCTCATGATTTAGGCTTGTTTTGAAGCCACAGAAACCGAGCACCTTGCAGTCATTGAGTAGACCCCGAACTCCTCTGTAGACCAAAGTATTCTAAAGTTCATCTGTCCAACAGCTGCAGCTTGGTCCAAACGGGGTAATCAATGGGAAAAGGATCCCAACAACAGCAGATCTAAAACAGAATGGCTGGAAAGAAAGAAATTAAGGTGCTGCAATGACCTAGTCAAAGTACAGGCTTCAGCCTGGTTGAAATGCTGTGGAGGGACATTCAGAGAGAAACCAACGTCTTCAAACCTCAATTTACTGAAGCAATGATAGAAAGTTGAGTGGACCAAATTTCTCCTCAATGATGAGAGAAACTGAAAAAGTCCAAATGAAAACTGTTGCTGAGAGTAGGAGGTTCTATAGGATGTAAGGTCATGTACTTAGTTTTCATTAAATCACATTCTAAACAGAAAATGGGATACAACTGTTTGACCTCAAAGTTTATCTTTCCAACACTTTTCTTAGCTTCACCGCCACATGCTCCCTGCAGTGCCGCTGAGAGGCACAGACAGATCAAGATGTTCTTCATCATGTTTTCACCTTCGTCCTGCCATGGAAGAACTTCCCAATGAGCCCGCTGGGCTTCCATGATTTACTGAAACACGGAAGGCTCCCCGAGGAGGAGCTGCTAAAACAAATTGAGATGAAAAAACTAAAACAAAACTGAGTCTGACACAGAATGTGTGTGTGTGTGTGTGTGTGTGTGTGTGTGTGCTCACTGATATCTCTGGGAAAGTCTTCTGCTCAGACCGGATCTTGGCTGGCAGATGCATTCGCCTGGTGGGACCATCGGGAGGCCATGCCTGCGAGCGTGTGCGTTTGTGTGTGTATGGGAAGGTGGGGGTATTGGTATTGGTTGATGCTGTGACCGTGGCAACACGGGCAATCACTGGTATCGAGTTCTTCCCTCATTACTCTGTTTTTCCCCTGTTTGTTGCATTTTGGAGGATGTGAGCCTATTCGTTTAAATTTATGACATTTTGAGCACAAACAGTTCTGGAGTTCTGGACAGTCTGTTTATATGGGTTTGGATCACAGGAGCTGCCTGAAGTTAGTCATTTATCCTATTTTGTCAAGATATTCCCTGTGAACACTCAGGAGGTTAAATAAAGCTGCAGTAGTTTAACATCTGGACGTGCTGCTTTACATTCATGCGATGACTTCATTTTAAAAATGAAAAGTGATCCTGACAAGAAATTTCCCACCAGAAGATTTATGTTCCTGCATGACAGGAAACCTCTTCGTATCTTGTCGTCATGGCAGCAGCTCCCTGCGACACCTGTTGTTATGGCAGCTCCCATCTGCAGCTATGTGAGGAGGGAACGTGCCTCTGATGGTGAAAGCAGGCGTCATCGGCACGTTTGCACCCAGCAGGGTGAGAAAGGAGACCCCAGTGTGAAGCAGGATCAACCTCCTGGTTCGGCTTCCAGCTCCCACTGAAATCCAAAAACGAACCGATCTGAAGAGCAGTGCGGTCGCCTGGCAGTCAGAAAGTTGTGGGTTCGGTTCTAGCTTCTGACCTATGCCCACGGGCCCTCTGGCAAGGCTTTTAACCCCAAGTTGTGTGAAAATGTCAACGTTTGTGAGGACAGCTCTACAGTAAAATTGCTTTGAGTGGTCGGGAAGTTCAGTCCAGTTACCTCAAAGGTAATATGTGTCCAGCATTGCTGGTTCTTGGTTCACTGGTCTCTGCATCTGTTAGTACTTGGAGTTCATGAAATGTTCTCCAAGACACGTCCATGCCAAGCAGCTTCTGTTGGAAGCAAAGACCAGTGTGTCTGGAAAACTCATCCTTTAGACTATTAACGGCTTTTTATCTCACATGTCTTTCGAGTACCACTGAACAAAACCAAAGTACCACCACTGGGGCTTGGAGACTGTTTCAGAACCTTGGCACTAGATGATCTACTGTATGACGGTGCATCTCTCAGGTCCTGTCAGGTATTTGCTACATCTTTGTCCTGTTTCTTAAAGACAGGGAAAATGCTGAAATGATACCAGGACTAAAGAAAAAGGAGGGAAAAGGCAGCAGAGTTTCATTTGTTGGGTCAGTCCCACTCACCGAAACCCATTCTGATTTTAATTTGTCCTCCAAATGTTGTTTTCTTTGCTATGTGGTATGAATACTGCGTTTATGCTACTTTTCTAAAGTAACTTTGTGGTCTCAAGGCTTATACAAACCAGATGCCAGCTTCTCTGCATGTTTAACAATTGCGTGAAAACTTTGAGCTGTAATGTCTAAATCACCAGCAGTGATTAAATTTCCCAGAGGAGCGGAAGATCCAGTTATTGCTGATGAGTTTTTGGAGCATTGCATTCCAGGTCCTCTAAAGCTTTTAAACAGCTTTAGATGACTGCAGCTCTGAGCTGAAAATGAGCCGCCACACCTGCTGGAAGCTGCAGCTGTGGTTGTGACACCGACACCACAGAAATGAAGCGAGGTCGAAGGTCGTCACCTCTGCTCCTGTCCAATCTCTGAAGCAGTACTACCGTTGCCCCCTGATCTTTAGACCCTTGAGGTATTGCAGCTCCACCAGCATCACACGTGGACGCATCAGCACGCTTTAACACACAGCTGAGTGTGATTTGGTGCTGGGGTCAAGGTCAGAGATCAGATGGGCCTCGTGTCGCGACCTCGTGTGGACCAGCAGAGCGCGATTAAGCAGCCTGCTGACTCTCCCCGGCTCAACTCAGGCTGGACTTTAAAGCACCTGCTTCGGGAGTCATTGATTAAAACTAATCTATACCGTTTCCATAGCAACCCTGTAAGTGTTGAGAGAAGTGGAGAAGGAAAAACGGATGATTAAGAGTAAAAAGTCTTAAATTTTTCTAAATCTTTGGGGATTTTTAAGAATTTGGTTTATGACCTAAAGTTCAGAAATTATGAAACATTGTTTGGCGGAAATAACCTGAGACGGCTGTGCTTACTCAGGGACCATGTTGGAGCTAAAATACTATACAGCACAGTGAAAAAGTATGTACACCCTTAGTGATTTCTACTCGCACCTAAAAGATTCAGACAAATCCTCAGACAATTTTTAATGTTGCACAAAAGTTAAATGTTAAAACGGAGCTCAAGTGATGGTGGTGGTGGAGCAACGCATGAGGTGTAGAGATCAGCTGGACGTTCCGCGGTTGAAAAAGATCATTTGGGTATGCTTGATATTAGGGATGCATAAAATATCTTTTAAATATTGTCATCACACTATCAGTGTGTCCCACATTTACATCGCAAAGGTGTTTGGAGTGCAGTAACTGTTGGCTAATACAGGTCCTTCTCAAAATATTAGCATATTGTGATAAAGTTCATTATTTTCCATAATGTCATGATGAAAATTTAACATTCATATATTTTAGATTCATTGCACACTAACTGAAATATTTCAGGTCTTTTATTGTCTTAATACGGATGATTTTGGCATACAGCTCATGAAAACCCAAAATTCCTATCTCACAAAATTAGCATATTTCATCCGACCAATAAAAGAAAAGTGTTTTTAATACAAAAAACGTCAACCTTCAAATAATCATGTACAGTTATGCACTCAATACTTGGTCGGGAATCCTTTTGCAGAAATGACTGCTTCAATGCGGCGTGGCATGGAGGCAATCAGCCTGTGGCACTGCTGAGGTCTTATGGAGGCCCAGGATGCTTCGATAGCGGCCTTTAGCTCATCCAGAGTGTTGGGTCTTGAGTCTCTCAACGTTCTCTTCACAATATCCCACAGATTCTCTATGGGGTTCAGGTCAGGAGAGTTGGCAGGCCAATTGAGCACAGTGATACCATGGTCAGTAAACCATAGCTACAGCCCAGTCCGATTACTGCCAGACCCGCTGAACCAGGAAATCACTTAAATACAACCGGTTATTATTTAACAATAAGAAAGAGACTGGGGAAAAAAGGGATCCAGAACCAGAACCACTGCTGACCCAAAAGAACACAAGAGCCTATATCACATTTCCCAAAATAACAGCCTAGTGGTTCTCAAGACTTTTGGAGAAATATTCTGTGGACTGAAAACCGAAACTTTTTGGAAGGTCTGCGTTACATCAGTATTTTAGAACGAGAACATCATACCTACAGTCACACACGGTGGTGGTAGTGTGATGGTCTGGGGCCGCTTTAGGATGACCTGCTGTATTTGAAAGAACTGATAATACCAGAAAATCTTGAAGGAGGTTCCACCATCAGTTTGGGAAGAATAAAAATGATCCAAAGCAGACCGGCAAGTCCAAATCAAACACAAAATTAGGTTTGTGCAGTGGTCTAGTTAAAGTCTGCACTTAAAGCCAATTGAGATGCTGTGGCATGACCTTAAACCACCGGTTCATGCTGGAAAACCCTCCAATGAAGTTGAATTAAAACAATTCAGCAAAGCAGAGTAGGTCAGTATCCCACCATAGTGATGCTAAAAACTCATTGACATTCTCACAGACACCTGATGTCAGCTGTTGCTGGCAAGGAGGAACAACCAGTTATGTGGTTTAGGAGGTAATTACTTCTTCACATGAGGCCAGGTTGCTTTGGATATTGTTTTCCCTCAAATCATTTAAAAACTGCTTTCTGTATTTATTCATGTTATCTTTGTCTGATATGAACGTTTGATGATCTGAAATATTTAAGAGGGACAAAAAAGCAAAATGGAAGAAATGTGTAAGGGGGCACAAACTTTTCACAGAACTTAAACATTTCTAAACGTACAACAATGAAACAGCCGGATAAATGAACACTATGAAAAATGCACATTCTAGTGTTTTTAATTGTATCTGGAAATAAAATTGTTCATGGAGCTTCAGAGAACCAGAAGAACTACCAGTTTATCAGTTTAAAATCTCCTGGAAAGGAAAAAGAAAATCTATATTTATGTTAAAGTATCTGATTTAGTTTGACCTATGTGTATAAGACAGATGCAAGAGGTTTCATAGAAACGTTGAGGTTTAGTGTGAACCATCTTTGGCTCACTGTGTGTGTTAATGAGTGGCAGATGGCCATGCTGGAGGGGGCTTTGAAATGCTCCGGGCTCTCAGAGCAGCAGCCTGGCAGGAAGCTTTGGCTCCTGGCTGACCTCTGCCTCCACCTGGCTGCCCTCACTCACTCACCTCATTAGCTTGACTGGAGCAACCAAACAAAGTGAGGGCATCAGGGAGCGCACTGCTCTTCCATGGGAACATGTCTCCTCTCATTCCATCGGTGCTCACCCTATCCCATCCGTGAGGAGACACTGATACCAACACACACATCTAACTGGGTCGAGGTCAGAAGAAACTAAGGCTGGGTCAAAATCCCACCGTGTTAATCAGACAATCTTATAATTATTTAAAGAGATCAACAATTATTTGAAAGCTGGTCTGAAAATGAATTCAACATTTCTTCAGGGGTAAAAATGTCTCCTTTCTGAACCGTCAAGGAGCTTCTGGTGTTGGTCTGGCCGATATGTGGCCACTGGTCTTTCAGTTCTGGTAGAATTCATTTAAACTCATGACCAAAGATGGCCAGGAGGAGACTGGAGATATTTAATGATAAATCCTTCTTCAGATTGTTTGGGACATCTAGAGTAGAAAAGCTGAGGGATACCATGAGTCATGTGTGAAGCAAACAGTGAAACATTCTGATCCGGTTCATGTGTGAAGTTGGTTTAGCCTTGTCAAGCCAGCATGACAAGGCTAAAGTGGCTCAAAGATCACAGCCATGAGAGTTTGAACTTGTGGACATTGGGGCTCCTCTGTCCTGAACCTGGGGAGACAGAAGCCAACAAACTGGGACCAACTCTAAGCTCTAACAAGACATGAAAAGGGTTCACCATGAGCATTTTTCACCACAGGAACTCTCGTTCTTGAACCGGTTCGTTTTGCATGCCTTCGAACTTTGCTGTTCTGTTGCCCATTTCCACCAGTTGAGGGAACCAAGCAAGACTCATCAACAGAGGGCATTACACAGCGCAGGGGGGAAAGCTTGGTAGTGAGACAGCAGAGCTTCCTGAGCTGCTCAATGTTCCTTCTAATGCAGAAAGAGAGCATCCATAAACTACAGTTAATGCGGAGGAGATGGCGACTCCGTGCAAGAACGATGGGATGTACGAGGTTTTCATTTGCATATGTTCAGCAGAGTCTAACAGAAAGCAGTAGTTATACAAAGCCTGTTTAGTGTGTTTTTACAAACATGTAAATACGGTGTATACGGTACATACTTCATCTTCGCCGACGTACTTGTTGCTTTTATTGTCTGTGGTGTTCGACCGATCCAGCGGTGTCGTTATGGTCCGCGCAGAAGAACCAAATATTCTACGACGCCCCAGTTGAACCAGAACAGGTTCTGTGTAGGGAGAAAAGGGGTACATGAGTCAGGATCTGGTCCAGCAGGTGATAACACCAGAGTCAATTCCTGATTCTCATTGTATGGAGATGAACACCAAACTCAGACTCTTTGCATCTGATGATTTTAGTCTTTGGAAGTCCTGAAATGTGTTAAGAAACCCCACAAGAAAAATACTAATAATTTAATATCATTAACTGTGTTGCTTTAAGACAGTATAAACCTAAATGATTCTTTTAACATGTTTCTGATAATTATCCCATGAGAACAAGATAATGATGGAAATCCCAAGGAAAGGCCATGAATCCACTCGTAAAGTAGGAGCTCCTGACTCCGACTTTGAAGAATGACCTTCTCCAACATTTTCATCGCTTTAATCTTCGGTTCTTATTGGAGACAGGTTTCAGCTGAACTTCAGACCATCACAGCGAGCTAAACAGGAGGCAGCGCAGGGTGAAATAAGACATAGGTGGTGTTAAAGAGGTGTTAAAGAGAGAGGACTGCCAGGATGGAGACAGGAAGATGGAGGTTGAAAGCTTGAGAAGCCAATTTGTTCTACAAGTTGTTCTTCTCTCACCTTCATCCTTCTCTGGCAGTTTGGTAAAATGTCCACATGGAGCTGCTTCCACTCATTGTTTTAATTTCTGGGCCTGAACTTTGAATGAACCGCTGATTCTCACTCTCATCAACTCCCCCAAATACCATCCAGACAGCTGTCACATGGTTTCACTGCAAACCAGCAGCTGGTGGAGATGAACAACAGTTTGAACAGATGTGTCTCTCAGATGACATCCAGACAGTTCATTTACTGAAGAACCTGGCAGCTCCAGAACCTTTAGATGGCCTACTGAACAAAACCCTGGGAGAAATATTCATGCATTATGAGAGACGCTCTCCGGGTTGAGTGTTTGCTTAAGTCTTAATTGTCTATAAATCTGGATCTGTGTGCAAGAAAAATCCTGTTTTACCTCTTAAGCATCTGGAACCTGCAGAAAACTACACACTGAAAAATTCATCTACAGAACCGTACAGAAGTATGTGCACCCCTTGAACAAATTAAACATTTTTGTCACGTTCCAAACTCAAACTGCTGTGTATTTTATTGGGATTTTATGTGACAGAGCAAAACACTGTTTGATGAGCATTTCTATTCAGCCCACGTTAGTCTGACAGCCCTACATTAAATCCAGTAGAACTAAATTACTTCAGTTAATCATTAACCAGAGTCCAGGCGTGTGTGATGTCATCTGAGTCTATCTGCAGCTGCTCCGTTTCTGGCCTCAGAGGTTCCTTAGAGAACATCACAGAACAACCAGCATCATGAAGACCAAGGAACAAAGCCGACGGCTCAGGGAGAAAGTTCTGGAGAAGTTTAAAGCAGGGTTTGGTTCTATAACAACATACCAAAGCTTTGAAGATTTTCCAGAGCTCTGATCAATCCATCATCTGAACATGGAGAGAGGATGGACCACCTGCAGACCTACCAAGACATGGAGGTCCACCTAAACTGACTGCTGGGCATGGAGAGCATTAAGCAAAGAAGCAGCCAAGAGGGCCATGGAGCTCGGGAGGAGCTGCAGAGATTCACAGCTCATGTAGGACAATCTGTCCACAGGGCAACAGTCAGTTGTAGACTCCAAACCCTATGGAAGAGTGACGAGAAGAAAGTTCTGTTTAAAGGCAATCATAAGAAATCCTTTTTACAGTTTGTCACTACCCATGTAGGAGATACAGCAAGCATGGAGGAAAGTGCTTTGATCAGAGCAGATCAGAGATCAAATCAAATGTTAGAATGGCCTAGTCAAAGTCCAGGCCTCCTGAGAATCTGTGGCAAGGCTTGAAAATTGATGTTCACTGATGTTCTCCACTGAGCTTGAACTGATTTACAGAGAAGAATGAGCAGAACCTTGTGGTCTTTAAAAGACTCACAGCTGTAACTGCCATTAAAAATATCGACTCTGGAAATGTTCTGAACTGGAAAACCATTTATCATTTTCCTTCCACTTCACATTAACGCAGAGCTTGGTGTTGGTCCGTCACATAAAGCCTCAATATGATACACGGAGGTTTGAGGCTGTAATGGGGCAGTAATACAAAGTATTCACATACATGAAATGAGTGAGTTTCAGGGGGAAATGAAACCGACCGTTCTGGTTCTGATCCAGGATCCGACATCATGTTTTAGCCACACCGTTTATAAAACATCTACAAGAAACTCGAGTTCATGCAGATCAACACAAAGCTGTTGACCTGAACAAACAGCCTTCCCATTTTTCCATGTCATTAGGGAAGCTCAGAAGACATTTAGATTATTAGTGATCATTCAGTTAGCAGATGCTTTACCCTGAAGTGACTTGAACCCTAGAAGTTCAGTTCAGTTCAGCAACTTTCCAACTTAAGGACGATAACTATTCCTTCCAGAACCACATCTGGCAGAAGGAAGTGTGGAAGTTTTCCAAACACTCTTCAAACACCACCAATCCTGGATTTAAGATTTAAAGATTTTGACTTAAACGTTTCTGTCAGACTTAAAATTCTGGTTTAAACTCTGATATTTTCTTTTCCCAGATCCAGCACTTATATCCAGTGTTGACACGGACCCATTTGGCTTGTGTAACATATGACCATGTAAACACACACCCTGTGCCTGTTGATGGTGCTGACATTGATCCCTGCTTGATCATTTCACGGCATGCAATGGGCGTCCACCTCCAGCCTCTTCCATGTATTTTTAGCTTGCGGTCTCACTAGGTTCACACGGCCCGTCCTCCTGACCATCTTCCTGATAAAAAGGCATGAAATATGATGTGACTTTAATGAGAAACATACTGCTAGCCTCCTGTTCTGTAAGTGTAAATACAGCTTCACCCTCTGAATGAGCACGTTCATCAGTCGGTGTCATGGATCATGGATCTGGAGCGAGGTTCCCAGAGTGGATCTAACCTTTAACTGACAGGCCACAGAATATTGTAGCCACATCTGGGATGGTTATTACAGGCCTGACGAACCGACACAAAAGGGAAAAGAACGTGTTTTAGTGGTGAAGAAGGCCCACCAGTAAGCAAAAAGGAGAAGGAGAAAAAATGGGAGGAAGAAAATGAAAGAAAAGCAGTTTTTATTTTGTGTTGAAGCGCAATTTAGTTAGTGTCAATTCTGAGTTAATATCTGCTTTTCTGCTGAAAACTAGGCCTTATTTTGCAAAGCTAAAGGCTTGGTGGCACATACAGAAATATTTAGTCTCTAAACTGGAGTCCTGGAGAGTTACCATCCTGCAACGTGTCTGCAGCAGACCTGAATAAAACGTCTAGATGCTTCCCTCATCAGCATCATGTAGAGGCCTGGTAACAAACTATTGGTTTGATTCAGGTGTGTTGGAGAAGGGGAACATCTAGAAGTTAGGACAGGAGTCTTGAAGCTTCCAGAGTCAAACAAACATTTCAGAAGAGAGGTGAAGTGTCCCCAAGAACCAAGAAAGTACCATCACCTCTGATTCACACACCGAATAACCGAGAAAAAACGTGATATTGTGTTTGCTTACACACTTAAAAGGTAAAACATCATCAAGAACCAGGAGAGAAAATCTTTGACATACTGGACTGTATGTCCTCAGACGCCAAAGAACCCAGAAAATTCAGTGATCTTCAACTCAAGGACAGAGATAAAACAATTACAAGGAACAAGAAAGTAGCCCTGTTGTGAAATACCTTCAAGAAACAAAACTGAAGGTCATGTTGCCTAAACAGTTTAATCAAGAACTAAGAAAACAAAGTCCAATTGCTTTCCACTCATGCACTAGGAGAAAACTTTGACACAGAATGGGGCGAATATACCCTAGAGCAAAGAATAACAGTTGAGTGGCTTTCTGAAGAGGTCTTTGGAGGCAATACACTTTCAACAAGATGGCCCTGTTATTAGGGAGTTCTGCTCCTGCATGAACATCAACTTCAAGAACATGAGGACTCTTGTGTTTAATTCAACAGCTTTAAGAAACAAGAAGGTAAATGCTTGGAGGTGAAGTTCACAAGAACCAAGAAAATAATCAAGAGGTTGGGATCGACCCATCTTCAAGAACTCAGAAAGTCCTGCTGTGTTCAGTAAATGTGAAGAAGGTGAATACTACTGCATATGATTTATACACTTACAGGTGAAATATATTCAAGAAACCTAAATAAAGTCCAGTCTCCTTCTGTTTAAACATTGTTTTTCCTTCACACAAGAAAAGCTAAAATATCTTCAAGAACCAAGACAGAAAGCTTCATCGCCCTTGATTTGTGGAAAAAGAGGAATCTTCCTGGGTTTGATTCAAGCATTTAGGGTGTTTTCACAGCTACAGTCCATTTACTTTGATCCAAATCAGTAGATTAGTTTGTTAACCTCTGGGTTTTTCCTGAGGTTCGGTTTCTTTCACACAGAAAACTCATAGCAAAACAATCCTGTCACTACAAACCAGGTTAGAAGGTCTGAATACGGGTCTGATGAGTTTGGGGCAGGAGAAGCAAATGTAAATACAGGAAGCAGATGCTCTGTTCTAAGCTAGCATAAAACATGGACAATGTAATCCTCCTCCTAGCAGTTTTCTGGGTACAGTTTCAGGCAAATTTATCTGAGAAGTATGCCAAAAGGATTTCGAGAAGATGTCTTCAAGGTTGCAGAGAGCTTTAAAGCTTTACAAAAAAGATGTGTGTCCTTTGTTTGATAGTTTGTTTACTCTACCGTAATCCCAGAATGCAACGCTAACCTGGCGAGACAGGAAAGCATTTGGCTCTGGTTTGCAGTGAACACCTGGTAGTTCTGTCGGATCAAGGTCGGATCACATCCACACCGCAAACGAACTGTGCTAGAGTTCGGCTGTGTTCACATCTACACAAACAAACCGGACCAAGGGGGGAAACAAACCAGAGTTTGTTTGAAACGGACTAAACACCTGTGTGAAAACCTAAGACGAAGTTAAAAACCCAACGGAAAGCCCTTGCTGCTTTCGATTTAAGCACTTTAAGATGACCATGACCTGGTTAGGGCTGAAACCAAACCAACATTCCTACCTTTACACATCAGGAACATACTGACAGCAGTGTTTAAGCCATAGCTGTGACCAGAGGAGAACCAGAACAGTCAAGAACTTTTCACAGGTCAACCATTTAAGCTACCAAAGCCAAACTGTTTCCCTGTAATCTTGCTCTTCTGTATGAAACTCTGGTTTTTTCCTTTCTTTGTGCCGATTCTTGTGTGAGTCCTTTTCTTTCCCAGTAGTCTGGAATCAGATGAAAGGTGCTCAGCTTCCTGTGCTTGGTTCGCTCCAAGGCCCCACTGGGCATATGAAAGGACTGCAGAGGAGAAGCCTAAATCAGCTGCTGAGGCTCAGGCTCATTAATTCCTGAACAGAATCGGTAGTTTGGGATGACCAGAAGATCAGCAAAAATTTGTTCTGTTTTATGTAACAAAATGCTCTGCCATCGAATAGTAATGGGAGCTGAGGGAAAAAAGATGGAGAAATGAGAAAATGTCTCTGAGTGAAGCGGAGATCTACAGCGAAGTGGTTGGCTTTTCAAAACATGCAAGACTGATGATGGAAAAACACACGAGTACATTTTCCACTACTCCGCTTCAACTGTAGCAGGCTCTTCTATCCGGCGCCGATGCTTTCTTTATTGGGTGCAGTTGTTTCTCCATGTTTGGTCTTTCTAATTTAAGGCCAGCCAGGTGACGGTAGAGCAGCTTGGTCATCTAATGGTACTTTCATGCGATGTGATACCAGTCTGGCCCTGGTTCTGTAGAGAACAGGCCAGGCCAGTGATGTCCTGATGGAAAACTTGGATTGGATTTTTAAATACAGAAAGACGTTCTACTCATTTTATTAAAGGCTGTCTTTGCAGTCTGGTAAAATATTTAAATGGATGAAACTTCTGTATTTAGGAAAAAGTAAACCATCTCCTGGCTGTCCAGAGACGCTGCTCCCACTCACACCCACCCTAAACACATCCAGCATCACAGCCAGAGCCAAGGTTTGATTGTGTAACTGATAATGTCTGCTCTTTTCCACTGCTGGAAACACAAACAAGCCACATTCCTGTGATGTGATGAGGAAGGGTTTCACTGCAGGGCACTGAGCAATGAGGATTTGATGACTGTCCACAAGATTAAATAATATTTACATGATGAGCAAACTGATGGTTTTGGTAAAGACTTCCTCCCTCAGACGTCATGCAATTCCCTTAGTAAATATCTCAGGACATGCAAAGGTTTAGGATCGTGACTTCCAATTCAAAATGGTCCTTTTGTTTCTTCCAGGTTCACTTTGGAACATTTACATCTTTTATGTTTTCAGTTGTAACTTTTAAAGATGTTAAAATTATCTTTTAAATTGAGAGATTTAATAAGCAATGATACTGAAACGATACTTAAACAACAGCCAAAAAAAAAAAAAAAAAAAAACATAACGGACAATTAGCATATTAAAAATGAAGTATTTAGCTAGTACATATATATACATAAATATTAGTAGCAAGTTATTTGTGCAATTAGCACAAAGGTATTTGCTAATTAGCATAATAATGGAATTTAGCATACTGCTAATAAGAACAACATACCATTAGCATATCAATGGCTACCTTATTAGAAGCTGATATGCTAGGTATTGGTGTGCTAACTAGAACTAGCTAACTTTGGGTAACTTATTAGCAGCCTCTGGTTATGTAACAGATTATTGATTTACTAACTAGCTAAGTAATATTGATGAGCATTGGGATGTTTGGCATGACAACAGTTAAACAACTTAGCAGCTGAACTACACAAACCTTTTCTAAACAATTGCAGCAATTTCTTACAACGTCAATATTTAATACCTCATAACCTGTTATACGTCTGGCTGGAAAAATAAAATACATAAAACTTTTATAAATGGTGGACAACCAAAAGGAAGGTGCACTTTTCTTTGGTTGGCTGGATTTGTAAATCAATCGTTACATAACAGTTGATGTAATATTTTTGTGCTTCCCAAACTTTCTGGAGATCCTCATTAATGTTAATTTCTGTAAGTACTTTTTGTTAGAATGTTTATGCTCCTTATATTGATAAAAACTGAGTACAGATCACCAAGGCTTTATAATTTCCTGTTCTATGTTTAAAGGATAAAGCTGAACCTCAATTGTTTATAACTTTACTAAACTTCTAGACCAAGGCTGACAACCTCCTACTTTAGGTAAATAAGTTTGGACTGCAGGGATCTTAAAGGACCCGATGTAAAAGATCTAATAATTGTCCTGTTTGATTGAACCAACATTACAGCCTTTAAATGTAAGTGTAATGTTGCAGAAAAACTAAACTGAAATGTAGATGTTCACAAGTTAAGGCGTCATCGTCCATCATTTTCTAATAATGGTGTTCCTGTATGTCCGCTTCATCATGTTCGTACAAAAAAGTGTGACTGTCGGACATTTTTAGATGTAATGCATGTTTTAGTGAGCAGAGGTGATTTCACTGAGCCTTTAAACTCTGTGTTGGACTTGCATGTTTTCCTTCCACAAACACTAAAGCTTGTGGCTATGCTGGTACCTTCATTCAACACAACCATCTAAATATGCTCAGGCATTGTTTACACAAGCTTTATCTACAAAAATGGCTTCTACAACTGATTACAGAACATATCTGTCTGTGTAGCCTTTCAGGTTTAGCTGCTCTGAGATATGAATGTTGACAGATGACTAAACTTGATGGAAGTTTCAGAAATATGTACAATGCCATAAAAAGTATTTCCCACCTCACAGATTTCGGCTTTATTGTCTTTCTCACATGTTCACAATAAAATAAATCTTATTTTTTATGGGGTAAGAACGCTGTCAAAAACAATGTTTATGTAAAGACGGAAATGTGTGCATATTAGTCAATAGTTGTGCATAAGTAAAATCCAAAAGAGGTATTGTATATTTTCTCTATAAAAATACAAAATAAAATGTTACAGCTTCAAGAAATAACAAACACAAAGTTCAAGTTTACAGTTGTGGTTTATTTTTTATGAATACAATATGCTATAACAGTTTGTGAATACGAATTTACATCAGCGACTTGGTGTCACGTGATCTCAGGGTCAGAATATAGTGGGTGGAGTTATACAATGATGTAAAGTAGGTGGCGCTATGCACCTCTGAATTTGATGCGAACTGCCAGCAGAAGAAGAAGAAGCAGCAGCACTAGTGCTAAGATGACGGACCAAGAAACTACGGTACAAAGCCAGGTAATGTTAAAAAGTTTATATATGTCTTAATGTCGTTAATATATGCTCTTGGTCCTTCTTTTGGCGCTAGAGCTGCTTCTTCTTCTCTTCTTCTGTTGGCGGTTCGCATCAAATTCAGAGGTACATAGCGCCACCTACTGTACATCATTGTATAACTCCACCCACTATATTCTGACCCTGAGATCACGTGATACCAAGTCGCTGATGTGTAAAAAAGTAATTAACCCCGTTGATAAATCATGATTTAACTGTGATTAACCACGCTGGTTTTGATTCAGTTTCACTAATCACACCCTGGCCTAATTTGTGCCAGACCTGCAGAATCAAGCAACCTCTTAAATAGAACCTGTCTGACAACATGAAGTAGACTAAAGATATTTATATTTAAAGATCTCAGAAAGCAACAAATTATGTTCTGGTCTAAAGAAATTCAAGAACAGACAAGAAACAAACAACTTTTGGACTCCAGAGAGCCACAGTGAGAACCATTATCCACATATGGAGAAAACACAAGCAGTGGAGAACCTCCCCAGTAGCGACCGGCCAATCAAAGTTACTCTACAAATTCATTGAAGACTCAACATTACGCACCAGCTCCGTTGGGTTCTGCAGCAGGACAATGATCCAAAGCACATCAGCAACCCCACCTTTGTACAGCTAAAACAAACCACAAAATAGAGGTTCTGGAGCAGCTTAGTCAGAGCCTGGACTTAAATCCAAACGAGACGGTGTGGTATGGACCTTAATCAAGCGTTTATGCTAGAAAACCAATTAAAACAAATTTTCAAAGCATCGAAATTCCTCCACAGAGATGTAGAAGATGGATGTTGTTGGTGGAGCAACATACTTTTACACACAGGTCCAGGTTGTTCTGGATAGCTTTTTCCTTAAAAAAGGAAATCATCATTTTAAAAAAGCAGTTTATATTTTTTCTGGTTGTCTTTTTCTGATATCAAAGTTTGTTTGATGATCGGAAACATTAAAGTGGGGGAAAACGTTTCACGGCACCTCCAGCTTGAACTATTTATATCCCCAGATCAGCAGACTGAGAACTCTGTTCGACCCCCTGCCTCTGCTGTCAACCAGGTTTAAGATAAAAAGGAGGAAGTGCAGGAGACTGGTTATAAAACGTGAAGCTTGCAGGAATCACGTTGATCTGAGCACAACCCTCTTTGGAGGTTATGTCAGAGCGTTAGAGGTCTAGTCTCAGAGGTTCTGTCTGAAAAAGTCAAGACCAATCTTACTTCCTCTCAGCATGTGAACCAAACTATATTTTTGATGTTCTGAAGTGTAGGAAACGTGACAGAACCGTCAGTAATAACAACCCTGAGCAACGATCTCCATGTGGTAAATCAGAGCAGACAGTCCTGAGTTTTTTATAACTTGGGTTAAAAAGTTACATTAATAAGAGGTAATTGAAATGATCCTACAGAAGAAAAAAGTAATCTGGTTCTTCTCAGAAACTGTGACAGGCGTGCTGACCGTTATTCTCACAAATCTCAAACAAAGAGCCACATTATAATGATGAACGGATGAAGCTGTAAAACTGTTGGTTTATGTTTGGTCTCAAAACTCATAAAACCTGCAGCTCTTTGGTTGTTGTACAAGACGTTTGTTGCCTAAAGCTTTTCTGCCTTCACAGATGTTTCTTTGCATGGTTCCGAAAACAGCATGGCGTCAATTCAAGCTTTACTGTGATGCCCTTAGCCTGGTCTCTGCTGTGGTAGAAGATGAAATGTATGGGAAGAAACAAAGTTAATGAAGAATACCCAGGGAACCTGTCCAGGTCGCAACACGACTCTCCACAGTTACGCTGGAGAAAAGCAACAGCTTCCTAACGGCCTGGCTAGGAAGGAAGGAAGGAGGGAAGGACAGAAGGAAGGACAGACAGAGGGAAAAACCTGGAGTCCCAGCAGATGTAATTTCATGTAGTGAAAACATATCATGCCTATTAAAATAATGTTTTGACCACATTTGTATGAAAATGTTTAGATTGACTTCTTTTATACGGATGTTTTCATTTTATCTGGACCATCAGCAGAAGGACTTCTTCCTCTTCCTACAAACTCACTGCACCAGGACTTCTTTCTACAAGTAAGGGACCTACTAATGATAACTCCACCGAACCCCACCCTTTATGGTCTCACCACAGCATTTCAATCATCTGCTCCACAGCCTGAAGGACAGCTTTAAATCTGGTTCCATAGGCTACCTTCACTCTACATTAAAACCGCACTAAAGAGAAAAATAACAGATGAACGTGGATGGTCTTTGCAGGGTCTTCAGGAATGTCCTAAAAGCTTAGTGGGCTTTCCATAATACCAGATAGTTGAGGATTGGCAGAAACATGCATAAAACCTTTGTTGTGGTGGGACCTTGGTGAGGTCTAACCAACGAGGCTTAGTGAGAAATCCAAACAGGAGCAACCACTCTGGCCTCATGCCTTTACAACCACTCCATCATGTGCAAACCTTTCTGACAGGAGAGCAAATAAGTTGAGGCAACATCCCCTCACCGCTGCTTCTACCAACAGGATAAAAAATGATGCTTTCAGGGCGCTGCGTGGCGTAGTGGGAAGACGGACCGCTCCAGATTCAGAGGATGACAGCCCTCAACGCAGCTGTCCTGGGTCCAATCCCTGGCCCGGGTCATTTACCGAATGTCTCCTTTTTCTGTCTGTCTGCAGGACTGAAATTTCAAAAAATGAAAACAAGAATTTCTTTTAAAGAGTAATAAAAATTAAGCAAACAGAAAAAAGTGTTAAAATGCAAATTTAAAACTAAGACATGATAAAAATGACCTGATTTAAAGGAGCCAAAGGTTTCTGCACATCTCAGGTTTCCAGGCTGTTGGTTCCAGAGCTGAGGAGCAGAGAAACTGAATGCTGTGGCTTTGATTAGTTCAGGTCCTGAGAACACTGTGTTAGGATTAGGCACGTCTGCTCTACCCTGTCTCCTTGGCTGCAATCAGCAGATTAGTTGCACCTGGTGGCTGCTGCAGTGCAGTGCAATCTGTGGAATGCCAAGCACCTGTGTCTTCCCTGATATATACTGACTCTGACAGGCAGTCGGTGCCAGATTTTTGAAAGCCTTCGTGTGAGTAGATATCCAGCATTCCTTCCTGTCTGATCATTGTTCTTGACCTTGCCTTGCCTCTTGAATTTTTGCCTCTCTGCCTGCTCCTTGTCGGACTGTTTGGATTTTGGTTGTTGATCCTGTTTCTTGCATCTGGTTTATGCCTCTACCTGCCCCTTGTCTGACGCCTCTTGTTCCGATCATTGACCCTGTTTCTGTCCTTGGATTATTCAGCCTGGAGTCACATCTTACCTGTGCTGTGGAGATCACCGCCTGCCGCCCACTGAGGTTTCCCCTCTGAGTTTCAAGTTCTACTCAAGACAAAAGCAGGTTAGTGACTTTTCTGATCCCTGCAATATCTGGAGAAACTACAAGTCACTAATCCCTCTTTCTGCCCCAGTGATTCCCAGAAGCTGTGTGGAGTTTTACCTGAGTGACGTTTTCCTGTGGCTGAATAAACCTTTTAAATTTTCAGTACCGTCTGGCTGAATCTTGGGTCCGCCTGTTTCTGATTCGTAATACACTGAGGGAACCGATCTCAGACTAGGGTCTCATTGGTTCCTACCTATCCAGTAACTCGAAGATTTTTGTAGCCTCAAGACATTTCAGTGCCTTAAAGAACATCATGAAGAAGATAAAGTAGAAACAGGGAGCCAGTTCAGTGATTTAAGGACATTGGCGGCTGTATTTCAGATGAGCTGCAGCTGCCTGATTAAATGACCAGTATGTGTTGATTGGACAGAAAACCAGTTTATACTGTTTTTAGGATTGTTGTCAGCTAACTTGGAGACTTTATTCGGCGTTTAAAGTTTAGCGTCATAACCACACTATGGTTTCTGTCATTCTGCGTAGTCTTTAGGATCAGAGTCTAGTTGGGTGCAGATTTCTGACCTTTAAATTTTTGGGACTAAAAACAAAGACTCCTGTCCTTTTTAGCATTAAACTGGAGCAAATTCTGACCTGACCAGTCATTAATGTAATACACACTGGCCCTGTTTACACGACTATTTCATTGAAAACAGGATTTTTCTGTTAACACGTCTACATAGCAACGTTTTATTTCTAATCTCTGTTCACACAGCAACCATAGAGACGTGAATATGGTGTAATTCCCCCTCCACACAACTAGTTGGCGGCATGTTCTTTGAAACTCAACATGCGCAAACACTTCCTGCTTACAAAACCGGGGAGAAACTGGGCACTTTGTTGGAGAGCCGTTGTTGGATTAAAAAAAATCAGCAGCAAAATCCACCGTTGTTGTGTCATCTTCTCCTTCTGTGGGTTTTAAACTGGTCGGCAGCCGTTATGTTGTGTGCTTGCACCTTAGTTTCTATTAATTTCAGTCATGCTTTACAGGAGCCAGGGCTTCAGTTTTTCCATCTACATGACAATGGAATCAAGAATATCCTAACCAGTTTGGGACAGTTTTCCAGCCTGTCATTATGTTCTGACCAGCTGTGGCAAATAGAGCCCAAGTGTTTGCCTGAAAGAAGTGGTTATGAATTAGAGTATGGCTCCCACAGGTTGAGAAGGTTGCACAACCCCAAATTCCACCCAGAAGAAAATATGGCATATTTCAAGCTGCAGTTTGTCCTTGTCTGCTTTAATGTTGTCCAAGCCAACGGCACTAAATAGACAATTTGTTAAAGAGAAGCATAAGTTCAAAGAAGATCCTTGAAAGAGCTTCAGAAGGACCAGACAACAGTTCATTAAAACCACGTTAAAAGTCTGTTGGCTTGGAGGGAAGACATAAAGAAATGAGGGATGACTTCAGCATCTGTGCATTAATTTATGTGTTTGTGATGTGTTTTATAATGTGTTTGTCATTCAGAGGTTGTTTCTACATAAAGAGTTGAATTAAGGGAATCATTTGGGATTTGGTGGTTGGATGGAAGCAAGCCAACAGCTGGAGAGAAATGGATCAAACTTTAGTTTCATTAATTATTTCTTTCATTTTTGCTCTTGCTATTACTTGTGAAAATTATACAGTGGACTCCTGTGAAAATAATAGCTTTAGAAATTCCTGTGTATAAAGACCTGGAAAATATTAAAAAGTAATTTATAATTTTCGCCATGTACAGAGGGACCCCTGTAACACGCTTCAACTGGTCCCTGCACAGCTCGTGCATGTCAGGATTCTGTCGGCACCGGGTAGCGGGCTACGCCTCTGCACTCTGATTTACACCCCGCTATTCGTTGGCAGCCACCAGACAGGAGCCGGCTTCAGTTGAAGGGCCGAGCTCGGGGCCCGTTTGGTTTTGGTTTCCTTTCTGCTGCCACTGTGCCACACCTAGCATGAGTTGGGTTTAAAGAGACCAGTGTGTGCAGATTAAAACCAAAACCAATAAAAGGCAAGGCTGCAGAAACGGCTCCACCGACCCTCGCAGGTCATATGTCTGAATGTCTGTCAGTGTACGTTGCAGCGGGCCCGCCCGGTCCAGCTCACTGATGCAGAAATACTTATCACAGCTTGGCTTTTACAGCCAGGAGCCACATCCATGTTTAACATGCAGAAACATTCACATTCTTTCCAAGGAGCCTTCAGTCTTCTGTGTCTCATTCCCCCGAGGTCTGCAGACTCTCTCTGTTCTCAGTTGAGCCTGTCTGCATGTTAGCTGCTAGAATCTGCCTGCTGGGCATGAAGAGATGCTTCAAATATTTACTAATTAAGACAAACCATGTCTACAGGAGCTGAGTTTTGCTGCAGATGCGTGGAGGTCAAATAAATTATGCTTCAGCATGACTGAAGCACAAACATTCATGGGCTATACGTTTGTAATTCCTGCAAACAAACAGAGAGGATGAAGTGTAAACCACGCTAACAGAGAGTTACAGCAGCACTTCACTCAGTTATGAAAAGTATCCAAACATCTGGTCCCTGTGGGCTCCAAAAAGCCAGAACTTTGTCATGGTTGCATTCAGCATAACCATGCAGATTACATGACCTCACTCAGCATGTGCTTAACCCAAAACAAACATCACGAACTGCTGTTTATTCCCTCGATAAGCCAGAACTCATCGAAATTAAATGTTAATGTCCTGTTTAAAAGGGCAACAGCAGAGTCTAGTCGGCAGATGATTCTGACAGGTTCTCATCTTCTGGTCCGATTCATCCATATATATATATTTTAGATCCCATTAATCTGATATTTGGTCTGTGTGATGTCTCAGCTTCCAGTAATAAATTTAAATACTGTCATGGCGACATTTTAATTTCTACTTTCCAGAGACATGATGAGCTGGAAGATCAGATTCAGATCAAAGACAGGATGTGGTGGAAGACAAAGATTAGGGACAGGATGAGGGAGAAGGAGAAAACAAGCACCAGAGCAGTGTTAATGACATTGTGGAGGTCAAAGGCGATTAGTGTTGATGTCACTAATCACCTTTGACCTCCACACTGTCATTAAGATTTGGAAGAAGAGCATCACACAGATAGGATGAAGAGCAGAAAACAATGAAAAATAAAAATAAAAAAGAGCAGCTTGGTGCTGGTGGAGTTTTTCCATGTTTAGCTGCTGACTTGTAGCCAGAAGTTTGTAAAAACTGCAGCTGGAGAAACAGTTCTGGTTTCTGTCAGACGTTTCTCAGCTAAAGCTTCATAATATAACCTTTTTAAAAACTACATCTCAGTATTTGCACGGTTTTATAACAACTGTCTGTTAAACATGGTTGTTCCTGTTTGTTCCGCCAGCCTCATGATTAATGCTTGAATAAGTGACTTGTGTCGTGTCACTGCTCGCCACTAATGGGTTATGGTGGGACTCGAAACGCACCCAGCTAGGAACCACAGAGCTCCAGCAAAGAGGCTCAAAGGACATCGCTGAACATCTAACCTGATTGTGTCGATCTCTCTGATCCCAGAACATTTCAAGATAAACAGAAACATAAAGGAGCTTCGTGTTTTTTATTTTTCCTGCTCTGTCTGAGCTTTCTGTGATGTGGGTTTCTATTAACAAACCGTTATGTTAACATAATTACGGAAAGAATGTTCCTACTTGGACGTCTGTGTTTGTATACACAGCACCAGTACAGAAGCACTGGAGCCATCCGACGGTAACCAGGACTACGTCTCACTCCTTTGAAGAGTAACAGCCCGGCACATGTATGTACGAGAAGCATGGGCTGAAATTGGCCGATCTGTCAGATCTGTCGCTGCATGCTTTTTTTGGAAATGCAAACTTTTCCAGGAAATCTTCTCTTTTTGAAAGCTGATATTTCCAGACATTTTCCATCTATTCTAACTGAGCTTCAGCTAAAACACGTAAAGCTGGTAGAAATATCCTCAACTGCTCCAGGTTTAATTTCCACAGCTCTGGACATAGTCGGGCTGTCATGATGGACACGCCTCCTCAGTGTTGCCAGGACAACTAGGACAACAGCTCTTGAGGAGCACACTGGGCCAGTAGCCCCTATTTTTAATTAAAGGGACCAGAGAGTGGGCTAGTCGGAGATCACTCTTCTCAGCCTCTTTAGAAAGTTTACTCTAAGTTGTCGGAACCGAGACTCGGATTCAGGAGGACCATTCATCTGGGGCCTTATGTACAAAGCGTGCTTACGCACAAAAACCTTGCGGTGCATTGTTTTACACACAACTCGGCATGTACTGCGGAAAAGTGTGGGGAAATCCGCGCAAATTTTTTGACCTGCTGTGAAAATGTGCGAAAGTCACGCAAACGTTTTCAATCAACAATAAAAAACTACAGAGAATTAAAACTCACCTAAAGACACTGAAATATGACTCCATCCAATTTATTTCATGTTGCGTCAAACCTGATGTTTCCTCATGACTTTGAGCTTTTATGGTTTAAGCCAGAGCGATGAAACTGAGTCACATTTAGCCTGAATAACGTAACACACCTCAGAAAATGATGGAAACTGTGGAACTTCCTCTGTTTCGGTCACCTGTAGATGGAAATGCTTATCAGTCTGAGCGCTGAGGAGCATAAAATGCATGAGAATCATCTAACTTTCATTCTCACTGGGAATAAAACGGTGTCGGATCAGCAGATTAATTCCAAACAAGTCAGGCTTGATGATTCCTGAGGTGGACAAGCTGGAGACAATCACACATCCATAAATAACTGCTACAGTGGCGTGAATGATGGCAGCTTTGGCAGAGCCGGAGGGCATCACCGATGGAAGAGGTCGGTGGGAGCGTTTTTTCCAGAGATTGTACTGACCTGCCGGCACATGATTGTCCAGGACAATCATCTTGGAGCGCTGCATGGAGCCGGCGTCAGTGTTACAGAGGAAAACCAGGAGGAACTGTGCGTTGCCGGTGCTAGTTCCAACCTATTTATGATGCGTAAATGTGTCACTATTGCAATGGTATGTTGGACTCCTCGACTCGTGATTCCTTTTACTATAATTATAATTAATCTAATTATCATAGTTGCGTTGGGAACAAACCTCCCAGCTCCGTGCGCGATGGCGTTTTCGATGTAATGTTTTATTAATTTTATGTGGCGTCCTGAATGGTCTTAAAGTTCTTCACAGTGTGTGTGATGTCAGTCTTCCTATCAGAAATATGGGAGGAATATTAACCTCATTACAATGATCAGCATTAAGCAATGAATGAGCTCAGTGCAGCAGCTAGATGGCGCTATGTGATGCAGACACATGAACTAAACGGATTTGAGCCGACACATTTTATTTTCAGTCAGGTTTGAGTCTCTCATACTGTGCAGACACAGTCTTTCACAGCGTTTTTACACTGAAAGGAACCAGTTCGGTTCTTTGACTGTCACAGCACCGTTGCCATGGTTATTTGGACAGGTGGTGGATGCTTTCAGGTTTTAGGTGCGGTGACATGTCTACACACGGTTTCGTACGTTTGAATTTTTTGGTGCGCCGTAAGTTTCAGGAATTCTCCCTACCGCAAACTTAGTATGAAAGCTGCGCACACTTTCGTACATGAGGCCCCAGGAGGCCCACTATCCGGTCCTTGTATAACCACCGCAAGAACTGTGTCCACGTTCTCAGCATGAAGTCCAGGTTCTCCTCAGTGGTGGCTGGATTCTGCCATGACGGCAACTGTCCCCAGATCCTGATTGTTATTTCCTAATTAATGAAGCCATTAGCTTGACGCTCTCCTTTTCTTCTTGTAAATCCACTTGGCGGCAGACATAAATCATCCACTCTTATTCCCTGGTTCCCTTTCCACGCACCACATCCGAAACCGAAACTTAACGGTCTAATGAGAAATCAAATATCCAAGTTTTACCAGACAGCTTTCGTACAGTCGTAAGAATTTTTTATCATTTAACTTGTCATCCTGTACACATAATTTAAGCTGTAAATTGTCCTTTTTTATCTTAAAAAACATAAATCACCATAACAAATCTGAACTTAAATTGGCCTTCACATCTGAATAAACTTAAACTGAATTTAGGCTCCTACACTGATTGTGGTGCTCAAGGACAGGATCTTAAGGTGCTGTGGAGATGTGGAGAGGTCTGGATCAGGGACACTCGGGTCAGGGCCTTATTGTTTTTTGGAGATGATGTGCCTCTGAACCTTAGCAGATAACAGCAGAGAGTGAAATGGCTGGGATGAGAGTCAGCTCCTCTCAGGCTGAGGCTGTAGTTCTCAGCTTGGGCCAGCTGGATTGCTTCGTCCAGGTAGTGGTCAGTCTCTGCCTCAAATGGAGAAGTTTAAGTATCTTGGAGTCTTGTTCCTAAGTGATGGTAGGATGGAGCAGGAGATTCAGGGATGGATTGGATCCTTGTCTGGCCTTTCTTGGTGAAGAAACACCTGAACCAAAAACCAAAGATCTCAATTTATCTGTCTGTCTACATTCCAACCTTCAGTTATGATGGATGGATGGATGCATTCATGGTCCATGTGCAAATTGGCAGGAAATATGGAGCTAAGTGCTTTGCCCAGGGGCACACCAACATGCAGCAGGGAGGAAGGCCACAAACAAACCCACAAGACTGCGATTGCAAGACGACTGATGTGTTTTTAACAGACGCTTGTTTACTGTAAGAAATCATATGTAAAAGGTCACATTCAAAGATTTTAAATAAACATGTTTTTGTAACAATTGATTTTAACGGGATTCATAGTTACTGATGTGGGCCTTTGGGCAATTATACGGCCCCCCCCCCCCCTTCCCAGATTAGATGCTGTGCTTTCTCTGAGTCAGCAGGAGGAAGTTATGCTAACGGTTCCTATCAGTGACCCTGGGCCAGCGATCACGCAAACACAGAACGGAACATGCTTGTGTTGGAGGAAAGCACAACACAGCAGGTATGTTTAGCTTGGTACCGGTGGCGCTGGAACAGAGGAGTCCAATTCTAAAAATACCTTCCTCCCACCACACAACACGTAGCAGTGGATTGCACCAGACGACCTAAACAACCTGATGGTGATTAGTGCAAACATCCCTCTAACTCTGAGTCTTCATAATTTCCTGTGAGCTTCCAGTTAATCAATTCATGAGAGTGTTTGCATCATGCTGAGCCAGCAGAGGAAACAGGTAACGCCCCGCTGCTCTTTAAAAGGTCCATCTGTTCCAGGTAGGTCCTGAAACTTCTCTCCATCAGCTAGGCCAAACATTTACCAAAAGTCTCTGCCTGACATCTCCTCATGCAACAACAATTAGAGGCAACACAGCAGGTGCTTCATGTCTAAGTGAGGCCACCCAGACCCAAAGTTAAGTAGAAAAAGCCACAAAGTGGCGACTGAGTTTCATTTAGCAAAAAAAGCAACTTTCTGGCACTAGAGCAAAGCAGCGGCTCCACTGTATAGCTTTATATTGAAATGCCACATTGTGCTTTCCTGACATTGATGCATGTGACAGGGATTTGACCCCAAACAGCTGGTCCTCGTAGGAGAATCTATTTATAGGCCAGTTAAATACGAGCCAGGTGCTTCCAAAAAGCCCGGAAGAACCCGACTGGCTCTCTGAGCTGGTGCCACATGCTTAGATATAAACCACGGAGACTGGGAAGAACATGCATGCAGGATTCAGGAAGCCGTGTGGTCGGGATAATTATTCTAAGCTACAAACCATCCAGTCAGAAAACAGAGCGTTAGAAAGCGATGAGACCTGCACAGCATATCCAACATGCTTCAAGATGAGCGAGAAAACTTCTACCTAAATGTGCTTGAACTCTTGACTGGGAAAAAATGTTTTTATCATTTTAGGGTCAACACCGTTAGCCTGATGTTACTTTACGAGCACCAAATCTGAAAACGTTTCCTCAGAAACTAAATGAAACAAATTAAAGGAAAAAATGAGTGTTTTTTAACAGTAAAAGGCTGTATTTTAATGTTTGAATGTTTGCATTTAATCAACTGCAATTTATTTGTTAGTCCTGATGAGAAATGATAGGAAAGATGCAGTTTAGGGATAGAAATGTTTCATTTCCCTCAGGTTTGCAGACATTTGTTTCTGCTCACCTCCATAAAAAGGTTGCACCACAACAGTCCCAGCTTTGACTAGGCCATTGAAATGCTTAGATTTTTTTCTTTCATAGCCATTCTGTTGTAGATCTGCTACCATGTTTGGGATCATTGTTCTGTTGATGATCCATTTTGGACCAAGCTTAAGTTGTTGGACAGATGGACTTGACTCTATGATGTCTTGTTCTACAGAGAAGTTCATGTTCCACTCAGTGACTACAAGGTACTCAGTGACTACAAGGTACTCAGGTCCTCCAAGACATGTCCAAACCATCCCACCTTCACCACCATGGCAGTTGGTATAAGGTGTTTGTCCTGATCTGCTGCGTTTGGTTTCCTACACCATTGTTCTGTGCATTATGGTCAAACATCTCTACTTTGGTGTCATCTGTCCAGAGGAAGTCTTGTTCTTTATCCAGATTCAGCTTTGCTAACATAAGTTCTGCTGCCATCTTGTTTTTAGAGAGAATAGGGTTTCTCCTTCAAACCTTCCAAACAGTCAGACTGATTCAATGGTCATGACCTTTAACCTGCAAACTGAGGCCTGTAGAGTTGCTTCTGTAAGGTCATTGCTGATGTCTTTCCATCTTGGAGGGACGTTACGACACACCTGTATGCTCAAAGTGGTAGATCTGCTTTTGATCAACTAATCACTGCATTTGATCAAACCAATCGGTACCAGTGACCACCAGTACATTCAGTGAAAATTGCCTCATTCCCGCTAGAGCCTCGGTGACTTTCAAGCGCTCATGAAACATTTCTCAATCCTCCGTACTTAATCTAAGCTAATCCTTGCACAGTGAAACATGCCAGCATTTCATTTCTGGTTGGGAATGTTTCAGCAAAGAAATAGCCACAAACAACTTATTGGTGCATGTTGGACTCTGGCAGGGCTGCCCTTTGTCACTGGTCCTGTTCATAACTTTTATGGACAGGATTTCTAGACGCAGCCAAGTGCTGGAGGGGGTCTGGTTTGGGGACCAGTGGATTTCGTCTCTTCTTTTTGCAGATGACGTGGTTCTGCTGGCCCCCTTTAGCCAAGACCTACAGCATGCGTTGGGGCGGTTTGAGGCCGAGTGTGAAGCTGCTGGGATGAAGATCAGCTCCTCCAAGTCCGAGGCCATGGTACTCGACCGGAAAAGGGTGGCTTGTCCTCTTCAGGTTGGAGCAGAGTTCCTGCCTCAAGTGGAGGAATTTAAGTATCTCGGGGTCTTGTTCACGAATGAGGGAAGAATGGAGCGGGAGATCGACAGACGGATCGGTGCGGCTGCCGCAGTAATGGGGGCGCTGTGCCGGTCCGTTGTGGTGAAGAGAGAGCTGAGCCAACATGCGGAGGTCTCGATTTACCGGTCGGTCTACGTTCCTACCCTCACCTATGGCCATGAACTTTGGGTCATGACTGAAAGAACGAGATCCTGGATACAAGCGGCTGAAATGAGCTTCCTCCGTAGGGTGGCCGGGCACTCCCTTAGAGATAGGGTGAGGTGCTCGGAGTAGAGCCACTGCTCCTCCACGTCGAGAGGAGCCAGTTGAGGTGGCTTGGGCATCTATTCCTCGGGAGGTGTTCCAGGCACGTCCCACCGGGAGGAGGCCCAGGGGACGGCCCAGGACACAATGGAGGGACTATGTCTCTTGGCTGGCCTGGTAACGCCTTGGGCTCCTCCCGGAGGAGCTGGATGAGTTGTCTGGGGAGAGGGACGTCTGGTGTCTCTGCTGAGTCTGCTGCCCCCGCGACCCGGTCCCGGATAAGCGGAAGACGACGAGTACGAGTACGACTTATTGTAAGGAAATATTTCACTTGATTAAAATTCATGGTTGTCAAAAAAACACATGGATATGCTGCGTGTCAGGCATGAAGCTGGAAAAGAAGTTAAATTAAAACCGCAGGGAGTTCTTAAGTCTCTTACACATGCTAGTATTGTACAATATAGCTTTTCAGAAGATGTTTAGAAGATGGAACATTTTACATGAATTATTTTTGTTCATCTACGTTCGAGGGTTGAGGTTGGCTTGGTTCACAGACCCTAACCACAGATGCTTGCATGATTGTACACCTTTAGATGTTTCATATGGACCAGCAGTTAGTGATCTTTTTGATCCAAACAGCCATTCACACGTCTTGTGAATCAAATGTGATTGCTCTGCAATTCTCTTGAGGCTGCAGTTCTCCCCGTTCCTTGCCCACTTTTATCTACCAGTTTTTCCTTCCACTCAACTTTTCTAGGGTTCTACCCATGATTGTGTCATCCATAACTTTATATTACTGCATTAAAAATCAATCCTTTTGAGTTAGAAATGTTCAGAGAAATTTGGGTTTTTAATTCGCTGAGCTGAGATCATCCAAACACCTCAAATAAACATTTGAAATATCACTCTGTGTGAAACAAATTATATGTTTCACTTGTTCAGCTGATTTACTGAAATTAATTCAACAATCTTCTAGGCTATTCATATGCATCTAGATCTTTACACACCATGCAATTTTTAAATAAAGTTCTTTACATTGTTCCCAGTTTCTCGCAACTTTTGTATTGCTATGCCAACTGTATGCACTGAAGCAGCTCTATGATGTCCCACAGAATATCACGCCAAACATTCATTTTTCTGGGGTAACAATAGAATGTGTGTGTGAGGTGGCTTCGACACAGGAGGAACTACAGGATAGAGGGATGGAAGAACTGCAGAATAAGTTGCAGAATATTTTTGCAGTTAACACACCTGTATCAGTTAGCAGAGCTACTATTTGTTGGTAAAATAGTGATGATGTGCCAAAATGAGCCATGAGCAACATCCTGTTTCCCTTTAGGTGCTTGAAATGTAATTTTAAGTCGCTGTTAGCACGACTCTTCCTCTGTGATTTTTCAAGTTAGTGTCTTACCTGCTGCTTAGAGCTAACTACTCATCACCACTGCAGAGAACCAATTCCTCCCAATCAGGCATTAGCAGGTCAGCTGTATCTCTGTATCATGAAGCAGAAAACAGCAGCAGATCCATTACTAGTAAAACAGGTGACAAATAAAAACCTGGGGAAATTCCAGTTAACTGGTCTCTGCATGCCCGGGCTGTTTCTCAGCAGGTAGCACAAAAAACCCCTCTCCAATGTAAAGCACTTGACATTGAGTGATGCAACCTTCACAGTATCAACAAGTGCAAAGCAAGCAAATAATTACTTTGAACCTGTGGGCTGTTTTCTCAGGGATAATCATGAGCTAACAGAGCGAAGAGATAAACACACAAAAACAAACTTAAACACAACCCCAATCTGAGTCATGCTGCTCGAAAGCCGAAGACACAGCCTCCCTATTGGCTGAGCCGGTGAGCACTTATTTCCCCAAGAAGCAAAACTTCCATCAGGGTTTGTTTTGGTGGCGATGGATGAGTATTTATTAAAGCAGCAAAATCTGAGTTTACAGTTCTGCTAAACCTCTGTCATGAAATGAAGCATCCATCCACCCATCCCTGTCTGAACTTGCCTGTCCTTGCAGGGTCACAGGGAGGTTGGTGCCTATTTCCAGTGGTCACTGGGTAAGAGCTGGGGGACATGCTGGACAGGCCTCCAATCCATCACAGGACAACACAGAGACACACTGGACATAACCATGCACACACTCATCCCTAGGGGCCAATTAGAGAGGCCAATTAACCTAACAGTCATGTTTTTGGACTGTGGGGGAAAGCTGGAGTACCCGGAGAGAACCCATGTATGCACTGGGAGAACATACAAACTCCATGCAGGAAGACCCCAGACAGGGATTCAAACCCAGGACCTTCCAGCTGCAAGTCAACAGGGCTATCAACTGATTCACTGTGTAATATTCAGTGATATTAGGAACAGTTTTTTTTTATCAGGATAAAGTCTGTATTTTTATGTTTGTATGTATGAGTGCGGAATCAGGTGGAAAAGGTGAAATGTAATTTTACAGGTTATTTTATATGAACATGTGATGATGTAGAGGAAAATAAGGTCAGGGCAGCTTCTGCGTGTTTCATTATTTATTACTGATCTTCTGCTCCAACGTAGAGTCTGATTAGTTCAAAGGTTATGAACACTTGGAAACAGCTGGATATGGCTAATTTAACAGATCAATCACAGTTTTAGTTTACACTGTAAGACACTTTGTCAATTTAACTGGTTAAGTATATGCTGTTCACGTAGAGGATTTAGCATAAAGTGTTAAACTTGCAGGTGCTTTAGCTCTTCTACACTGAACTGCATTAAAATACCAGCTTCCTCTACTGGGTGAGCTGGGTTCAGGATATAGTTCAGATGCCTTCATGCTTCAGTGACTCCAGGAACATTTTTATGCCTGATGCACTGAGTCCACTTATATTTGTGGAGAAAAAGTCTTTATTTTGGGCTGAACTCTCTGTTCTTAACCTAATCCAGCCCTTCTTAGGGAAACCAGTCACCTAAAATAAAAGAAAGGTTTGTTTTTTACTCTGTGAATAATTCTCCCACTTGGTTCCGTCCAAGGAATACGCTGGCAAGCCCAACTTCTAGGATGGCTCTGTCTGGATTTTCACTCCGTTCTGGTTGGCATCTGCTGCAGACAGCTTGGCCGACGGCACGGGCAGCCGCTCCAAAAGGGACCGGGCCATGTTTACTGTAGCTACGGCACGGAACAACATGGGTGGCCCGGCTATGCAGCAGCATGGAAACACCGCAGCCGTCTGGCTCGGGTCAAACCCAGAACATGACAGCATATAAACCACCTGCTGATGCTGAAGAGGTCGTTTGGTGCTGTGAGTGTGGATGTTAGCAGGCCTAGCACAGAAATGTTGAACTGTATAGAAGAATGCTGGTGCCCCTGAACGTGCAAGCTTCACATGAAAACATCTTTACAATATTTGTGCTCCGAAACCGTTTCAGTCTATCCCTAAAACACAACAAATCTCGCATTAGTCGTCTCGTCATTATTAGACAAGGATGAGGCCTAGAACTTCCAGTAGGCGACCCATTAGGTGTAGATCAACCCTTAATCAGCTCCAGATCACTTCATGATCCACCAGACTTCGTGATCCTCCTGTCTCTGATCTAATTCATGGCAGCAAAAATTACTTTGAAGAGTAGGAACTCCAGAAAAAGATGGTTGGCTGCAGCTACAAGCTAACCTCGGGGATGAAAACTGTTTACAGCTTCGATCAAACTGGACTGGAGTCGATTGTAGTGGGGGACAGAGCTGTCTGAAGGTCTCATCAGGTCCAAATGAAAACTTCATTTAGGGACCCATTTCTTTAAGTTTATCTTGTTTTATTCAGCCAGTTTGTTTTTATTCAAGCTTTTCCTAAATGCTTCTTCTGGAAGCTTCAGGCTGCGGTTTTTTACCCCTTTTCCAGAGACGTTGCTTCATCAACATCTGTGCATTCTTTCAAAAAGGAAAGTTGCATTCAGTTATTAGTGACTGTATAAGAGCTACTGCAAGTAAAGCCCACCAGCCAATGACCTGCTTGAAACAATAAAGATACTTGAGCTTTTTGTATCCTGCATTTACCAGACTGTGGAGTCAGAAAGGGGGAGGAGCCAGCTTTGATGATGCGTTTATAACCAAAAAAGCAGCATTAGGGTTAGTTGGTGTTATTTTCTTTTCAAGCTCAGACAGAAGCAGCAGAAATTACTCAATTTGCTTGAAAATATGAATCTTAATATAAAGTTCAAGCTATGACGTTTTCTTAGCATGTGTACAGATGGTGGATTTGTCAACCAGTCCTGTGGGAATTCCTGTTTTCTTGGAGCCTCAAGTTCAGCTGAGTCCTAAGAAGTTTAAAGTTTGTTTATAGCTCAGGCTGGCCATGGTACAAAACAATGGACAAGGTTCTTCAGTCCTCAAACTTAAAGATGCATGCTCCAACCTCCAAGAAGCTAACTCCAGGCTAGCTGGTGAAGTTTCTGATTTGGAAGATCAAAGCCATCAAAAACATCTGTGAATACTTGCCTGAAAGAATCTCGGTTGCCACTGAGCTAACCTAAGATCACAACATGGTTCCAACGCACCAAGGTTCTTTGGCTGCAAAACAAGCCCAAACCATCGGCCTTCCCATTCAATCCATCCAAACTACCCGACTGATTCAGTGTTTTCCAATTGCCCCATCATGACCTTTAACCTGCTAATTGAGGCCTGTGGTGTCTGAGATGGAGCTCTTGGGTTTTTGGTCAATTCTCTGAGCTTCGCGCTCGGACCTTGGGCTGAATCTGCTGGGACCTCCTCTCCTGGGAAGACTGGCAGCTGCCTGAGATGTTTTCCATTTGGGAATAATCTTCTCTGTAGAAAGATGGACTTTAAATAGTTTGGAAATAATAAGGCCATTGCTGATGTCTTTCAGGCTTGGCATTGTGCCAACACACCTGTATGCTCCAGGGCATCAAACTGCCAAAGCTCCTGCTTTTACATTCATACTGATGCTGATCATGATCCATTTAATCAGGCAGCATCCAGCAATTAAAACACTTGACCAATCAACCAATTGGGACCAATCAACATGCCGTATCAGTGCTTTGTTTTAATCTTTACCCAACTGGATTCAGCTGGAGAATCAAAGCTGGTGTTATCTCTAAAATCATTTCCCAACCTGCTCGTGATTATTTATTCTCTTAACCTCTTAAACACTGCAACTCATCAAAGAGACAAAAGTCAAACACAGAAGAAGTCCTATTTATAGTGCAACTGTTGCACAGTTAAAGCTGTTTGCCCTACAGTGACCTCAGCAGCACCTTCACAGAACAATAGTCCTCCCTCAGTGCTCCTGTCTGCATGCATTTTGCATGTGTGTGCAACTAAGTGCATTATAAATGTGACAGGCAAGCCTTTGGTGACGCACAGCAGAGGATCTGGTCTCCCTCTGGCCTGAATAGCACTGCAGCGTCACTGCGCCACTCAGGTTAAACTTTAATTTACATCAGGTCAGTTCAGGTCTGTCTGTCTGAGGTTACTCTGATCCTTCTAAGGATGGTGTGTTCAGGGTGAAGTGCACTTTTTGTTTTCTGCCACATATTATATTTGTCAGTTTAGGTAGAGGGATGTATCTTGGTAGGTTTTGTTTTTTCATTTTTCTTCATCTTCATACTTCTGTGCTACTTTGTGTTGTTGTAGCATAGAAATCCCCAAAAATACATTAAAGTTTGAAACGTGATAAAATGGGGGCTGCACGGTGGTGCAGTTGGTAGCACTGGTGCCTTGCAGCAAGAAGGTCCTGGGGTCAATTCCCGGTCAGGGCATCTTCCTGCATGGAGTTTGCATGTTCTCCCCGTGCATGCCTGGGTTCTCACCGGGTACTCCGGCTTCCTCCCACAGTCCAAAGACATGCCTGTTAGGTTAATTGGAAACTCTAAATTGTCCTTAGGTGTATGAATGAGTCTGTGCATGGTTGTTTGTGTGTTGCCCTGCGATGGACTGGCGACCTGTCCAGGGTGGACCCTGCCTCTCGCCCATAGACTGCTGGAGATAGGCACCAGCTCCCCCGCGACCCACTATGGAATAAGTGGTAGAAAATAACTGACTGATGTGAAAAAGTTTCTTTTTACTCTGAAGAAGGAAATGCTAAAGCCCAACAAGAGGACCTCACACCAAATACCTAATTTCAGATTTATTAACTTTGACCAGAGGTGCTTAGCTCTAAATCTGCTTTACATCAATGGATCCAGTCACTGCTGAGCTGCTACTAACTTTGCATCGATCCGGGTCGTCATAATTCAGCATGTTCATTCAGTTGGGTTCAGTTTGGCCCACTCTGTAATGTGTGGCGCTTACAGTTCCTTTTTCCAAGACAACCCGAGTCAAACGTAGTCATATCGGGATGGGAGTGATTATGAGCAACTGGCCAGATTTATGGTCAAGTCGTGGAAAAATATGTTCCTCCAGATGTTTAATGATAGGAACTGAGGGAAAATGTGAAGTGGGACCGCCGATGAATGAAGAATATGAAAACAACCCGAGGATGAAAAATGGAACGTCAGAGCAAACAAAAGTGGTGAAATTTCCCCACGTTGTGAAAAATGTCAAATAATTAGGAGAAAGAGACAGAAAAGGAGAGTTGATCCCAGTAGCAGGAGGTCTGTCTGATCATGGTGGGGTTGTGACCTAATGCTGCTCAGCATTAATATGAACATCAAGTTCTTGTAATGCAAAACTCTTCAACAGGTTTTTCCTTTTCCAGGCTTATTGTCCTGCAAACACCAACAGCTGGATGAACGGTGGTTGTGGTGGATGTAGCTGGATGGCGGTCTGCTGGATTTTTGGCGGTTTGGCTCCAGAGTAATTTCTAGATGAAGCCTGATCATTGTGTTGTGAAAAACTCCAGGAATGGACATGATCCATTGTACTCTATACTACGGGACATTATTTTTAAAACTTTGTGTCAATCAGAGTCATCTGGATCTTCTGTCCGCTTGAACTGGAGGGAATACGAGTCTTCCGTTTAGTCTAAACAGAGATGGGTTCCTCCTAGAGCAAAACTGCCATTATTACTGTTATCTGTAGGACGCCTGTAGACAATATTTTGCATGAGGAGGAAATGTTTTGGTCGCAGGCTGATCTGCAAGACCCTGATGCTTCACACGGTTCTGTCAGAACAAGCTGGACTGGACTCAATGAAATAAGGAACGTTTCAAGCAGGAATAAAACTGTGAAGCAGAAGAGAAACTTGTTTCTAAATGCATTCAGACATATTTATTAACTCCTTCATGAAACGTTGCTTAATGAGCCACAACACCAAGCAGCCTAAACGTCATTATTCATCTGAAAGCTGTGTTATTGTAGGACTGCTGAGTGATGGCCTTCCTGTCAGGAGGTCACAGTGATGGATAAACAGACAACACGCTGGAAGCCTGGAAAATCGGGAAAGGTACTCCGCTTACATCAGCAGCTGTGCAGAGGGATGTTGGTTGGCCAGATCCTCCCGTTCCCAGTTTGTTTGAACAGACGACACCCAGATCAGGGTCCCTCCCTCCCATTACATGAAATATGCAGCTGGGTAAAAGTCCTGAGCTGTGAGGCATCAAAGCTCAGGATATTACTGACATGAGTGCTGGAAAAGCAATCTGACATTACACGATTAAATGAATAAATCATGAAAACAATGTTTGGCAAAAAGAAGCACAGCTCTTGATTCACCAACTCGTCGGTGTTCCGACTCTGATCTTTAGTCATGTTTGTCATGACCGAAAGAATGAGATCCTGGACAAGTGATGGGCTTTTGAACTAGGATTCTTTGAACAACAAGCCCTTTAATTCCTAAAATAGTGTTAAGGTTAATAAACCTGCTATATGTGGGTCAAAGTCATCAAAAGCTTGACTCATCTGTATTAAGATTGATATTTTTATTTAAAAAGGTGCAAAATATTAGTATGTTCATGCAAAAAAAATCTTTGAGTATATATTTTCATAGTTGTGCTATAAAATATCAAAAACATCAAATACCCTCTAACCAAGCTGCTGAGGCCGTGCCAGCCGTGCCAGTTCCTGAGTCAGTCATTAGAATCTGCTGGACGGCCCAGAAGCTCTAGGTAATTTAGGAACATTAGATGGTTTAAACCCCAAATGCAGGAGGGCAGCTGACTGAAAAGGAACATTTTTATAAGGAGACCATCTATCAGTTTTATTGGACCATTAATAAAGTCTTTGGAGATCTGAAAACAAGAATTTGACAGACGAGCAGTTGATTAAAAAGATACTCCATTAGAGAGCAGATATCCATAAAGTCCCATCTTACCTTCCTGCTCACACATATCTGGCATGCTTCTGGACTCCTAATCAGGGATGTTTTCAGCGTTACCTGGTTTTTCTGATCATTTGGTACCGTTCAATGTTGCAGGTGCACTAGCAGAGGTTGATTGGATCACAGGGTGTGTTGACATGAGTTAGAACCTCCATGCATCTACTACTGGTGCCAAAGCTATCTGAAAGCCCTCGCTGTCGCACACTTCTGCTGGCTCTTCCAGTTCCTCACGGTCCCACCAGGACCGCTGATGTTCCTGACCATCCCAACAGAGTCTCAAGAGGTTTCATGGTTCCTTATTTCCAACCATGGAACCATCAGTTCTGAATAAAGGTCAATGCAACTGGACAGGTCAAGCTGCAAGTCTAGCTTCAGCATATTAAAAACTTTGATTTAATCCAATAACTGCCTTCCAGATCCAAATGGAACAGAAGACATTAGTCCAGAAGTCTGCAACCTTTACAACCCAAACAGCTATAAAGGTTGGGGAAAGACGAGCCCCTGAACGGCTGAAGAAATCAGCTTGAAGAACAATCATGTTCACCCCCTCCAGTCTGCCCTGGCTGCAGGCTGTAAAGGTGATGTTCAGACATGTTATCAGAGTAGAGGATGCGCACAGGTAGGGTTTTTATGCAATGCAATTAATAATGTACAAGAATATGCTAAATCAGACTGGTGCCGGTTCTGTTTCCACAGAAGACTGCATCAGCAGACCGGTTCTGTCTCAGCACCAATGCTTTGCTGGCCCAGAGGAAAGAACAAATTTTATCAGAACCAGGACCTCACCTTTAGACTTCAGACTTGCTTAAGACTGACTTCAGATTTTAGGATACAATTATTCACAACACTGAGATTCAACTTTTAATCAAAAGCCCGGTTAGCTCTGGAATAAAAAACCAGAATCCTTTTTCAGATTAATGTTCTGTGATAATCTGCAACCTTCTGGGTTCAGAACATGCAGCTGGTATCGTGGGACCGAGGGGCGTGGCTTATAACTCAGATTTTCCGACCTAGGATGAGTCAGAAAATCTAATTAAACCAGGATTTCTGTGTGGTTTAACCCATCTATCGTTCTTCCCATCCTGTACAATCTTCTCTCATCTTTGCTGTTTATATTCACAGAGTGACGTTTTTGGTGGTCAAATCTCTTCCATATTTCGAGATGTTAAAGAAAAAACAAAAGCTTGAGTCAATCTTTTCATAGATTATATTACCTCCACTCAACAGGCAGCTCATCTGAACCTGTAGGGATGTTTATGCCAGCTTCGCTTCTCCAGCCCTCCTTCCTTGTTCTGCCACTCTGTTTGCAGTGACATATATAGGTTGGTAATTAAGCCAAGATCAAAGGGCCTCAGCATGTCCTCCTGGGCATGAGTCTGTACAGTAAAATCCAACAGCAACGTGATGAAAGGGAAAAAACACAAAGACGGATAAAAGGGAAGATGGTTTATTGTGAGAGGTGGACGGCTGCTGCTTTCTTTTATGCTGGAAACATGGAATCACTGGAAAGAGGAAAAGCTTAAAGTATAAATATTACTGCAGCCACACCTTATCAAAACATGGCACCTAATTGGGACACTGAAGCAATCTTTCATTAGATGAAAGGAAAATGACTTTAAAAACAATGTATCAAACGTCTGAACTGTTGGTGTTTAAAGCTGGACCAAGGATACGTCCATCAGGGCGGTGAACACCCTATGATGTTCACTACAAAGGCAGAACTCTTCACTTCCAACAACGTTTCTCCTTTGTGACTCACATTTTCCACCAATTTTCAGACAGATCTGCTGAGAAAATCCTCACTGTCAAACAGCCTCCATGGTGTGATAAAGTTTCTTCCTCTAAACACGAACCCAGCAAAGATTGAACATTTCCCCTTCTGAACCAGGTCCTGACCCATTTTGTCTTCTCGGTGCCGGAGTTGGGCACAGTTTGCTGGCTTCTGTTTCTGCTTTTCAGAACTGAGCACAGGTTCTCAGTAGGTGTTACATCCCCAAGGTGGATGTTGTTGTTTTTGTATGGAAGTTATCCCTTGTTCTGTTCTAGGCTCCGCCCCCTCCAAGATTGGTTGCTGCTTCCTGGGTCTCAATCCAATCAGCTATTACCTGCACAATATTTAATGGCTGTGAAGCTGCACTTCAGGGCCTTTTGGCCACTTGACTGCTATACACCTCTGGTTGTTGTGTAGACCTGAATGCCTCTTTGTATATTTGTTCTAATGTGAACACAGACGGCCTTTGTAGGGGAGAGCTGCCTTTTGTTTAACCCCAGTTTTCTCCTGTTTATGTGCTTTTTAGGTAGGTTATTTTGTAGGTTTGTATATTTTGCTTTTATTGGAGTTAGGCAAGTTATTTTGTATTTTTCTCTCAGGGTTGTTTTGTTTGTTATGTTGGCCTGAGCTCTCCCAGAAAATAACTGAAATATGGCAGAAAATGAACCTCTTTAACTGCCCTTTTGACTCCTCATTTCACTGTCTAAAATTATCAAATTATGTTGGTCCCTTATATCCCCTAGACCAAGCCAGGGGACGTAACAGTGGGGTCATTTCTTGGAGGTTTCCTGCCCACAAGTCCAGAATCTCAATGTTCTGATCTTTGAGTCACATTGTTATTGCTTTAGCCTTGTGATTCAGGACCTTGCCCTGGAGAACCCACATCACCACCAAACCATACCTGGATTGCTGCTCTTGGAGGACATTTTGATCCAGCTCTTCATCCCTGGCTGAGCTGGAAGGAAGCTCGCTGCCTTGGATGAAGATTTAAATCCCATTTTAAACAGGTTTCTAGGATTTACTTCTTTCTCCACCAGAATAAAGTCAGAGTTAGAAATATCCCAGATTGATGTAGAAAAACAGGTCCATGTGTATTTGTTACTTCAAGGCTGGACTTTTGTAATTCTCTAGACAGCTAATGGTATCTAATGCTAGCTTGCTGTGACTTGTGACCCAATCAGTGACCGACAGTCCTCTGACGACACGTTTTCAGCACCGGCCTGCACGGTTGGTACCGCATCCAAGCAGGAACTAAAAATAGTAACGGTTGTACATGACTTAAAGAAAAGCTTAAAAAGCGAGGACAGCCATGCCGAACTGTGCCGAGTAGGGACTAGTGGAAAAGGGCCATGAGGTTTAGACATAGGCATGTACCCTACACAGCATCTACTGAGCTCAATGTTAACGAATGTCCAGCTGGTTGTCCTGTTTTCACAGAACGTTAAATATAAACATGAAATTTACTTATGGAAAGTGATTCTCTGCTGGTTTGTAAATTTGTACCGATAGCAGAAAACAGTTTTTGTCCCAGCAATGTTTCCCTGATGTGCTCGTCTCTCTACTCACATCCCGAGATTCTGCCATTGTTGACAACCAAATCAACACATCAAAATGGCGCCCAAAAATAAGATAAGTTTGATGAGTCACGTGACCGCCGATCTCTGTCTCTACATCGGCGATACAATCAAACTGATCTGAATTAATTCAGAGAGAATAACTTTGCTCCAGTCTTCTGACATCCATCCTAGATCTTCCTGCAGAATTTCATTCATACCTTGACGTTTTTCTTCAGCAGAAGTTGCTTCTTTGCTGATCTTCCTGATGCGGTCGCTGTCCAAGAGTCTTCACTCATACCCACCCTCTCCCACTGTGAAGTAAGGTCTGCACTGGTGGCAACAGGATCCTTGAGGAGTTTGCTGGACACTCTTAAAAGCCTCTTTCTCTGCTGTCGTGCCCCTCAGCTTGAAATCTGTGATGATCCAGGTCCTTAGCAGTTTTTGCATGTAAGAACATTTCGATGTAATTGCATTAATGCTGCAGGCTTTTCTTTGCTGACACAAGGAGACGATTCCAGTGCAACTTCTATCAATCAGAGTGCTGATTAGATATTTGGTCTTTTACAGCTTCACCTGTGCTGATGATATGACTACTGACATGAAGTCAGCTTATCAGGTAGTTTTTTTTATTAAGGCAACTTTTTAAGCTCAAACAATGAGTCATGATGCATCTGATGATTCTGCACAATAATCTGAAAACAATGAACTGAAAGAGCTGAAAGATTTGCACAGCACAACATTGTGTCCTTGTCAAAATTAAGACGGCAAACGATTAAAAGCTGTTGGGGAGACTTGTACGACGTCACTTGTTCGCCCACAAGCTGCTGTCGCCCCTAACCTAAACACCACATTTACAAGAAGGACAGAGGAAAAGAAGCCCATGTCAGAGCGTCACAGTTGTAAATATTTTTGGGAAAATGTTTGCCAAAGGGAAGAGACAGATAAGCAATAAAACCACTAAGTATCGGGGTGGAAATCTGCAAGGAAGTGCTTCAGCATTGCATGGATGGTAATTTATGCTCTTCTACTTGGCAAGATTTAAACTTGGCATCTGTGACTGTTCTCACTGAGAAACCCACAGAGAATCCAGCGTGCAAGGATACAAGCGATCACTCCCAAACTCTCAGCATAAAATAAACACCAATCTGGTCTCTGCTGAGCCAGGAGATGGTCGGAGGCAGTTTATTTTCAACAAACTTTCTGTATTTAGCTTCAGCTTTAAGATCAAAAAGGCTTTACAGGAACATCGGTTTTATCTTCCTGCTTCGGGTCTTATTTGTGTTAAAGCAAACAGAGGAATCCAAGTTTAACCATTAAAGCATGATTCCACAAGTATTTAGTAAATTCAGATTTAAACAAATTAAACTTTTTATTGGATGATTTTAAACAAATACTAAAAATATTTTAAAACATCGACCGGTTTTCTCAGTTTGTTTCATATCATAATTTATGCATAAGCTTTTGCGATCACAATCATTATTAGTATTAAAAAAAACATTAATTTCTCCAAAAGCTTTTTGCCGTTTAATCGCGAATGTGTGAATATATTCAGCAGCATGTTGACGATACACCAGGAAACTGTTAACTTTGTTAATGAGGCAGGGACCCCTTATATCAAACGTGATACATATGTGGTTTACTATGATGAAGGACTGGGTTAGTGATGGGAAGTCCGGCTGTTTTCAGGGATCAGGAATAATCATCACTAATTAAACCAGGATTAAACCGTTTCTGTGTGTGAAAGTCAAGGAATGTATTCTGGTTTCACTCCAGTTCCTGAAGGTTCAGGTTCTACACTACTTACATCTTAGCTTCAGCCTTCTGAGGTTTCGGTTATCGATTCGTTTTGCTCGACATTTTAAGCATGATCAAACCTTTACAAGAGGTAACAGCCTGACCATTTCTCAGGAGTCAGCTTTCGGATCGGAACAGAACAGCAAACATCTGTTCAAAGTTTCCAAGGCGGTGCGGTTGAGACATTCACACGACTCCCAAATCACACCTCGCACAAACATCTCTGCACATTTTTTTGGGGAGGGGGGTTAGAGGAGGCAGACGCAGCTGCTTCCAATTTTTCTATGAATGGAGTCTGGGAAAACACAACTGATCAATAGGCTGCAGGAGGAGAGACACACCCGTTCTGTAGACGGGCCATGCAGTCTGTCGACATCTGGCCCGGGTGTGGTTTCCACTCTGTATATCCCCACCACCTTATATTCACTGCTCGCAACTACATCCATAAAGATCTTAAATGACATTTTATTAAGGACATTAAAGATGTCGAATAAAATTACACAAATCAGCGGTGTTCACCGTTTACACCTAGGGTTTAAAGACTTGGCAGTTTGTGCAGAAATGATGAAAATATTTCAGCCAACCAAGTCCACAACACCAAAAATCAGTTTGGATTTAAATATTTCAAGAAGTCCAAATTTATTAAGCTCAGACGTAAAGATCAAGCAGAAGAAAAAGAGCTGCTCCACATGAGGACATGGTCATGTTACTCAGATTCTGCCTGTAAAACCTAAAATGATAATGCTGCCTGCTTAGAAAATCCTGCAACCTCAGATCGTGGGAGAGCTCTAGTGATGGCAGAGGAAGGTCCCACAGCTCTTAAAAAATCATTAAAAACACATTTGTTAGGTACTTCAAGGCCAAAGCACAAACTCTTGATTCCCTGAAGGTAAATAACTTGTGATTTGGAAACTTAACATCTGCAAATAGACTAGATTTATGAGTGGAGGAAATAGTTTCAGTCAGATTTTAGCTCATAGAGACAGCAGTGGTTGAAGCATTGATGAAGGTATAAAATCAGAACCATCTTCACACTTCTTTCCTAATGCTGCCTTGTGGCACCGAAGCAGAGTAGATGTTGGGCATTTGGGAAGCATCCAGCACACCTGCTAATCTGGTGCCTGGAGTTCAGAGGGAAAAAACACAAAGACAAGAAGAAAGAAGTGAAGTTGGACACAAGCTGAAGGGAAAGCCTAAAGCCTACAGGTTTAACACATAATAATCAGCGGTTTGGGCACGAAAAAAGGTAATTCCCTACAGAACTGCCAACTTTCTTCTAAAAACCAAAAGAAGTGCCAGTCGGCTCGGTTCTGGTTGTCTCGTTAACTGTTAGCATCTAAAATTAGCAAGGTGTGGTGCCTTAAAGGACGTAAATGCAGTAAAAAACAGACCAACAGCTAAGAAGATTGTGTTTTCAACTAAAAGCAAAAAATCTAACAGTGGTTGGACATAATTAACTGTCTACTAAAAAAGGTAACACATGGATTTACCGAAGCAAACATGAAGGACCTGCCCAACAAAAAGACTGAGAAGACATCAGGCATAAACACCTGCACATCAATAGAAGAGCCGAGTCGTAAAATGAATGCTTCCTTCTATGGAAATTAATGTAAACGTGCCCACATGAGCAGAATAAAATGCTGCCACTCGGTATTTAAGATGATCCAATCAAATGTTCGAGTGTGTAACTTGTTCCGGTCCTGAAGACGTCCCTCTGGTTACGGCGGTCAGGACAGACCTGAGAATCATTTGTCTCCACAGTTATCAGAGCCCTGACAGTCCTCTACCATTCAAACTGCTTTAAATAAATGTATAAAAAGCTCTCAGTGTAGTTAAAGGTTCTTGTGACCCCAACGAGATTCCAGTGTGTTTTTAGACGCCTCGGCTCAGGATAACAAGCCATTTGTCACGAATCTCGGGCAACATCTCATCTCTCTGAGCTGCTGCAGCCTCTTAAATCCCCTTCTTGTTCATTTTTGCCATTTCTATATGGCTTTAATATAAATGGTAAATGGACTGAACTTATATAGCGCTTTTCCAGTCATACAGACCGCTCAAAGCACTTTACACTAGAACCACATTCATACGTAGGCAACTTGAGGTTAAGTGCCTTGCCCAGGGACACATCAACATATGGCTGGAGGAAGCAGGAATCAAACCCACAACCTTCTGATTGCAAGACAACTACTCTTCCTACTGAGCCACAGTCACCTGGGTTATAGGGATGTTTACTTGTGGATTGAGTGTTTATTTTGTTTTTATCTTATTAAATACTATTATTTGTTTAACTGTAAAGCACGTTGGTCCTGTGCTGGTTGTTTTAACTTGCTTTCTAAATAAAGTTGGGTTGGATTAAAATAGATTTTTTGAGTGAGGTGTGTTATTTAACCCAACAGCTGTGTCTGAGAAGTGAAGGGAGTATTATGTTCCCATGGGAAATGATTAATTAGATTATGAACAGGAGAAACAGCAGGCATGCCGCTCAGTCTGTCCTTTGCACCATCTTTGTACATTCTGGTCTCGGCCGTTTACATAACTCTCATTTTTACTGGGTGAAAACAACACAACAGTCACCACCGCACTTCTGACCCTGTGGTATAATGAGAGGAACAGGAAGGGTTTTAAAGGACTTCCTCCATATGTACAGGAGTTTTCATGCCTAACATTATTTACTGTGCAGATATTTCCTGCCAGAGACTGAAAGCAGTTCACGTCTGCAAGGGTACAGTATACAGGATGCACCCAGTATGCAAACAATCTGTAATGATCCATGCATTCGTTGTCTAACCAGGACTGGTTTAACAGAGTGAACAGAGAAACACAGGCCCCCCTCCTGCTCTGCTAACCCTTCCAGCATCCCAAACTCCTCTAAATATTTAAATAAATCTTCTATTTCAAAGCAACTGGAAATTATTCAGAGGAAATTCAAAAACTGCCAAAAAGTTCCTTAACTCCTACATAATCTATGCATCCAGTCCACAGCAAGCTGGCTCCAGTCCTTTTTATTGGTCTGATGTCAATTTCTAATATTCTTAGAAACATAATGCTGGGTTTTCGTTGGCTGTAAGCCACAATATTCAAAGCTACACTTAAAATATATCAGTGTGTGTGAAATGAGTCAATATAATAACGAAGTTCCAGTTTTTCAACTGAATTACAAATAAAAAAGATTTTAGTGATATTATAATTTATTGAGCTCCACTTTATCAGAGTCATGAATCCTGGATAAAAAGCTCAGGGCAAAAGTCACATTTTTCCAGAACAAACATCTTCCAATCCCAGGTCGGTTCCGTCCCAGCCAGTTCAGCCGTCAGGGTCGTTCACTTGAATTATTTTAAATTAAACATTCTGTCTGAGAATCTGGATAAATGATTAACTGCAAGCTTTATTTAATTCTACAGAAATACAGTCCATGTGAGATTATGAATGAATTAGTTGAGATGCACCTGAACAACTCAGTGAAGCTCACAGTAAACTGCTTGTAGCCATATTGTTTTGTAATTAATCACATCAAGTGCACACATCCATGTGGTTTCAGCAGGATGCTTACTGTTAATATCACCATGGTAACGCTCAGCTCCAGCACCTTAATGGCCTACTTTAGAACTATTAGACTACCGGAGACCTCTGACCTTTTCAGATCTTCTGCAGGCACAGATTCATGCAGACAAAGACAGCAATACGTACAACGAACTCACACAAAGACAGCAGATGAGATCATGTGTGATGGTAGCTGAGCTAAGCTCCATCCCCTCCCTACCAAAGTCTTTCAGATGGATGCTGCCGATGATGAGGAAGAAGATGTAGAGATCGTTGACTAGAGTTTGAGACTCTGACTCAAGTCGCGCTTAAGTCACAAAAATCAAAGACCTCGGACTCAACTTAGACTAGAGCTCTGATGACTTGACTTGGACTCGTGGTCTGAGACTCGAGTCTTAGTTCCAGTTTTTATCTCCTGTAATCAGTGATGGCATAGTTACTTTCAAATAGTAACTTTAATTTGATTACTCCTTGAAAAAGTAACTTAGTTACTTTACTGATTACTTGATTTTGAAAGTAATTAAGTTAGATTACAAGTTACTTTATTAGTTACTTTCAGCAGCTGCTGACAACAGTCCCCCACCATCTCAACATAAAAATTATGAGCTTTGCCAATACTTACTTTTTTTAAAGTACATTTTATTGGTAACATCAACAATGTATCTTCCGACATATAAAGCTGAACTTAAAAACAATTTCAGGAACAAATACATGTTTAAAAAGAAAACAAAAGTCTTTCTTGACTTCATTAAACATAAATACTTTTTTATAAAAAATGAAATAGTATTTCTTGACTTTAGTATCATAAAAAACTTGCTTTACATAAACAAAATACAGTGACTTTCTTGACTTCACTAAACAAATACTTTAAAAAAAATAAAATAGTCTTTCTTCACTTCGATGAACATAAATACTTTTTAAATAAAAAAATATAATGAAGACAGTCTTTCTTGACCAGACATGTTTAAATATTAACACTGTAATGACAAAACTAAACATGGAACCTGTTCACAGCATTGGAGCAGCAAGGAGTGGCTTTAACAGTTTACGGTGTATAACCACATATAGGCTGACATGTCTGCTTTTGTTACTTTGGCTTAATCTTGTGTTATAATCCCATTTTATGAGTGAAACAGTGGAGTGTGACGAGTAAACCGGTGGTTGTATCTCATTAACAGAAGCTATTCAAACCTCCTGTCAGAAAGTCTATTTGTTCTAGGTGTGAGCACCAAACCTCCCAGACTAAAAAGCTGCTCCACAGGAGCTCTTGATGGGGTTGGAGTGTTATACTTCAAGAACATTTTCTTTATGTTTGTAAATCGATGCAGAATTTGAAGGTCATAGGCTGACCTAAGGTAGTCCATGACTTCCTGTTCTGCAGAGTAGGTGTCCTCTGGCTCTGCCTCAAAAGTGAAAAAGTCCATCACACCTTGGCTAGCAGTTGTAGTGCAGCTCTGTGGTGCAGGAGCAGTTGTGCGGCACTCTGTTATCAGAAGCTCTTTCACTCGTTCCCTCCTACCTGCATTTCTTAGCCATCGAAGTTTGAATTTAGGACAGACAGCTGCGAGAAGGGCATCTTTGTCGTCCAGCACACCAGCAAAACGAGTCTGGATAGCCTGAAAAATATAATTTATATGTATTGATATGGGTTCAATTCCCGACCGGGGGTCTTTCTGCATGGAGTTTGCATGTTCTCCCCGTGCATGCGTGGGTTCTCACCAGGTACTCTGGCTTCCTCCCACAGTCCAAAGACATGACTGTTAGGTTAATTGGTCACTCTAAATTGCCCTTAGGTGTATGAATGAGTGTGTGCATGGTTGTTTGTGTGTTGCCCTGCGATGGACTGGCGACCTGTCCAGGGTGTACCCCGCCTCTTGCCCATAGACTGCTGGAGATAGGCACCAGCTCCCCCGCGACCCACTATGGAATAAGCGGTAGAAAATGACTGACTGACTGACTGACTGACTGACTGTATTGATATGTCTACAAGGCCTACTGTTTATTATGTAATTGAATTACCTGCAAACCATGCCTAATGTGGGATCAATGTTATGGATTTTTTGTTTCGTTTTAGGATTTTTATTGACATTTCCATTTGTTTTAATCTTTTTTGCCACAATATTGAAAATACTGTTCAATGTACAAAAATCCTGTGTAAGACATTTAAGTAGCTTACAGGTGGAACATACCTGCACTATAGCATCTGGAAGGCCTGCAGTCATCCTGGAGATCGAATCTTTCACAGCCAGGGTCTTCTGCATCAGAACTTCAAGTGTGGGTAGTAAAGTCCCATAAGGACAGTCACCTTGTAAAATGTCCAGAGCTGCAGTGAGGGGCTTCATGAAGGTGCAGTACTCATGAAGGAACTGGTACTCTCGGTCTATGAAGCACTTAACTCCCAGCTTGGTGCATAGAGTATTCAGCTCACTCATGGGAATTTCTGCAATTCTCTTTACAGCATCAAAAATTGAATTCCACCTTGTGGATGTTGGTACCAGGAGCTTTCTTTAGCTGACTTCCTCCACTGCTTCTGATGCAAGGGTAGATCTGCTGGATTTGGTCCATAGCGCTGTGCATTTTGCTGTGCTGCTCCTATAAACGGCCTTGCTCTCTGCATGGGAAGTTAAATATTTCTCCACATCACTTGTGGAAATGATGTTGATGGTGTGTGAGGCACACCTGTGGTGCGGTGGTAGACACAGTTGGCCATCACCTTCATTCTCAGCTGCGAGGATTTCTGACATATCCAAAAAAGTGACATCATCATCTGTGCGGGTGGACTCTTCCTCCTCCGTCTCACCATCGGACTCTGTGACAGGCTGGAAAACTTTAAAAGTCTTCACAAAGTTGGATCCATTATCAGTCTACTTTGTTGAGTAGTCCATACGAAGAATGAATGTTTTCGATTTCTGCACCAATAACATCATATGTGTGTCTACCGCGAATTCTCCTACATGCCAATGCAGCCGTGTTGCTCTCTAATGTGGATCTATGGATCCAGTGGAGTGTTGCTCCCATATAGCTTCTATTGTTCCCATTAGCAGTCCAAATATCCGCAGTAGTTGACACAAAGTCAACCTCATTCAGTGAGGCCTTCAGATTTCTCTCCATCTCTGCATACTCCTTCTCCAGATATGCAGAAAAAGCTCCTCTGTGAGGCAGCGTGGCTTTTACACTAGTGGGGATTCTGTTTATTATGGCACGAAACGAGGGTGAGTCAATCGTGTTTAAGGGCAGCATTTCTTCTACAACATACCGTCCGATCAACTTCTTTAACTCTTCCCCACTTGCTGGTTTTTGCACCGAAGTCCAGCTTTTGTTGTTTGGTTAGTGGAGGGTCCGTCGCATCCCTCTGCTTCGAAGCACCTGGCGGGACTTGCTCCATCAGTCTGACATCCCTGATGCTGCGATTCCAAATATTTCTTCAGATTTGATGTGGTGTTTTTGAAGCCAGACAGCACTTTCTCACCAGCACAGAGGGTACAACGAACCTTGATATTGTCATCCTTCGCTGACAGAAACTCAAAATAGTTCCTGCATTTCCAGCTACAAAAAGCGTATCTCTCTCCTCCCTCCAGTATTTACGTTTCTGTCACGCTGTGGTATCACAGGTGATGATAACGTGACTCTCGCATAGACCAGACGTCACTCCCCGAGACACATAGAGGAATAAAAATTAAATTACAAGAAAAAATGACAAAAATAGTAACGCATAGTGATTTGGATAAGTAACTTTAATCTGATTACTGGATTTGAAATAGAAACGCGTTAGATTACTCGTTACTGAAAAAGTGATCATATTAGAGTAACGTGTTACTTAGTAACGTGTTACTGACATCACTGCCTGTAATGAAGAGTGAAAGGATGCTGGTCTGTGAGCTCCAGACTGCAGCTGCTGCATGTTTTACTGTGAAAGGATGAGCTTGATTATTAGCCAGTGATGCTGGTGGATTATTATGGGATGTTAATGGCTCATAACAACCGGTTCCTGTTAGCTGTAGCTTCATAATAATGACCACATGAACGTCTCTCCAACTGAACGCTGAAATAGATGACTTTGGATCATTTAGGAACAAAATAAACGTAACTGACCTCCAACCTCCTCTCTCTGCTAAGCTAGCTGCTACATTACAAGGAAACTTCCTACTGGAAATAACAAAATAAAAGCACTTCCTGTTCCGTTCTTTCAGAAGTTTAACTCATTTATTTTCTACAGTTCGTCTTGTTCATTATGTTGTAATTTATACCATAAATTTTAACATCTTTACTATTTATAATTGAGAACAAGGATTTAATGTAGATTTAGAAAATAGTTTCCTAATTATATCAAAACGTCTGCAGCTCAGAGTGATGAGAAGAAAACCCTCCAGACCAGATTTAGAGGAACATCTAATGAAGGAGAGGACAAAATGCAGACAGCTGTTAACTTAGTCATTACAAAGAATTAGAAGCAGAAATTCAACATTAACAGGTTTTAATCTCTTTCTATTATTGTTCTCAGAGCATACATAAATATTTATATTTCTATTGGGGTAAATATTACATTTGATCAAGGGGAGGAAGATGGAGACGGAGAGGCTGCAGAGGTACGAAGAGAAGAAAAGAGCATGACTTGCATGAACTTCTGAAGATTTGCAGGGACAGGACATGCACTAAAACCCAACAGCTTGGATGATGTTCATGGACATTCTGTCCTGCTTTGGAATGATCATGCTCTTTGTGATTGTACATGAGTCACGTGTGTTTCTTTTATGAGTGTAAACTTTGGGTGAACTTTATATGAAGTTCACCCAACAGTAAAGGTTTTCTCACTGCTTGTTTAGATGAACTTGAAATAAAAACTTGTGACCTCCAAGTAGCTCAGAGAAACTAAATTCCTCTGCTGTCCTCAGACATTTTTCTGAAATCTATCCACGTTCCAACTTTTCCAAACATTTGTTTCCTTGCAGGACAGGACAGCCAGGAGCTCCGCAGAGAAGACAAGTTTAACTATTTTGTTGCCAGCTTGAAGCTTTTGAGAAATTTCACGTGTCTTATCATTTTGACTAGAATCTAGAGGTGACTAGAAATTTCCTGCCAGTTGGATAAAAACATAATAATGTTGTGGGAAATGTTTTGTTGTCCCGCCTCTTCTCTGAAGATCTCTTCTGCTCAGCTCAACCCAACAAGAGGCCTGATGCTGTGTCTGGTGAACCATTTCAAAACGTTCATGAAAGATTCCCACACCTAGCATCTGATGGTTGCTATGAAGACCTAGATGCCACCCTTTTGCTGCAGTTCTCCAACAGCAAGCTTTGGAGATGTTTTTACCTCCTTTGTCATCCTCCTCGTTATGAGATACCAGAGAAAATGACAAGTTGACCAGAGTGTGTTTTTCAGGCTGCATAAACATACAGTAAGACTAACCACCCCTCCCCCATCTGTTGCTGCACACTGTAGGTCAGTTGGCTGAAAGAAAGTCTAAGCCCTAATAATTTGTGCTTAAAAAAAATGAGGTTGCAAAAGTCAGATGCAAACTAAATAAACTCCTCCCATCACCCGTCACAGCAACACAGTTTTAAAACAACAGATGGCTACATGAGCAGAAAGCCCAACTAATTAACCAGCTAATATCAGTTTTTTAGAGCAGAATTAAAGGAGCTCTAATATTGTTGGGTTAGCAATGGGATGAACAACCACTGAAATACACACACAGGAAACAACTGGCTTAATTTAGGGTAATTTAAAAGTTGTTTGTTCTCATTGGGTTTTATTTTCTTTGTGCTTTTAACAGGCCTCTGAGCCTTGATGTTAGTTTATTTATTCTGGGCTGTGTTTTAATATCTGGGCTTTTACTGTTTATTACAGCTTTTTTTTTTTATCCTTGTCAGGTTGCACACTGTAACAAGAGACATTTCCTCTTAAAGATTAATTAAGTAATTTACGACAAACTTTATTTCAATGAGGAGTTTAAACACATAGTAGCAGCAAAGTGCCGCCAGCGTTCATACATACATTCATATTTGTATCAATACTATTTAAAAAAGGTACATGTGGAGCTTAAAGGGTTGCTGCATAAATATTTCCTTTGTGTTATTAGCTGAACTGGTAACTCTGGATGTGACATCATCCCGCTGCCTGCCATCAAACTGTGAGTCTAAATAAGTTGTAAGCTGCCATGTTGGAAGTCCATCACTCCATTCAAAAATAATTCACTGTGATGGCTTATTACCACCTTAACAATTAACTGTCCAAAAGGTGATTGATTTCTAATTCGACAAATACTTAAAAACATTATTTCAGTAAGAATTGTATTTTCCCTTCTGAGAACTGGTTGTTTGAACCCATGGCGACTAATGTTGTTAATTATTTTTACAACTAATTTGACCTCTTTTCAAATTCCTTAAACAAACCTTGCATCTTAGGCAAACACTGAGCTGTCATATCATTGCATCATTTAATTGGTTATGGTTTATTTTTTGTTCCTTTTTTGTAATTGATCAGTTTTCCTAATTCTTCTGATTTGTCCTTAGTCTAGTTGAATGTTATTAGCCTAGTTAAAAAGTTTAACTGAAGTATGTTAACCTCAAGTTCAAAGATGTTTGTCAAATTCTTATATTTTGGAAAGTTGTTTGTGTTTATTCTAGGTAATACCACCATATCAGGCAGGTATTTACAGGACGATACTTGACAGACCGAAAGTTGTTTGGCTAAAATTAAAGACTCAAACTTTAATAATTCTGGTAATTCCTTATTACTTTTAATACTTGCTAAATTACTTGCTTATATCACAACAATTCTGGGCAGCAATGACTTGAACGCTGCTTGTAAATATAGTAGGGTTTTATACTCTTGCTTTGGTCTATTTTATAATTTATAATCTATTTTATAACTAATGATCCATAGGAATGTTAAGAGCATAAATAGACCTAAGGTGAGCGGCTGTGCTAACCTGTTAGCAAAGCTCAGTACTGTTGCATTCAAGGCAAATTATGATGTTATCTGATGCAGCATCATTAAACAGCCATACCTGTGGTACCTCGGGGTTTACACGGTGCAGGTGCTTTAAAAAATGGCAGCAGGGAAACAATAAATCAGTGGTGCCTACCATCATCATATCCAAGGAGGTTATTCAAGGATCAAACCATCTATGCCTTTAGGTTTCTCTCGGGAACACGCAGCATACGGGTGAGATAAAAGTCGCAGCAGCAGGCCGGCGGCCCGTGTTCCTGTATTCCTGCATCATGGATGTAAACACAGCTGCTGTTAGGGAACTCATGCATGGCCCATAAACCGGCTAGCTGTATGAAATTAACTTTGACCCAGCAGCCAGCCTGCTTCCGGAAAGAAAACAAATTCCAAGCCGTTTCAAGGGGACAAGCTTTGTCTGTGAGGCAATCACTGATGCCTGCTACGCCTCTGCTCTCAGGCATCATTCCTAAACTGTCTCAGCAGGCATGCCACCTAAATCAGACCATCTGGTCTTGGAGCACATAGGCTGCAGCTGGCGGGGAGAGAGATGACAGCAGAAACTGATGGTGCGAGGAGGAAAAGTGGGTCCCTGAAGTTTTAAAGGGATGATGAACGCCTTGAATCAGATAACTGTATTCAGCGATGACATCGCTGTTTCATAAAAGGAATGAGTCACAGGTTAAAAATTCAACCTTACCCACAAAACCCCCCAAGTAGACGAATGGCGGAACGTGCATTTTCTCCTTTTTCAAGGAAACCTGTGATGGAGACATCTATGTGAAGCAGATAACAGGGAGATGGAAACGGAGACGGCAGATAGGGAGAGATAAGGATGAGGAAGAAAGAATGAAGAATTCCCAAACATATAAAGTTTCAAACCCGGAGATGAGCCAACAGCAGGTTGTGGCTTATTGAACATCATAGATCCAAGACAAACTCCGTCATAACAAAATAATTATTATGTGCTCCATAAACAGCTGAAACTGTAGGCAGAATGAGCTAAATATCTATGGTCATTGCTGGAAATGTGCATGTTTAGAGTAATGGAGATGGCTTCACACTTGAGAGACTCTCTTCTCTTGTGGTTTTCTATAGGTTTGGTTTGTTTTTCTAAGGAATCTACACATGAGTCTACCGAACAATAAATACACACCAGCTGCATGCTTTCTTCATGTCCTGAAAACAAAACACTGAATATTGTCATTTTCAGGTTTTACAAATAAAGTTAATTATAACCCAAAAGGGATGTTAATCCTGTATGCTTTCAGCATGTCTTCCATCTCATGACTCACCTCGACGGCAGCCAACTTTACCTTAAAGCAGGGTACTAATTTTAAATGCCTGTGGATAACATTTCAATCCACTACCCTGCAGAGGTTACTTACTGAGAGTATTCTCTCCTGTCTGTAAAGACTCTCCTCAGCCTCTTCACTCGTGGATTCAGTTGTCGTCATCTGGTTGCAGACTGGATATCAACAAAATAAATTAGCCTAGGCTTTAAATAAGGACGGGCAGCGATTTCCCAACGCCAGTATTGTTTTTGTAATTTGTTGCTACCACAAGGTGGCGGTAATGCTCCAAGCTGCTTGCAATCTGCAATGTAGCAGCAGAAGAAAACTGCTCATACAGCTAGACGCTGATGAAACCTGAATTAAGGTTGACTTGATGTTCCTGGTTGAGAATCCAAAGACTGCAGCTTCAAATGAAACAGGGGTCAAATGTCGGGTCATTCGTGTTGCAGAGCTGATGGACGGGTTTTGGCAGTTTCATTGTCCAGTGAGAAATCCACACCTACCTTACTGGCCTGATCACCTGGTTTAGCTTATTTTGACGTTTACAGGAAAGGTCACTGTTTCAAGATACTTTTTAAAGGGGAGAACACTCTTAGTAAATATCCTCTAACCACAGTAAACATGAGTTCCCTGGAAATAATGTCCGAAAGAACATCCTGGATCCAAGGTTTGGTTTGGCCTTAGATATCAGCAGACATGCAACACAGGAGTGTGGCGCTAGAACACCTTGGTCCTTAGAGAGGTACCAAGCGTTTTCCAAAGGAAGTGCTGGGTGAATGTGACTGCTGTAGACCCAGAACCAATTAGGCAGTGTATCATAGATTAGCTATAGAGAACAGGTTTTCCATTAAAACAAAAGATTAAATACAAAAAAATCAAAATAGTTAAATTTCTTCCACATTCTGAGACACTAATCCTGCTAACTAAGGTGAGCTAATGAAAGGTTAGTGATGTTCGCTATGCCAGCCTATTTCAGTGAAATAAAACCATAATTATGGATAAACTAGAATCCCTCAAATCTCAGGTTATTCACTGTAAAATTTATAGATCTTTAGATTAGAAGGCAAATGTGTCTAGAAACATGCAACGAGAAATTAGGATCAGTTTACCATGAGGTGCAGATATTAGTAACCAGAACGGCACGGCCCTCAGGAAAATTAACGAGGAAGAAATTCATACAAGGCCACACACTTTGACCTGAGTGAGCCCTCTCAATTCCCCTGGACTACCAGCAGACAACAGCAATTACTGGCAAAGTTTACTCCTAAACACACCAAATGTTCGATGCAGAGTGTAAAGATGCCTTTTAGCTTAGTTACAGACACAAAACAAGGGCAGTGAGGGATGTGAATGAATTCTTCTGGCAGAAGATCAGACCTCCATCCCTGTATCCATGTTACGGATGTGCTTTCTTTTGCTCCCACTTTTAAGAAGTTTTTGTAAATGCTCGACTTGTTCAGCAGCAGAGGTGGGAATAAATGTTCATGCAGGCTCAAAGTGAATGTGGTCTGTTTGGTGCCAGCTTCACGGTCCCAACATTGAGTTTTGGTCTCAGGTTACCAGACAAGGTTAGAAAGGCTTTGTTATCCAAGTCCTGCACACATGGTGCACTTATAAGGGTGTATTCACACCAGGAAAGTCCTTTGGTCCGCTTGTTTGGTCCGGAACAAAAGCGAACTTTATTTTTTGCATTTGGTGCGGTTTGTTTTCACATTGTACTTTTTGCAAGTGAACTATTGTAAACAAAGCCAGGCGGGTGACGATCATTGTTCCCATTGGACAGAAATGACGGGGGCGGGACAGAGCACAGACCCGGACTTTTAGGAAAACATCTATAGACGTGCTGTGTGCAGCACCTCTGTTCTGCATATTTGTGCTGTTATTACAGCTGCAATATTATTGTGAGGGTGAAGAGCAGCTCATTCAACACAGACTATGAGATATCGCATTTATAATGTTGTCTGGGGAGAGGGACGTCTGGGCATCTCTGCTGAGTCTGCTGCCCCCGCTACCTGGTCCCGGATAAGCGGAAGACGACGAGTACGAGATTGATTTATTTTGCGTCACAGAAACCTGGCTGCAGCAAGAGGATAACGTCACTATAAATGAGTAAACTCCTACTAATTATTTAAATTTTCACGTTCCTCGAAATACTAAGCGAGGAGGAGGAGTAGCAAGTAGTGTTAAATACAGATAAGGTTATTATAGTGGGGGATTTTAACATTCATGTTGACACTGAAAGTGATAGCCTAAATATAGCGTTTAATGCTATCTTAGACTCAATTGGCTTTGCTCAAAACATTAACAAACCTACCCACCTTTGTCTTCATTCTCTGGACCTTGTGCTGACATATGGCATTGAGTGTAAAGACATAACAATATTTTCTCATAACCCTGTCCTGTCCGACCATTTCTTAATAACCTTTGAGTTTAATTTAACCGAGTACTCAACACCTGAAAGAAAATTTCATTATAATAGATCTTTATCAGACAATGCTGTAACAACAATTAAAGAATCTGTTCCACTTTTAATTTCATTATCACAGAAAAACACAGTGGAGGGCAATAATTTTGTTTCTGTCCCTTCACAAATTGATTCTCTTGCTCATAGTGTTACTTCATCATTGCGTGATGCATTAGACAATGCAGCCCCCTTGAAAAGGAAGGTAATTATTCATAGGAGGCAGGCTCCTTGGTTTAATTCAGAGCTGCATACTTTAAAGCACAATGTTAGAAAATCCTAGAGGATTCCTACTTAATCTGGAAAAATAGCCTTATGTTGTATAAAAAGACACTTCGCCAAGCCAGAACAGCTTATTTCTCATCATTAATAGAAGAGAAAAAGAATAGGTTTCTCTTAGTACAGTTGCTAAACTTACACAGAGTCATAGCTCTGTTGAGCCATCCATTCCCTTAGCTCTCAGCAGCCATGACTTTATGGGATTCTTCTTAAATAAGATAGATTCTATTAAAAAGAAAATCTTTGACATACTCCTGAAGATGATTACTTCATCCTCAGCAAGTGAGACATTGGAAATAACTGCAGAACCTGATCTGTGTTTGGACTGTTTTGATCCTGTGAAGCTTCCTGAGTTATCAGAAATATTAGCTTAATCTAAAACTTCAACTTGTATGTTAGACTCAATCCCAACCAAATTATTTAAGGAAGTGTTCCCTCTGATTACCAGCCCCATTTTAGATATGATTAATTTATCTTTAGTAAATGGATCAGAACCACAAGCTTTTAAGGTAGCTGTAATTAAACCTTTATTTAAGAAACCTTCGCTTGATCGAGTTGACTTGAAAAATTACAGACCTATATCCAATCTTCCATTCTTATCTAAAATTATTGAGAAAATAGTTGCTAATCAAATGTGTGAACATTTATACAGCAATGACCTGTTTGAAGAGTTTCAGTCAGGTTTCAGAGCTCATCATAGCACTGAAACAGATCTGCTGAAAGTCACTAATGATATTCTTATGGCCTCAGATAATGGACTTGTGTCTGTTCTGGTTCTGTTTGATCTCAGTGCTGCATTTGATACATTCGATCATAATAGTCTCTTAGAAAGGCTGGAATATGCTGTAGGGATCAGGGGAACAGCGCTAGGCTGGTTTAAATCTTATTTGTCTGACAAATTCCAGTTTGTTCATGTAAATGATAAATAATCTTTAAACTCCAGGGTTAATTGTGGAGTACCACAGGGTTCCGTACTTGGGCCAATTCTCTTTACTATATATATGCTTCCAATAGGTCAAATTATCAGGCAGCATAGGATAAATTTTCACAGTTACGCTGATGATACTCAGCTTTACTTATCCATGAATCCTGATGAACCCAACCAGTTAGATAGACTACAAGCATGTCTTGAAGACATAAAAACTTGGATGACTTTAAATTTTCTGCTTCTAAATTCAGATAAGACAGAAGTTGTCGTCTTTGGACCGGAGTTTTTAAAAAAGAAACTGCTTAGTCAATCACTTAACCTGGATGGCATTAAATTGACCTCCGGTAATGAAGTAAAAAGGCTTGGTGTTATTTTTGACCAGGACATGTCATGTAAATCCCATATTAAACAGGTTTCTAGGATTTCCTTCTTTCACTTCATTGCCAAAATTAGAAATATCCTGCCCAGGAGTGACGCTGAAAAACTAGTCCATGCATTTGTTACATCAAGGCTGGACTATTGTAATTCTTTACTATCAGGATGTCCACAAAATGCAGTTAAAAGCCTTCAGCTGATTCAAAATGCTGCAACAAGAATTCTGATGAAAATTAAAAAAGAGAGATCATATTTCTCCTATTTTAGCTTCCCTTCATTGGCTCCCTTTTAAATCCAGAATAGAATTTAAAAGTCTCCTCCTCACATATAAAGCCCTTAATGATCTAGCTCCATCATACATCAGAGATCTGATTGTTCCATATGTTCCTAACAGAGCACTTCGTTCTCAGACCGCAGTTTTATTGGTGGTTCCTAGAGTCTCTAGAAGTACAATGGCCTGACTCTGTGTCTACCTGTGACACCTTTCTGGAGGGGGGCATCGTCCTAGCTTTTACTGCCAACAACTTAATGCTCTCCTTCTACCGATGATCCACATGGCCCTGTCTTTTAGCGTTTAACCCTTTCTCTCTCCCAGACATAGCTACTGACTGAGCTTTTACTGTAAATAATTATAAGTGCTCTCTTTCAGACTCCTCCAAAACACCCCAAAGTGGCTCAATAATATTTATATATATATATATATTGGTGCATTGTCATCCTGATACACGGCACCACCTTCAGGATACAATGTTTGAACCATTGGATGCACATGGTCCTCAAGAATGGTTCGGTAGTCCTTGGCAGTGGCGTGCCCATCTAACACAAGTATTGGGCCAAGAGAATGCCATGATATGGCAGCCCGAACCATCACTGATCCACCCCCATGCTTCACTCTGGGCATGCAACAGTCTGGGTGGTACGCTTCTTTGGGGCTTCTCCACACCGTAACTCTCCCGGATGTGGGGAAAGCTGTAAAGGTGGACTCATCAGAGAACAATACATGTTTCACATTGTCCACAGCCCAAGATTTGCGCTCCCTGCACCATTGAAACCGACGTTTGGCATTGACATGAGTGACCAAAGGTTTGGCTATAGCAGCCCGGCTGTGTATATTGACGGACAGTTCTGGTGGAAACAGGAGAGTCGAGGTGCACATTTAATTCTGCCGTGATTTGGGCAGCCGTGGTTTTATGTTTCTTGGATACAATCCGGGTTAGCACCCGAACATCCCTTTCAGACAGCTTCCTCTTGCGTCCACAGTTAATTAATCCTGTTGGATGTGGTTCGTCCCTCTTGGTGGTATGCTGACATTATCCTGGATACCGTGGCTCTTGATACATCACGAAGACTGGCTGTTTTGGTCACAGATGCGCCAGCAAGACGTGCACCAACAATTTGTCCTCTTTTGAACTCTGGTATGTCAATATTTTGAGCAAAACTGTGCTCTTGCCCAGCTAATTTATTACGAATCAGAAACAGGCGGACCCAAGATTCAGCCAGACACAGTACTGAAAATTTAAAAGGTTTATTCAGCCACAGGAAAATGTCACTCAGGTAAAACTCGGTGGGTGGCAGGCAGTGATCTCCACAGCACAGGTAAGATGTGACTCCAGGCTGAATAATCCAAGGGCAAGGCTGGCTCAATAATCCAAGGACAGAAACAGGGTCAATGATCGGAACAAGAGGCGTCAGACAAGGGGCAGGCAGAGGCATAAACCAGATGCAAGAAACAGGATCGACAACCAAAATCCAAACAGTCCGACAGGGAGCAGGCAGAGAGGCAAAAATCCACGAGGCAAGGCAAGGTCAAGAAACAATGATCAGACAGGAAGGAACGCTGGATATCTACTCACACGATGGCTTTCAAAAATCTGGCACCGTCTGCTTGTCAGAGTCAGTATATATCAGGGAAGACACAGGTGCTTGGCATGCCACAGATTGCACTACACTGCAGCAGTCACCAGGTGCATCTCATCTGCTGATTGCAGCCTGGGAGACAGGGTAGAGCAGACGTGCCAGAATCATAACAGTACCCCCTCGAAGGTCCGGTTCCTGACAGACCACGAGGCTGATCAGGATGGAGACGATGAAACTCACAAATTAGGTCCTTATCAATGATGAACCTTGTAGGAATCCAAGTCAGCTCCACGAGCCCATAGTCCTCCCAGTCAACAAGGTATTGCAATCCACGTCGTCATCGCCTGGACCTGAGAATGCGCCGGACCGAGTCGGGGCTCCACGAAGGGCTTGACCTGAGAAACGTGGAATGTGGGGTGAATCCTCATGGAATTGGGTAATCTCAGCCGTACAGCGACAGGGTTGATCATCTTGAAAATTGGGAAAGGTCCAACAAATCGGGGTGCCAATTTCCGGGATTCTACCGTTAATGGAAGGTCCTTGGCGGAGAGCCAAACGTTCTGCCCCACCTGGTACTTAGGGGTAGGGGTCCGTCTCCGGTTGGCCGTTCTTGACTGAACCGGTGACATTCTGATCATCGACCTCCAGGCCTTTCTCCATATTCTTTGGCACCTTAGGGAAGCCGCTTGGGCGGACGGAACATTAGCCTCTCTCTCCTGAACCGAAAACATGGGTGGCTGGAAACCAAACACAACATGAAAAGGGGACAAACCAGTGGCACTTGATTGCATAGAGTTCATGGCGTATTCAACCCAGGGCAAGTTTTGTGACCACTTGGGCGGGTCCGACTCACATAAGATGTGAAGTTTGGTGCATGAAGGAACGCTGGATATCTACTCACACGATGGCTTTCAAAAATCTGGCACCGTCTGCTTGTCAGAGTCAGTATATATCAGGGAAGACACAGGTGTATGGCATTCCACAGATTGCACTGCACAGCAGCAGCCAACAGGTGCATCTAGTCTGCTGATTGCAGCCAGGGAGACAGGGTAGAGCAGACGTGCCAGAATCATAACATAGTTGAACCTTCACACTCTGCTCTTACTGGTGCAATGTGCAATCAATGAAGACTGGCTACCAGGCTGGTCCAATTTAGTCATGAAACCTCCCACACTAAAATGACAGGTGTTCCAGTTTCATTGTCCAACCCCTGTACATCCATTAACAATTACTTTTCCTTCCCATAGAAAGTACTCCTGGATCAGTGCTTCTTTGTTCTCTTTGTGTCTCTGCTCTGTTCTCTCTAACCCCCAGTCGGTCGTGGCAGATGGCCGCTCACACTGAGCCTGGTTCTGGTTCTGCTGGAGGTTTCTTCCTGTTAAAAGGGAGTTTTTCCTCTCCGCTGTCGCTACATGCATGCTCAGTATGAGGGATTGCTGCAAAGTCAACACCAGTGACTGTCCACTGTCTCTACATGCTCATCCAGGAGGAGTGAATGCTGCAAGTCACTGACTGGATGCAATCTGCTGGGTTTCCTTAGATAGAAAAACTTTTTATCCAATTTGAATAAATAACTGAATCTGACTGAACTGTTAAATGGTTACGATTAATTGGAATGTATGAACCTGACTTTTGTGAAGTGCCTTGAGACAACACGTGTTGTGAATTGGCGCTGTATAAATAAAACTGAATTGAATTGAATCTCTTCAAGAGGAGGAGCTGATGAGATAAATTAAATACATCAAATGATGCATGACAAAAGCCTTTATCTTATCAAGGTTACGTGAATGCAAACTACTGAAGGTGTTCATGCTGTGGCTGATATGAAGTGATGCAGACACATCCTGCTGACATCCTTCTGACCTCAAGGTGGGAGAAGATGTCTGTGAGCGGCATAAGAAGAGGATCCAGAGCCACCGCCCTCTCTCCGGTTTCCAAAGAGCTCCTTGGGATATTATCAAATGTTCTGCTCTGCAGCTGAACCACAGAACAACTTCAAATGTTTGGTTGTGTTGAGGTAAAGTTCAACCAAAGTTTTCTAATTATTTTCTGGACATCTGCTTTCTTTCCATGACTTGGGATGATTAAAATAAGACAGTCCTGCTAAAGGATGAAAGGAAACACTATTTTAACTGTAGCCCAGAACATGCAGGCTGAATACAGTCGACAGCTTGCTCATCTAAAACATACATGTGAAATCAAACAAAGATACTGATAAAATTAACGCTTTACCATCTATCAAACGCTATCTAAAGAACAGTCAGCAGCCGTGAGACTGTAAAAACTAATTTTTTAAACCATCACTCATATAACTAATTAGTCAAAGTTTAAAGCTAAAGTGTAAACGTATAGTTTTGGAAAGTGAAGCAACAAAACCTTCACCTTGCATTGAAGGTGAACCTATGAAATGTTTTGTGTACTTCATTTAGGGCCCTTGTGCTGCTCACATGTTTTTAATACTCAACATGTTTGTAACTTTTAGGTTTGGGATGCTTGTTGAGTTTGAGAGATTTGCTCCTAATTGGAGAAAAGCTGCCAATCAAAATGTTTTCAGACAAAACTGGCTTTAAGTTCAAATCATTACGAGTTTGTTTCTTTATTATTTTTAATAAAACATTAATATAAGCTCCTTAAAGGGGTTTATGAATTTATGCCAGTACAGCAATATAGTACAGCATTGAAAAATACCATCATGTGATCTTATGTGGGCCATAAACACTAGCAAACATGGGAACTTTGCAAAATATCAGAATTAGAATCAGAATCAGAATCAGCTTTATTGCCAAGTTCGTACATACAAACAAGGAATTTGACTCCGGTACACTTTGCTCTTTTGTTCTGTTTTTGCATTACAGAATATACAAATTTACAATGAACAATATACACATATCTAATAGAAAAGGTGCATTTGCAACATCTGTATGCTGTTGTTTTGTACTCTATTGAATGTTCATCAGAGAAACAGCCTGGGGGAAGAAACTGTCTCTGTGGCGGCTGGTTTTAGTAAACAGTGCTCTGTAGCGCCACCTGAAGGTAAAGCTCTGAACAGTTTATGTGCAGGGTGTGTGGGGTCTGCAGAGATTTTAGCAGCTCTTTTCTTGACCCTTGACCTGTATAAGTCCTGGATGGAGGGAAGGTCAGCTCTGATTATTCTCTCTGCAGTCCTGATTATTCGTTGCAGTCTGGACCTGTCCTGTTTTGTGGATGATCCAAACTACACTGAGATGGATGAAGACAGGACAGACTGAATGATGGCAGTGTAGAAGATGACCAACAGCTCCTGTGGAAGGTTGAACTTCTTGAGTTGCCTCAGGAAGTACAGTCTCTGCTGGGCCTTCTTTCGAACAGTGTCTATGTGCGAAGACCATCTCAGGTCCTCAGAGATGGTGGTTCCTAGGAACCTGAAGTGGTCCACGACCGATACAGTGTTGTTGAGGATGGTGAGGGGGGTGTATGGGGGTGGTGTTCTCCGAAAGTCCACCACCATTTCCACAGTCTTGAGTGGGTTCAGTTCAAGGTAGTTCTGACCGCACCAGTGGACCAGCCGATCCACCTGCTGTCTGTATGCAGACTCATCACCGTTCTGGATCAGTCCAATGACAGTGGCGTTGTCTGCAAACTTAAGGAGTTTCACGGACGAGTCCGATGAGGTGCTGAAAGGTTTACATACATAATTGGGTCGTTTCCTGTGCACAAACTAATCAGTTCAGGCTGAGTTGTATTCATTTCATTGTATAAAGTCAGATAAGAATGCATTTGTAGTCAGACATCCACAGCTAAGACCTCCTTGTTGTATTCTAGATATAATTCATGAAGTTTCAGTATGATGATCAGCAGAAGCAAAGATGTTTTCTCACAATCCAACATAAAGCGCATGCTTGTGCTGGAAGTGAGCTGCCAGCAGAAGGCTGTGAAATGGATGACCAACCTAGCCAAGACATCCCAGCAGTGCCTTTTTATCTGTAGCTTTGTTGGATGGACCTTCGGCCTCAAACACACCAGCACAGCTGGAGGAACCCTCAACCCCTGGAGGAAAGAGGAGAACAATCCTGTCCTCTGAGCTGCAGACAAAGCAGTGTCCATTTCATCTGCCTAAAAGCTTTAACTAGTATTTCCTTTGGAGAGGAGTGCATTCCTTTGTTCGATATGGTGACAGGGTGGAGAGCAGGAGAACAAGAGGTGTGTGTCCATTCAGGGATTCCGGACATGCCAGTTAGCTGTAGGGTGATATTTGACATTGGAAAAATCCTGAGTGTAATTTGTCAAAGCTGACAACACAAATAGGTCTGAGCTGAAGCTGTGAAAGAACTAAGCTCTTAGTAAAAACAGAGAAACTCCCAATGAGAATGAAGCCTTTTCCAAAGCCATTCTTTTATTTCCAAGTTGGTTTCGCTTCAGGTTTGCTTGGAATTTTGAGGTGGGAAAATGAAAGTAATTCCTCTTCTTAGAATTAGAAAATCATTTTTTCTACATACGTAATGTTTACTTCAACTTACTTTTACAAAAAGACAAAACACCTGAAACACTGATGAGGATTAATTTCTTACAGAGTATCAACTCCAACACGGGTCTGCTTGGATATACACACAGTCACATTTTAAAAACACCATTCATTATTAAATGGAAGTTTGAGGTCCGTTAACATTGATGAAACCAGATCCTATCGATAAAGAATTTGACCAGAACCAAAAGTCTTCACTGCCTCAAGCGTTTTCACCATTTTTAATCGGCCATCATCTTCCACTTCTCTGAGATCACGTCCTGGAGGTATCAGGTTCATGTGGAAAACATCCCTCTCCCCAATGACACCCTAGCTCATTATGGCTTATCCAGAGGCAGTACCAAATTATTAGTTGTGTAGTGAGTTCTGGGTCTGGCCCAGGATCTACATGCTTCCAGGAACTTTATACCAAATCTTTGTTCTTTTTTGGGAGGAAATTGTGTCTAATGTCAGATTTATTGGTTCCCAATGAACCTTTAACAAGATGGGTCCACTGATGTAGTTTCTATGGGGCAAGGAAGCCAATGCAGGCTTTACTCTTCAATGACTTAAATACAGTGCCTTGCGAAAGTACCCCACACCCCCTCGTTGGCATTTTTCCTGTTTTGTTGCCTCATAACCCGGAATTAAAATGGATGTTTGACAGTTTGCACCATTTAATTTACTGAACATTCCCACAACTGTGGAGCAAACAACAAATAGGACAAAATAACAGAAAACTTCAGCATAACTGTTCAGACCCTAAAGCAAATACTCTGTAGAGCCACCTTTAGCAGCAATTCCAGCTCCAGGTCTCTTTGGATCAGTCTCTATGAGCTCACCACATCTTCCCACTGGGATTTTTGTCCATTCCTGAAGGCTAAACTGCTCCAGCTCCTTCATGTTGGATGTTTTTCACTTCTGAACAGCCATCTTCAAGTCTAACCACAGATTCTCAATTGGATTGAGGTGTGGACTTTGACTAGGCCATCCTAAAACACATTTAAATGTTTCCCCTTAATCCACTGGAGTGTTGCTTTAGCAGTATGCTTTGGGTCATTGTCCTGCTAGAAGGTGAACCTCTGTCCCAGTCTCAGATCACAGGTTGACTGAGGTTTTGCTCCAGAAAATCCCTGTATAAGCCCCATCTATCTTTTCCTCGACTCGGACCAGTTTCCCAGTCCGCACTTCTGAAAAACATCTCCACAGCATGATGCTGCCACCACCATGGGGTGATGCAGTGTGTTTGGTTTGCACCAAACACAGTGTTTTTCTTGGTGGTTGAAACGTTACATTTTAGTCTCATCTGATCAGAACAGCTTCCTCTATATGTCTGGAGAGTCACCCACGTGCCTTTTGGCAAACTCAAAACAAGCTTTGTTATTGTTAGCACAAAGTAACGGCTTTTTTTCTGGCTACTCCTCCATGAAGCACAGCTCTATGGAGGCTTATTGTGGTTCTATGGACAGATACTCCAATCTCTGCTGTGGAACTCCGCAGCTCCTCCAGGGTTACCTTTGGTCTGCCTCTGATTAATGCCCTCCTTGCCCAGACTGAGTTCTGATGGGGTTGTGGTACCATGTAATTTCCATGTGATGATGGATTTGATGGAGTTCCAGGGGAACATATTTTTATAACCTCAACCTGACTTGTACTTCTCAACAACTTTGTCCCCAACTTGTTTGGAGAGCTCCTTGGTCTTCATGGTGTGATGCCTCCTCCTTAGTGGTGCTGCAGCCTCTCGGGCCTTTCAGAGAAGGCGTGTTTATTCTGACAGATCACGTGACTCTTAGATTGCACACAGTTGGGCTTAATTTAACCAATTATGGGACTTTTGAAGGTTGTTAATTGCATCAGAACTTTGATTGCACCAGGGGATTCTTAGCACAGGGGGTGTGTATACATATACACATGTTAATTTTCATAATTCTCTTGTATATATTTTTTCTCATTTTACTTCACTAACATTACTTTGTGCAGATCCCTCAAATAAAATAGGTTTAAAAACATTCAAATTACAGGTTGGAATATAGCATAGGTAAAAAAAAAAAAGGGGGGGGTGAATACTTTTGCACAGCACTGTAGTTAGGTTCAGTTGCAATTAGCTTTAGATGTCAGCCTGAGTATCCCTAGCTTAAGCAGTTCTTAGGCCGAGTTGCTGTTAATTTATTCCCTTGATCAGAACCATCCTCGGTTTTTATATCCGCTATAAAACCTCATTTCATAAGCAAACAAAAACAAAACCATCCTAATTTTGTAATTGTGATGATTTATGTCTGACAGAATTGTGAAAACACTGATGACTGGACAGATGTCCAGAAGACAGTAATGGACACCCTCCATAAGTAGGGGAAACAACAAATTGTTCACAGAGGGCTGTCTCCTAATAAATTCATAGAAAATGTGTGGAAGGAAAAAATGTGGTAGAAAAAGGTGCATCAGCAACAGGGAGAACTGCAGCCATGAGAGGATTGTTGAGCAAAATCCATTCAAGAATTATGGGTGGAGCTTCACAAGGAGTGGACTGAGACTGGAGTCAGGTCATCAAGATCCACTATGCCCAGATGGACCCTCTGCATGGGCTACAAGCATCTTACCTGGGCTGAGGAGAAACAGAACCAGACTGTTGCTCCAAAGCAGTCCGAAGTCTTTTCTAAAATTTGTGTTTAATTTGAAAATCAAGATCACAGAGTCTGGAGGAAGAGTGTAAAGCAACAGAATCCACGTTGCTTCAAGTCCAGTGTGAAGTTTCCACAGTCAGTGATGATTTGTGGTACCATGTCATCTGCTGGTTATGGTCCGTTGGGTTTTATCAGGTCCAAAGTCAACACAGACATCTACCAGGACATTTTGGAGCTCTTTATGCTTCCTTCTGCTAACACGCTTTATGGAGATGCTGATTTTATTTTCATGCCGGCCCACACTGCCAAAGGTACCAAAAGCTGGTCCAATGACCATGGTGTTACTGTGTAAACTGGGATGACCAGAACCCTATAGAGAATATATGAAGTATTGTCAAGAGGAAGATGAGAGACGCCACAACCAACAAAGCAGATGACCTGAAAGCCACCAACCAAGAAACCTGGGATTCCTGAACAGCTCATCACATCAGCAGAACCACAGGCTGATCTCCTCCATGCCATACTGCACTGATGCAGTAATTCATGCTAAAGGAGCCCAGACCAAGTGATGAGTCCACAGGAATAAACAGAGTTTTCAGAAGCCTGACATTTCTGTTAAAAATCTAATTTTTATTGATCTGATGTAGAGTTCTGTTGTTCTGAGACTCTGAACTTGGGTTTTCATTCTCTGTAAGCCAGAATCATCAAAATCACAAGAAATAAAGACTTGAAATATTTTACTCAGTGGAATGAATCTTTATAAAATGAGTTTCACTTTCTGTAACGAGGGATACAAAATATTGAACTATATTCAAACTTTTTGAGATGTATGTGTACTGCAGTAAAATTTCGGTGAGCTTAGTAGGGTCATGGTAAAAAAACAAACGCTCCCTTTACATTCTGAATATAAGAGAAAACAATCCTAGAGAGAGTTATGCATACAGTAACTGATCTGTAGTGGATACGTGAGGCATGCTGGATTTCTCTGGCCTGCAGATGGTTAGGGAGCTGAGTCAGCACAGCACCAGTGAGGGGAAAACTCCCACCGATGAAAGAGGAGATAGAGGTTTCTCTGGGCTGTCCAGATTCCAGTTATCTGGTTTGATAAATTCCCCACACACCAACTATGACGTCCCTCAAAAATGTTGAACCACCTCAGCCACAGAGGCCGTTCCAATAAAAACTACATCACAGCGGTCCTTTCTAACAGAACTGTATGACAGAGCTAGAACATTCAAGCTAGATAAATATTGTTTGTTCTGGACCTCGATAAATGTGCAAAAACATCTGTTTTGTGACTTCAAGAATCACACTGGAAAATGTGAGCAGCTGCACGTCTATGTGATAGATGGGTTTGGTATGCAAGAAAGTGTTCTTAATTGTGTATTGTGCTCTGAATGACTAAGCAAATTATTACTTATTTCTGTGATGACAAGATGATTTCGAAACGGGTATCCAGTTTCAGCAAGCCACAATATTCTTTGTGTCCACTGCCAAACGTACCTCAGTCCTTGCTCTGCACTGTATTTGATAGGCTACAATTATTGTTAAAAGGTGTTTAAGGTTACGCATACATGGGTCCAATTAAAGCTTGCCTTTTCTATCATTACTAACCTATGCATGAATGCAGAATAGCCATATCTATGGTGCGATGTATGCATGAAGTTACAGTTTGCATGAGGAACAGCTGTCTAATGTAAGATGGTCTTCTGTTCTTTGCAAACTGTTCTAGTTCAACGTGATGAATCTTATGTTTTGTTTGTCTAGTTTAGTGTTTCACAGTCCTGGTCCTCAGGGCACGATGTCCTGTCGGTTTTAGATGTGCCCTTATTTTAACATAACCATGAAAAGTTCTAACCAAACATGAGGGCTTCAAGAATCAACACTGATGGACACAGTTTACTGAGCTGATGTTTGAACAAATCACAACTAAAGCTGGTGTTTCAAATATAACTCCCAGTCAATTATTTATTAATCGTAGTTTAGATGTCTGTGTTCCAGTGTGAGCTCTGGCTTGGTTTCCACTCTGAACATTAGGAACGTGCTTCACTAGTTACTGAGAAGAATCAGACTGGTGCTATAACAAGTCGTGCAGTACTTTAAGCTTGTGGAGCACATGGACTTTCATGTTACAGATGTTACTTCAACACACCTAATTCAAATATGCTAACTTTGTACAGGATGTGAAACCAAGATTAAATTGCTACACAACACTGATCAAAATCTCTTATATGAAGCTGAAGAAGGACATCTGTATGCCTTGGTTGGCTATTGGGAATGAAACAGCCAATGGGCATTGGGTGGTCAGAGGAACTGCAGCTTCTGTGTTTGCAGAAGCAAAAATGGAGGAGTGAGAGGCCACAGAGAAGGACTTTCAGAGCATCTGCCCAATCTGGTCACCTGTGTATTTACTGAGAAAGAGTCTGAGGACTTGAGGGAAGCTCATTACCAGGGCAGAGGTCACAGAGGTAGTTACAAATCTCCCTGGCAGCAGAGAAAGAGGAGTGTACGAGATTTATTTTATTTAGCCTCCTGTGGGATGATGAGAGTTTGGTTGTCAAGGTAAATGTGTTTTGTGGATCGGGAGAAACCTTAAACAGTGTCTCCCGGGACATCTTGTGGAGGGTTGCTGCTTGAGTGGAGGGTACCTGTAATGGTTCCATGGCTATCTGCTCACTGGAGAACCAAAGGCAATACAAGCCATGTTTATTTATGCAGCGGCAGTCATACACAAGACAATCCTCAGGACATTAAAGACTGAAGAAAATAACAGCATAAGCATAAAATCATTAACCAAAGAAAGACCTACTGTATGTGGAGTTTGTTCCCTGCACAGTGTGGATGCTGTCAGGGCCCTCTTGTCATTGATCCTATTAGGGGTGTTCTTTGACAGGATCCCAAGGTGTAGTCATGGAGAGAAGGGTGTCTAGATTGGGAACTCTGACTTTTGGGCATAACTTAATTCTGTTGGCATCTCTTAATCAGAGAACCTGGTTCTCAAATGCTCTTTTCTGGGGAAGGAGTTTAATTATCTTGGTATCTTCATGAGGGGGTTCATCATTTGGAGGTGAAACACAGCCTATGGTCCTCTGCTGGTTGCCTTCTGGGCACCTCTCTTTGGAGGTTTGTCTGGGCACATCCCACTGGGAGAAGACCCTGGAGAAGACTTATGGCAGGCTGGAGGGACTACGTTTCCCTTATGGCCTGGAAATGGACACCTAGAACTATCTGAGGTGTGTTTCTGAAGAGGAGGCCATCTAGGTTTCCCACCTGAACCTGTTATCTCTATAGTTCAATGACAAATAAGTGGAAGACAACAGATGGATGCATGATTGGTACTACCAGCGAGTAGGTGGTAGACATGGCCTGTTGGCTACTAATTCCTCCACAAACATTCATACACAACTCACGGCAGTCTCCTCGTTTACGCTACACATCTACAGTGTCACAGTCAATGCTTTTAGCAGCGGAAACAGAAAAGACTGATGGGAAACAAGTTCTAGAAGCAGGTATCGACCTGGAACTGGTTAGGTGGGGTAAAATTCCCAAAGATTCCCAAAGAAACCAGACAAGATAGCAAGTTTGACATGAGCAAGAGAAATAAAACAAAAAGGATGCCTGTCTTAAGGCAATAAACACTTTTACATTTTATCCCTTAAGAAGCACAAGGCCAGGAACCTGCATTAATGTCCTGAAATCTCAGTTTACAAAGAATCACATTATTATGTTGCTCTTCAGTAGACAATGAGGTAAAACCTGGGCAGCTGCTGCTGACCCAAATGTTTCTTTAGAATATGATCTTCTCACATTTATAAAACCAAAAACAGGACACTGTTAAATCCCTGAAGCCCACGCTCGGCTATCATGGCACTTGAAACGAAAACTTGTACTTGCTTTTTTAACAATCAGGAATGCACCATTCTAATAGAAGCCACAAGGCACATTAGCTGTAAGTTCTCCAAGTCCAACCAGTACCTCTTTGGTTTGGTTTCAGAGGAAGAGCCAAGCAATCTGTGCTGGCTTGTTTGAGTTGAAGAGTCGGCAAAGAGGCAGAGCAGTTTCAAAACCAAGAGGATATATAAAAATGGAAAGAAATGGTAGAGGAAGCAGTCTTTTTGTGGAAATGGTCTGCCATACTTCACTGACAGAGTGGAATTTGGACACGTACAAATGCAAATGTATCAACAGAGTACTGTGCGAGGTCGTTGAGGGCACAGTGTGAGTTAATTTGCTTTATGATTGTAAGGAATGAGACACTATTGACGTGGCACGTTTTAGAAGAAATCACACATCACAGCATCAATTTACAACAAAAATAAAAAGTTGTGTGGAAACGGTTTCATTATTAGGTGTCGCTGTTAGATTCTGAGGAAAAATATGATCATAAAGAAGACAGAATCCATACACTAAGGTTTCAAACAGGTATTGTGTTTTGATGCATGCTGGAACAATCACATACAGAAACTATGGATAGTAATTTGAATAAAACTTGAGGTTGCTGCTGAAAATGACTAATTGATTAATCTCTCACACCACGAGGCTTTCTGGACCCCTGTTCTCTACAACCTTGCCTCACTTCATTAAGGTTCGCAGATATAAATTCTGCACAGCTTTCTTCAGGTTCCACCAAAGCATTTTATTTAGGTTCAGGTCTTGACTTTGACTAGGCCATTGCAGAAACTTGATTCTATTCTTTTTCACCCATTCTGTTGTAGAATAGCTGCTGTGTTCGACACCATTGCTCTGTTGATGACCCAGTTTGCACCCTGCTTCAGCTGACCTCACATCCAACTCTGAAATATGTCGGTACAGAGTTCATGGACTGCAGTTGATACAGGTCATATGTGGTGTTTCTATTGATTTGTTGTGTTTGGTTTCTACAAACACATCTGGACCGGTCCAGATGTGATAGTGAAACATCTTCGTCCACTGTGTCAAAAGAAGCAGTCAAGACAAACAAGATGAAAATGGTAGAATGTCCAGAGTCTGCCAAACCAATCCAAAAACTCTAATGCCCCTTTTCCACTGGCTCGTTTTAGCCGACGCAGCTCTGCACCACTTGGTTTCGCTCTACTCTGTACGGTAACTGTTGTGTTTCCACTGATCCTCCAACGGCTGAAGCTATGGCAACTGAAGCCCCGCCTCAAGCCATAAGTGTAGAGCGCTGTGCTGCTATTAACGTTACTGTGTTACATTGTCACATTAAATTAATCTGTGAGAAATGATACAAATAAATAGAAAACAAAAACATAAACATAAATAAACTAAATACTAATAACGTTCTATTAATGTATATGCAAGAATGCCTTATTTATGTTTTTATGTCTAAAATGATCCACTGGGATAATTATCTGCACCACAGCCCAGCCAGAACTTATAAAATAAAGCTCAGGGGTTCCGATGTTAGGGGGTGGCAGGAGGAGCAGAGAGGAGAGACGCTGCTGTCTGGATGGTGAAGCTCCAAAGTTTGCCTGAAGCTGTTACAATTTGCTTGGTTCGCTGGTTCGCCAAAGAACCGTAAATACATTTCTGAACCAAAAACCTTGTTTAGTAGTGGTCTAGTTTTGTGTGTTTTGGGGGAAATGTTTGTGCCTCTGAACAGCTGATTTTATGTGTGATCAGCTGGTTCAGGATGCTATTACATACAGCGCTCTGCCTGCATGTAATTCAGAAAGGTGATTTGTCCTTTTTCTTTTCTGTCAGCCTTCAGGCTGGTTTATGACCTGTAAATGGTAAAATTACATGTATGACCTGCTCTGGCCACTGTGGTCCTTATTGTAGTTGTTCTTGAGTTTTATTAACATTTCCCTGCATTGTCTCAATGAAAACCTTCTCGTTTCTCCTCCTCCCACGGCCAATCAGTGGAAAGTAGTCTGGTCACGTCACATGTAGTTCCTACTCAGCCTCAGTTGTACCTGCTCAGGAGCAGGAACCAAAAAAGTAGGTACCGGTACAGAAAAAACAGTAATGGAAAGTGTCGAGTAGGGCCAAATCGAGCCAGTGGAAAAGAGGCATTAGAGGTGCCGAAAACTAAGCAAATTTTCTGTAATCACATGAAGCTGTAGATGGTCCTCAAAGTGGAAATAAATCACCTTCTCTAAACGTTTGGAAAGACAAAGAAACTTAGAAACAGGCCTAAAGTTTGATAGAACATTAGGATCGTTTTAAGAAGATGCTGGACCACTATGTGTTTAAAAGCAGCTAAGGACAAAGAGGTGTTGATTAAATCACAGATGTAAGAACCTACAGCACTAAAGACCTCCTTTAGTAACCCCTAGGGTCAGGAAAAGAGCAGCTAAATATCTGCATACCCCACACATCCTGCACATAAAGAGCACTACTAGCAGAGATCACCATGCATACTTTGACTGGTCTATTCACACATGTCGTCTCAAGGCACTTCACAAAAGTCAGGTTCATACATTCCAATTAATCGTAACAATTGAACAGTGCAGTCAGATTCAGTTATTTATTCACATTGGATAAAAAAAATTTTTGACTAAGTAAACCCAGCAGATTGCATCCAGTCAGTGACTTGCAGCATTCACTCCTCCTGGATGAGCATGTAGAGACAGTGGACAGTCACTGGCGTTGACTTTGCAGCAATCCCTCATACTGAGCATGCATGTAGCGACAGTGGACAGTTAGTCACAGTAAAAGCTCAGTCAATCACCATGTCTACTTCTAGAGATTCTAGGAACCACCAGTAAACCTGCAGTCTGAGAACAAAGTGCTCTGTTAGGAACATATGGACCAATCAGATCTCTGATGTATGATGGAGCTAGATCATTAAGGGCTTTATATGTGAGGAGGAGAATTTTAAATTCTATTCTGGATTTAACAGGGAGCCAATGAAGGGAAGCTAAAATAGGAGAAATATGATCTCTCTTTTTAATTGTCATCAGAACTCTTGCTGCAGCATTTTGAATCAGCTGAAGGCTTTTAACTGCATTTTGTGGACATCCTGATAGTAAAGAATTACAATAGTCCAGCCTTGAAGTAACAAATGCATGGACTAGTTTTTCAGTGTCACTCCTGGATAGGATATTTCTAATTTTGGCAATGTTCCGGAGATGAAAGAAGGAAACCCAGAAACCTGTTTAATATGGGATTTAAATGACATGTCCTGGTTTTTTACTTTATTACTGGAGGTCAATTTAATGCCATCCAGGTTAAGTGATTGACTAAGCAGTTTCTTTTTTAAAGACTCCGGTCCAAAGATGACAACTTCTGTCTTGTCTGAATTTAGAAGCAGAAAATTTAAAGTCATCCAAGTTTTTATGTCTTCAAGACATGCTTGTAGTCTATCTAACTGGTTGGGCTCATCAGGATTTATGGATAAGTAAAGCTGAGTATCATCAGCGTAACAGTGAAAATGTATCCTATCCTGCCTGATAATTTGACCTATTGGAAGCAGATATATAGTAAAGAGAATTGGCCCAAGTACTGAACCCTGTGGTACTCCACAATTAACCCTGGAGTTTAAAGATGATTTATCATTTACATGAACAAACTGGAATCTGTCAGACAGATAAGATTTAAACCAGCCTAGCGCTGTTCCCCTGATCCCTACAGCATATTCCAGCCTTTCTAAGAGAATATTATGATCGACTGGATCAAATGCAGCAACCCCAACTTTAAATGCACTTTAGATATACACATCTGCATTCTTAACACACACACACACACGCACACACACATACACACATACACACACAGCTCTGGGCTGATGCTTTATGCTTGCGGACTTGGGTCTACCTGCCTTTTGTCATTCTTAGGTGCCGTGGATTGCTGGCCGTCAACCGTTCTCGCCACATGTACAAATGTACACTTCCAGTAGAGGCTGAAATTTTTTCGGGAGTCCCACGGTAATCCCGCGGGACGGGAGACAACATCAGTAAAGATCACGTAATTGGGACGGTACAGGATAAAAAATGAACGGGAGCAGACGGGAGCGGGAGCTAATTAATAGGAGGGAAAACAAACTAGGATCAATTCACTTTGGAAATGTAAAACTGAGACTTTGTTATAAACTTTAAGAAAAAAAAACTTGAATCGACGCCGCCATTGTGTAGTTTTTTTCCAAGAAGCCTATACTATAATGCGAGTCAAACGAACTACACGACCCACAAGCCAACAGTGCTTCTGCTCGATGTTTTCCACCTGCGTTCAGGATGGATGGAGCAAACGCAGGTGGAGAACTGGACGTGGTAAAACTGGATTTGTAACGTAAAGTCAGAAGTAAGGACTTATCTATTAAACTCGTAGAGCTGACAGGAAAGTCACAAATATTACCGAACTTCAGGAGAGTTGAATGTAGCGGTTTTAACACGCAGTCTGCTGCTTGTAAAACGTGTTTAGTTGTAATCAAGTTCACCAGAGATTAAGGGACATTCTGGATTAAATCAGTCCTGCATCTCTTCATTCATCAAACCAAAAGTACCATCATGTGTCAAGTCTCATCTGACCAACAAAATTGCTCCATGTGCGCTAAGGATTTAAGAGGTAAGGTAAGGAAGCCCGTGAGGGGACATGGGGAAATTTATTTATTTTGCGTCTCCACGCAATACGTTTGCGTTCGGCATTTTGGAGCAACAGCACAGATGACAAACTGCTCATAAAACAAACACTGATATGTGATTGATATGGTTTATTTGTCATATGCAGGTTAACACGCAGTAAACAATGCGATTAAATGCTTAGGATAAGAAGAACCATTCAAATCACGATAAAAACAAAAACACTAATGGCGTACAAAAAAAAGTACACATCATGCAGCAGTAATGAGGAAACAAAGTGTCACAGATGTGGTTTCGTGCAGTTTTATGGTCCAGAGTTCAGGAGTTTGTTTGACAGCTTGTGGATAAAAACTGTCTTTTAGTCTGATTTGTAGATAATTTTATTTAAGGCTGATTTCAAAATAAAACTCAATAAATCTCAAAATGGGTGTAGTGTTTGTTTCATTTTTGCAGTTATCTGGTTTGGAAACTATCCCACAAAGTATTGCGAAATAACGCAAAGGCTATTGCGTGAGAACGTAAAAAGAGAAAAAATCCCCCCTTGTCCCCTCGCGGACTCCGTATAGAAAGGATTCATCAAGGAAAGATATTAAATAAATATGTTGTGAAATAGAAAAACATTGAATGTACCATTAAATGTACAATTTATTTTAATACATCATTAAATATTAAGTGTACCACTTATTATGTCATGTCGTCTTTAAAATTATACTTAATTATTCAGTGGCATATTTAATTGCATTATAGTCCATTTCATGATATAATGGTACATTTATTGTTTCTAATGATGTATTAAATAAATAAATGGTACCTTTAATTTAATGACACATTTAATGTTACATTTCTTTCATGTTACATTTACTTCACTTATGGGACATTCACAACATTTATTTATTTAATGATGATTTTATTGTATTAAATTTGTCCAGTTTGACCCTCCATTCTTGATGCCTGTATAGGAGGTCATGTCAGAATTTAAATCAGGTGTTCTGGAGCAGACACACATCTAAAACCTGCAGGGAAGGGGTCCCTGAGGACCAGGGCTGTGAACCATTGAGGTACAGTTTCTAAATTGTGAAGGTTTTGCCTTTTTGCCCTTTTGTTCACCAAGTACAGTTCTCTTACTAGGTGCATTTTTCTTTCGTTTCAGCAACTTGAAACATAAAAGTGATGTCATTGTTCAAAGGAAACGATCAACTAATAAATAAGTGAAATACAACTATGTACATTTTGTTTATTCAACTAAGATAGGCATGGTCTGTTTCCTTGTTTGATATTTTATTATTTCTTCATTAGTATTCTTTTTACTTTAACTGGCCTTTACTACAGCTAAAAACAGGGACCTAACTGGTCCTTCAAACAAAGAAATTGCCAAAAGACTAAATGAAGAAAACAAAAATGGGAGTGGCACAGGAGTGGGAGTCGTTCTATATGGGAGCGGGATGGAAGAGGGAGTCAATTTACCAGGAGTGGGACAGGACAGGATTTTTTTCGTTATACTGGCCTGGGATTGGGATGGGACAAGACATTTTTCTGTGGGAGCGGGATGGGACAGGAGAGAAAATCCACTCCCGTGTCACCCTCTAACTTCCAGGTGACACACTCAGTCACCCACTCAACAACAAACCTATTTCTACACATATGGTCTCCCACCCAATCAACCCAACCCACACACACAAATCCACACACGATTACTCTAAATGGTCGAAGGTCATACAAACACAGGTTACAATAACCTGTTGCCTGCCTGATGGTAGGAATAAATTAAATTAATCACGCAATTTGGATTCTGTCTAGAGATTTCCTTTTTGTAAAGCAAAACTGCCATGGCACATGTCGGGAACATCTGCTCCATATGGTATGCCTAAAACGTTGCGACTGGACACATTAAAAACAAAAAAGTCATGAAAGAATTATCTTCTAATCTTCCAGAGCATTAGGATGTGGTGATGCATTCTACGGACCTGTTCCCAGCCAGAAACTAGTACATTCAAAAGGACCTGATTTATAGGTTCTGACCCGTCTCCCAGAAAGCAACTGAGCCAAAACTGAGTCAACCATCTGTTGCTTTACATCTTGGACCTGTTGCCTCTGCATGGCGACTGCATGCAACTTGGAAGTCCATTTCCTTTGCAGGAGGACAAGAACCACCGCTGCTTCTGAAGTGGCAACAACTTAACACTTGGGCTGTGAAACATTTAGGGTCAGAGGAAGGAAATGGCTCTCCTGCAGGATGTGTGCCCAGATCCCTCCTCAAACAACCTTGAAAGTCACTTGACAGGATTTGAACTTAAAAGTCTAATTGCTGGTACAGCACAGGGGAGGCATTACAGAGAGGTACAGCAGATCCACGTCTGGGAACAATGTGTTGAGACATGTGAGAAGTTCCTCCCAAACAGGAAACCAGATGCACAAACCACCTTAACTTGATCATTTTGATCCCGTCCTAGATGATAGTCCGTCAAAGACGACTTATTTTAGCTGCTTTTATTCACCATTTGATACCTTTAGTCACAGTTTGTGCCCACCGGGGGTACAGCAACCAGCCTCTTTACTTAACACAAACCAGCCAATCACATGGCAGCAACTTCATGAATTCAGATATCCAGGCGACGTGAAGATAACCTGCTGAAGTTCAAACTGAGCATCAGAATGGGGAACAAAAGTGACTGAACGTGGCATGGTCGTTGCTACCAGACTGGCTGGACTGAGATGTGACGACCTACTGATCTGCTGGGATCTTTTCTCTCAACCATTTCTCAGAGAATGGTCTGATGTGTGGAGAAAATCACCTCGTTTATGACAGAGGTCAGAGGAGAACGGGTAGACTAGTTTCAGATTAAATAAGCAAGGTCGGCAGATCATCATCTCTGAGCCGCAGATGGGCAACAGCAGCAGAAGACCACACGAACTGAGACTCCTGTCAGCCATGAACAGGGGGCTACAATTCACAGACTCACCGAAACTGGACCAGAACAGATTGGAAAAACGTCTGGTCCAGAGAGAGTCGACATTAGCTGCAACATTCAGATAGTCGGGTCAGAATTTGGTGAAGCATGGATCCGATCCTGCCTGGAATCAGGTGATATTTTTCCTGACATTTATTGAACGGGAGGACATGCATAAAACATTTCATATGTAATGAAAACAGACGTCATGCAGATGGATTTTTAGCCAAGGATAGTTCGCCGTCCCTGGTTTGGTCTTTAATTTCACAACCAAGTTCTGACAGAATTAATTCAGATTATTAAAATACAAACCAGGTAAGAAAATAAGATGGAACCCTTTTTATAAGAGTCAATGTTCACAGGCTTCATGGAGGTGATATTTTCTTGGCACACTTTCAGTTCCACATGATTTGAAATCCACAGCCTACCTGAGCTTGATGCTGACCTTCTCATCCCTAGAAGGACCACAATGGACCCATCTTCTGATGGCCGTGTTTCTCTGTGGGGATGGTGTGTTCAGGGTGAAGTGTAACCATCAGTTTAGGTGGACGTCCATGTCTGGGTAGGTTTGCTTTCCATTTTCAGATGATAAGAGTAACTTCTCAGGTTTTGTTTCTATGTTAAAACACTGTTTTCCGTCCACTTCCCAGTATTGGACTACTTAGTGTTGGTCCATCCCAGTAAAATAAACGGAGCTGTAGCTGCCACAAGATGTTACGTTCATGAATTAATCTGCCTTTAAACAGGTTTGTTAGCATTTGAGACAATTAAAAATGTATCAAATGTCATAAAACAGCCCTAAAACAACTATTTTGCTGAACATTCTCCTTAAAAAAGGACATTTTCCAGGAAACAGCCCTCAATTTAGGCTCAAACCTATTTTTAGATCTCTGTTGCTGAAGTATAAAAAAAAAGAAGTTCTACTAAAACAAGTTTCCCTCAAATCTTCCAAGCTTCATCCCCTGGCGTCTGTTGTTACCATTATGGGAACAGCTTGGAGGAACGGTACAATATTCCACTACGGAAGAGGGCAAAGTGTAAACACCAACCTGGCCGCCCTGCAGTGACTCAGAGACTATTTCCAGCGTGTGAATGGAGCAGATAGGAAGTGATGGCCTCACTGAGGAATGTGATTGGTTTCATTGGCCCTTCGAAGACTGAAATGTGATGGAATAAGTTCTGCTAATAAAAACAAATAATTATTGCAATTTACTATAAATACAGCACTCTGGGTTGACCTGGCAGCATGTAAGGAAACAAACCATCAAGAACCAGAAATACTACCCCTGGATGACCTGTTTGCCATCAGTCTTACAGCCGCTTTCCTTAAATAGAAAGCCTGAAACTTTTCTTCAATAGTTTCAGTCCTCCAGGTTACAGCGCGCCTTGACCTTTTCTATGTTATGGTAAGGTATGGTAAGTTTATTTATATAGTGCTTTTCAGTAACGAAACACTCAAAGCGCTGTACATACAATTACAATACAATCACAAAGAAAATAAACACAGATACAGACACAGAAAAACAAATCAAATGATACTACAATCCTTCTGAGAAATCTCTGGCCAACATTACAATAGATAACATTAATAATCCTTTTGGGTTTTACTGGTAAGAGCTGGTTCTAAACCAATCTTTCTAAAGAGGTAATTATATCATTAAGTCCTCTATGTAGGGAAAGCATCTTCTGCTAAGAGAGAATGATCATTGGGTTCGCTGGTATAATGCAGTTGTAGTCCCATAATAACAGTCATTTGCATCCATCGAAATTTAACTAAGCAATCACTGAGTTCTGACTAAGGAAGACGAGTCACTGGTGTAAAAACAGCTTTTGTTCAAATTTTTAAGAAACTAGTTTTATTTTCCTTTCACTGGTAAATCTAAAAATCTATGAAAAGGAAAATAAATGAAGAAATGAAATCCACATTTAGGTAAAAATAAGGAGTATGGGAAAGCAACACACATAAGTAAAGATTTTGCAGCGGCATGGTAGACTCATGAGAGTGCCAATATTTAAGTATGATCATGTGTGCAAAAAATTGACGAAGGTGCCATTGTCCTTGAGGAAGAGATGGAAGTTTTATCAAACGGCCACACAGTTCAGTTCACAGATATGTGAACTGAACAGTTATGGACACTTGTTTCATAAAACCATTTTCCACTCATGATCATTTGAGCTTTTGTGTAATTTGCTGTATGTCAGCTGTTTCTCTAGCCGTAATACTGGCTTCTTCACAGTAATTTTTCCATCAGGAATCTCTGGTGAAGCTTTGGGGGACAGTTAATGACTGCTCTTTCATGCATATACCAGCCTTTAGAAATGTTTTATTCCTACTCCTTTCTAGTTTCTGAACATCTTCCACTTCTGTCCACGTTATAAGTTGCTTCTGATCTTTCGGGACACACTGCTAATGTGGGGATGGACAATAATATTGGTAAATATCGCGACGGTGGTCCTGCAACCATCTCCCACGACGCCCCCCAACAGCTGCAGCCGCAATCCACCACCCCCACCTCCCCAACCTCAAGAGGGGCCTTGGCACCTCCAACCCCCACCCTGAAGTTCCCCCCCACCAGCCCCCTACCCACGCCGAGGACGGCTCTTTCCATCCAGGAGAGGGACGTCAACAAACTCTTCAGGAGACAGAACCCCCGGAAAGCTGCTGGTCCGGATTCTGTCTCACCAGCCAGCCTGAAGCACTGCGCTGATCAGCTGTCTCCAGTCTTCACAGACATTTTTAACACCTCACTGGAGACATGTCATGTGCCAGCCTGCTTCAAGTCCTCCACCATCGTCCCTGTTCCCAAGAAGCCAAGGACCACAGGGCTTAATGACTTCAGACCCGTCGCCCTGACCTCTGTGGTGATGAAGTCCTTTGAGCGCCTTGTGCTCTCACACCTAAAAGACATCACCGAACCCCTCCTTCACCCCCTGCAGTTTGCCTACAGAGCTAACAGGTCTGTAGATGATACAGTCAACCTAGCCCTTCACTTCATCCTCCGGCACCTGGACTCCACAGGAACCTACGCCAGGATCCTGTTTGTGGATTTCAGCTCTGCCTTCAACACCATCGTCCCAGTTCTGCTACAGGAGAAGCTCTCCCAGCTGAGTGTGCCCGACTCCACCTGCAGGTGGATCACTGACTTCCTGTCTGACAGGAAGCAGCGCGTGAAGCTGGGGAAGCACGTCTCTGACTCCCTGACCATCAGCACCGGTTCCCCCCAAGGCTGTGTTCTCTCTCCTCTGCTCTTCTCCCTGTACACCAACAGCTGCACCTCCAGTCACCAGTCTGTCAAGCTTCTGAAGTTTGCGGACGACACCACCCTGATCGGACTCATCTCTGATGGTGACGAGTCCGCGTACAGATGGGAGGTGGACCATCTGTTGGACTGGTGCAGCCAGAACAACCTTGAGCTCAACGCTCTAAAGACAGTGGAGATGGTTGTGAACTTCAGGCAGAACCCAGCCCCACCTGCACCCATCACCCTCTGTGACTCCACAATTGACACTGTGGAATCTTTCCGCTTCCTGGGAACCATCATCTCCCAGGATCTCAAGTGGGAGCCAAACATCAGCTCCCTCATCAAGAAAGCCCAGCAGAGGATGTTCTTCCTGCGGCAGCTGAAGAAATTCAACCTGCCAAAGACTATGATGGTGCACTTCTACACAGCCATCATTGAGTCCATCCTCACCTCCTCCATCACCATCTGGTACGCCGCTGCTACAGCCAAGGATAAGGGCAGGCTGCAGCGTGTCATTCGGTCTGCTGAGAAGGTGATTGGCTGCAGTCTACTGTCGCTCCAGGAACTGTACACCTCCAGGACCCTGAAGCGGGCAGGGAAGATTCTGGCTGATCCCTCCCACCCCGGTCACAGACTCTTTGAGACTCTCCTCTCTGGCAGGAGGCTGCGGTCCATCCGGACCAAAACCTCACGCCACAAGAACAGTTTTTTCCCATCTGCCACCAGCCTGGTTAACAAAGCCCGGAAACCACCTTGACACTCTCCCTTTCCCCCACACCCCCCCTTTTTTTGCTGACAGGACACCTGTAACTTGTAACTCTATGCGTTACATTAACGCTCAGCTTGGACTCCTGCTTTACTTGCACTGCTTTACTTGCACAATGATCACCTGCACTGTTGTATTGCTCTTGCATCTTATACTGCTCTATATTTACTCTCACTCACTTAAAACTGTGCACATATATTTATATTATATTGTAGATATGTTTATACTGTTTAATTTGTATTGTATTGCACCGACTACGCCAAAACAAATTCCTTGTATGTCCAAAAACGTACTTGGCAATAAAGCTTTTCTGATTCTGATTCTGATTCTGATACACCCACCTATTTCCTTATTTCTGTGCTTCCATTGCTCTGTGACCTTTTGCTTCTTGGGTAAAGCCACTGTGTCTGGTGGAAGCATCTGCTGCTGGGAGACTCTGTCCAACTGGCTTACTATTACAATAGCATGAAAAATGCAACTTTGACTATATTAGTCAACAGTTATTGCAGTCCAGACAGTCCTTCATGATGTGAATATTGCACACCCTTGTAATGCTATGATAATACACTGCTCAAAAAAATAAAGGGAAGACTTAAACAACACAATATAACTCCAAGTAAATCAAACGTCTGTGAAATCAAACTGTCCACTTAGGAAGCAACACTGATTGACAATCAATTTCACAGATGTTGTGCAAATAGAAAAGACAACAGTGGGAAATCTTTGGTGATTAGCAAGACACTCAATAAAGGAGTGGTTCTGCAGGTGGGGACCACAGACCACTTCTCAGTACCGATGCTTTTTGGATGATGTTTTGGTCACTTTTGAATGTTGGTGGTGCTTTCACACTCGTGGTAGCATGAGACGGACTCTACAACCCACACAAGTGGCTCAGGTAGTGCAGCTCATCCAGGATGGCACATCAATGCCAGCTGTGGCAAGAAGGTTTGCTGTGTCTGTCAGCGTAGTGTCCAGAACCTGGAGGTGCTACCAAGAGACAGGCCAGTACACCAGGAGACGTGGAGGAAGCCGTAGGAGGGCAACAACCCAGCAACAAGACCACTACCTCCACATTTGTGCAAGGAGGAACAGGAGGAGCATTGCCAGAGGCCCGCAAATTGACCTCCAGCAGGCCACAAATGTGCATGTGTCTTGTCAAAATAAGGTGAGATCTTTCCATGTAATCCATGCAACATTTAGTAACTGCTCACAGTTAACGCCATAAAGGTTACAATAAATATCCTTATATCCTTGTTGGAACCATACAGCCATGGATTTCAACACTAAAACTCCGGTACATACTTTCCTGGAACTTTTCAAAATAAAGTGCATTAACCTTATTCCAGCACAGCCAGGAAAGGGGGTAACTGCGGACTTCCTGTGGCGCCATTTCCCAAATAAAAGCACAGCCAGGAAAGGGGGTAACTGCGGACTTCCTGCAATGACACTGCCGCATATAAGCCCCCACCTTTCCACAAGTCTTTCTCTTTCCACACGGCCTTCGAGGAGGACGGTTCAGGAGAGGCCCAGCGCGCGAATGTCTTGTGCTGGCAAAAAGACATAAATTCAACTGGATCCAAAGCCATACGATCATCGATCATATGCAAAGTTAAGTAGAATGAAATACTGTTTGTGTATCCGGTATTTTCATTCATGAACGCAGATAATTAAGGCACAAGCATTGCTGACTGTCTCTCCGAGGCCCCGCAAACTCAAACGGTGTTCGAGAGAAGCCTGAAGGAAGATGGCAGAAACCGCAGCAGACAACGTTCGTTCTTCATCCACAGCTGGAGGTTAGCGGGAAGCTAACCCTTTTGTTCACAGAACGAACGCACCTTCTGATCGGGAGAAACTGAGGAAGTTAGCGGGAAGCTAACCCTTTTGTTCACGGTGGATATCTTCTTCAAACTTCGCCCTTGGACAACATTCTCTCAACATGGTCAGAGGTTAGGTTTGGGCAGATTAACAGATAGGTTTAGGATGAAATGATCTAAACGTTTTCATGTTAGGAAGTTTGTTTTGTGGAACCTGGCTATCTTTAGCGCTAGTAGGCTAGCAACGGCCCGCGCCGGTTCCGTGTTCTTTGTATGTTTTAAAGCTAAGATAAACTTTATTTAAAGGGTGGTTTTAACCAGAACATTGCTCATAATGCGCTGTCCGCGCTTATGCATGTTAACCCTTTTATTAACCTGGTATTTTAAAGGTATGTGTTGATTCTGGTGCTAAGCTATCTTCTAGCTTAGCACTTTAGCTAGCTTCTTTGTTACCTTAACGGCTAACCGGTAGAGAACATGTGCTACCAAAGACTATTCAAAAGAAAGGTTGTTGGTTTTCAAGCTAGTGAATAATCGTCCCTGAACATCATTTATTAGATTTGATACCTAAGTAAACATCATTAAGCCCCATTTTACCAGAAAGATTTGGCTCTTTTCCAAAATACTCAATAATATTTCTTCAAATATTATTTTAATAAATAAAGGCAGTTAATTAGACACCGTTGAGAATTAGTCATCCAGGAGGTTGGTTTTATTCAGCAGATCATTATTTAAAACATTATTTTATTAAAATAATATTTAATCTGATCTTACATTGTGAATGGTTGTCTAAACGTTTGCTGATTATTTCCTAAGTTGGTTCCAAGACTAACTTAACTTCACTTCCAGATTCTTCAAGATAATCCTTGGTTCTCAAACATTAACATTGCATGGTAATGTTGCATCACTCTTTTGGTCATAATTTCAATCATCTTTAATCAACTTGTTTATATTGTACATAGTCCATTAGTCTTCATTATTCTTTAATTCTGTTTGGTAGTTTAGTTGAATTGTTTTAGCAAAGTAAAGAGTTTGTTGATTGAAATATGTTTGACTTTGAGTTGACTTATTTTTGTTAATAAATTCTTGTATTTTAAGAAATTGTGTGAATTCATTCCATATATGTGCAGAGTTTATGCTGTTCAATAATGTCAGAGCTCGTCTCACACCTTTCTATTCTGTTCTAATACCATCACCTTACTGGGCTGGTATTCACAGGACAACCCTTAACAGACCGAAATATTATTTGATAAAATATTAAAATGTTAAAATTAAAATATTAATATTAAATAATATTCTCAGATTCATATTTACAACATCCTTATGTGTAATCCATGCAATAATTATTAAAACACACAGTTGAAGCAGTGAAGAGTGAAACAAGCATGTTCTCATATTCTGGAGCTGAGAGACTGGAGAGGCCTGTGTGGAGCCACATATTATCTGTCTTATCTTTTGCAAAAATATAAACAAGTATATCCAAAGAAATTATGTATGATTTTATATTCTTTCACATGTATTGAATAAAATTAGTAGTCTTTGATTAACAAGTTAAAAGTTGTATGATTGAAATGTGGTTAAGAACTGAGAATTAGAGGAAAAAACATTAAGGTTTGACATTCTCAATCAGCTATATATGAAAGAAATATAACATTAATCATTCGTAAAGCATGAATAAAGTTGTTTCTTCGCAGAAGACCAGCAAACATGTTCGGATGGAGAAAATAAGCTTGGATGGAAAAGGAACAAAGACACAGCCCCACTGATCGACTGCATTAAAAAAGAGGATCAACCCATGAGCCCAGAAAGGACTGTGCCTCAAGATTAATAATCTGATTTCATCTAAAGCCTTTTTATCCAGACAACAGAAGTGAACTTGATCGGTGAACAGCTGATTGCTCTAAGTTTCAGGCTTCTGGAAGTCCTGAATCAACTTCATTTATGTCTCCGGGTTTCCTTGAACTCTTCTGCCTCTGGAAACTACTGTCTTCGGAGACATATAACAACAAAGATCCTGTTTAACCATCGAAGCCTGGAGCATCAGTACCTGCCACTTAAAGGAAGAAGACTGAAGGTTAAGTCGTATTCCCTTCAAGAAACCACTCGTTGTTACCAGAAGAATCTTCTCCATCATGTGCATGGATGTGCGTCTTCAAAGCCTCTCCAAACTCACTAGTTTCAGCATCAGGGAAAGACAAGTTGAGTTGATTGATTCATTACTATTATTGAAATTATTTTGTGTTGCTGAATTTAAGCTGTTACTGACCCCTGCAAAAGCATTACTAATTAAAGAAAGCATATAAAATTCTAGTTAAATCGTGGACATTCAATTATTTGAGTCACCGTATTGTTGGTTTTTCATTGGTGGTAAAAAGTCTTGTTGCCTGGTTCCAAGATATTTTAGGAGGTTTTTATAGGTTGCCTTAGTCAAGTTTGTTAAAACAGCGCCCTTGGGGCTCGTGCTGAGCCATTAAAATTACCCTAGCCCATATACCAAGAGCCTGTTGTAAAATTAGGGAATGAGCAGCCGTGAACAAAAGTGACTGTTGAAGGTGTGGATGACTGCGATAGGCTACTCGGTTGCCCGGACCTCCAGATGAAGAAGGGCGAGACTTTTGGATGAAGGCTGTCAGAGGCTAGGCGAGTCATTTCTCGACACCAGCTTAAACAGAACTTTCAGTAAACCTGCTCAATAAGACCTTTCAGGTTTAGGGAAGTCTGGACCCGTTGGATGGAGAGCTGGATTGAGCAATCCTTTTAGACATGGGGAAGTAGGAGGGAAGGGTTAGCTCATCGGATAACGAAAGTCTGCACAAACAGTTAGAAACCGACTCCATGAGGATGGTATGAGGGCCTGACGTCCACAAATGGGGGTTGTGCTCACAACCCAACACCGTGCAGAACACTTGGCATTTGCCAGAGAACACCAGGATTGGTAAATTCACCACTGGCGCCCTGTGCTCTTCACAGATGAAAGCAGGTTCACACTGAGCACATGTGACAGATGTGACAGAGTCTGGAGACACCGTGGAGAGAGATCTGCTGCCTGCAACATCCTTCAGCATGACTGGTTTGGCAGTGGGTCAGTAATGGTGTGGGGTGGCATTTCTTTGGAGGGCAGCATGGCCCTCCATGTGCTCACCAGAGGTAACCTGACTGCCATTAGGTACCGAGATGAGATCCTCAGACCCCTTGTGAGACCATATGCTGGTGCGGTTGGCCCTGGGTTCCTCCTAATGCAGGACAATGCTAGACCTCATGTGGCTGGAGTGTGTCAGCAGTTCCTGCAAGATGAAGACATTGAAGCTATGGACTGGCCCGCCCGTTCCCCAGACATGAATCCGATTGAGCACATCTGGGACATCATGCCTCGCTCCATCCACCAACATCACGTTGCACCACAGACTGTCCAGGAGTTGGTGGTGCTTTAGTCCAGGTCTGGGAGGAGATCCCTCAGGAGACCATCCGCCATCTCATCAGGAGCATGCCCAGGAGTTGTAGGGAGGTCATACAGGCACGTGGAGGTCACACACGACACTGAGCCTAATTTTGACTTGTTTTAAGGACATTACATCAAAGTTGGATCAGCCTCTAGTGTGTTTTTCTACTTTAATTTTGTGTGACTCCAAATCCAGGCCTCCATCGGTTAATAAGTTCGATTTCCATTGATGATTTTTGTGGGATTTTGTTGTCAGCACATTCAACTTTGTACAGAACAAAATATTCAATTAGAATATTTCATTCAGATCTAGGATGTGTTATTTGAGTGTTCCCTTTATTTGTTTGAGCAGTTTATATTCTCAGTATATTGTACAGCCTTTGCTGCAAACCATGGTGTGTTTTTATCTACTTCCTGTTTTGGAATCACAATAAAAATGGATTCTACATTAATGTGTTAAACTGTAGTTTCCTGGTGCATTTTCCAAATAAATGCAAAGTGTTGCTTGCCCTCTTTACTTGATACCTCTAAATAAGATCTACTAGACCTACTTTAAAAATGCTGTGAAAAGGAAAACTAAATTCTGCAAGTAATCCTGAACCCATCATTTCCACTTTGAAACATGGTGGTGACAACATCATGCTGTGGGAATGTCTTTCTTCAGCAGGGACAGGATAATTGGATAAGAGTTGATGGGAAGATGGATGGAGCTAAATCCAGGACAATGCTGGAAGACCTGAGACTGGGCTGGAGGTTCACCTTCTAGCAGAACAACCTCCCTGAACATACAGCCAGAAATACAATGGATGGTTTAGATTGAAGCAGATGCCTGTGTTTGAATGGCCTAGTCAAAGTCCAGTCCTTAATCGAAAATAAAAATCTGTGTGAACAATTGAAAGCTGATGTTCACAGATCCTCTCCATCCAATCTGGCTAAGCTAGAGGTGGTAGAGACATTCCCCAAAATACTTGCATCTGGACCTGCAGCCAAAGGAGGTTCTACACAGTTCTTACTCAGGGGTGCTCCACACAGCTGCATGCCACATTTTCTGAATTTTATTTTTTTCATATTATATGGCACTAGTGGGCTTTATTTATTTTTTTTCCCCCCTAAAGTAGACAGACAGGATGTGGGGGGGACAGAGGTGGAAGATGTGCAGCAGAGGTCTTCGGGTCGGGTCTTGAACAGGGATGGCTGCCTCTAGTCTACCACTGCACCAAGAACCGTGACCCGTTTTCTGATTTTTTAAACTGTAAAAATGAAGAGGAATGATATAATGTCGTAGTAAGTTGCTAAAGTCTGAACTCAGCTCGTTCTTCACTGGAACAGAACAGCTTCTGCATCACTGCCTCAATCCCCCAATCAATCTGATCCTTCACCTCATCCGCCCTCATGATCAAGACTGTGGAGATATCTACACTTCTCCACTTTGGGCAGGAACTCATTCCCAACCTTGCAGGGGTAGTACACCCGTTTATGGCTGAAGGTTTGTTGAGCGATTTATGGAGAAGTGTTCAGGAACGAGGACTGGACTGAAAACAAGTGGATAAGCAGCAAGTCCACAAGAAAAACACTGAAACATATTTATAAAGCCTAAAGATCTGTTGAAATATTATTCAGAGTATCTAATACAACATGGAATGACTAAAGATGATTGTTCAAATATAGTCCAGGAGTAAAAGTTTCTCTTATTTTTTCTCTCTCTCTATGTTTGGTTCTCTTTTTATTTACTGAACCTGAAGGAAGAAGGTGATTTATACCTCCAGCAGGATAAAGTATGCGGGTCATTACCCATATCATTTTGTTGGAAACCCTTTACACAACCATGACCATATGTGGATGATGGACAACTATTTTCCAGCCTGCAGGATCCATAAAAAGACAAGCAAATCATTTATGCATAACAAGAATTGTCCAGTTTGGCCTTTTCTACATTTGGTTGTCTGCCATTAAAGGTAATGGAAACTGCAGGAGTAAAAATGAAGTCACTTCATCCGATCACTCAAGTCTTTTCTCTGGGTTCAGGACAATACTGGAAGAAAGAGGCTGCAGAAGACTTGACCTTCCAGCAAGACAATGACCCTAAACATACAACCAGAGCTACAGTTGGATGTGTTACAACGGCCTAATCAAAGTCCAGATCTAAATCCAACTGAGAATGTTGAGCTGTTTTGCAGTTGGTGTAGATGTACCCCAAAGACCTGCAGGTGGTTCTACTGAGTGCAGACTCAGGGGACGTGAAGGGAAATGCATGACAAATTTTGACCTGACAGAACCTGATTAGAAAATAGAACAACTTAAATCCTGTTCTCCTTGGTCTCAGTATGCTATGTGTGATTTGGCAAGACATGAACCCACTGTAATTCATCAACACTGCTATTACGGTTCCATAACTGGAGGTTTATTCCCACAGAAGGCTTCCATGTGTGCTGACCAGACAGAATATTCTGATTAATTATTAACAGGACTGATTGTGCCAAATGTTCCCCCTTTAGAGAAATTAATTTCATGGTTACGTTTTCCAAGAAAGGAGCTTATGACCAAAAGTCTGGATGATGGATCCAAATGGATGAAAAAGCTGTGACACAACCAGCTGTCATGAGGCTGACGGGAATCATTTCAGATGCTTCCTAAACAACCTTCAGGCTGAAGCCAATTTGCTGCTGACTGGAGCAGACGGTTCAGAAAACCAGGTTTCGGTGGCTAATTAGGAACTTTAATGAAGTTTATTTCTGAAAGACAGCGATGAAGAAAGTCGTTTGGAGTCTCTTAGTGTTGGAAACCTTTCACAGGATTTTTAATGGAACCAGCAGAGCTGCTCGGAGGATCTGAAAGGATTTGTACGTGTGTGTTTTCTCTCTGAAGCCAGCTGCTAAAGTAATCCTTTGATTTTTGTAGGATCATGATTTGTGGCACTCTGGCATGCAGTGTTCACGAATAAATTACATTTAATTAATGTATCAGACTTAAACAGCAAGCACTCCATACTTTCAAACACGCTGAAGCTCATGAAGGAACTGGTGCAGAATACTGCAAACAGGATTATTTTAAGTAAAGCGAGAAGATCGCCTGATTGACAGCGCTGCATATTGAACTCAGAGGGTGTCCTGGAGAGCAGAAGAAATATAAGTAAGTAGAAATGACACACCAGCCTGCTTCACACACTAAACAACCCTCATCCAGGCTAAATAATACACCTAATCCAAAGAACATATACAGGTCCTTCTCAAAATATTAGCATATTGTGATAAAGTTCATTATTTTCCATAATGTCATGATGAAAATTTAACATTCATATATTTTAGATTCATTGCACACTAAATGAAATATTTCAGGTATTTTATTGCCTTAATACGGATGATTTTGGCATACAGCTCATGAAAACCCAAAATTCCTATCTCACAAAATTAGCATATCATTAAAAGGGTCTCTAAACGAGCTATGAACCTAATCATCTGAATCAACGAGTTAACTCTAAACACCTGCAAAAGATTCCTGAGGCCTTTAAAACTCCCAGCCTGGTTTATCACTCAAAACCCCAATCATGGGTAAGACTGCCGACCCGACTGCTGTCCAGAAGGCCACTATTGACACCCTCAAGCAAGAGGGTAAGACACAGAAAGACATTTCTGAACGAATAGGCTGTTCCCAGAGTGCTGTATCAAGGCACCTCAGTGGGAAGTCTGTGGGAAGGAAAAAGTGTGGCAGAAAACGCTGCACAACGAGAAGAGGTGACCGGACCCTGAGGAACATTGTGGAGAAGGGCCGATTCCAGACCTTGGTGGACCTGCGGAAGCAGTGGACTGAGTCTGGAGTAGAAACATCCAGAGCCACCGTGCACAGGCGTGTGCAGGAAATGGGCTACAGGTGCCGCATTCCCCAGGTCAAGCCACTTTTGAACCAGAAACAGCGGCAGAAGCGCCTGACCTGGGCTACAGAGAAGCAGCACTGGACTGTTGCTCAGTGGTCCAAAGTACTTTTTTCGGATGAAAGCAAATTCTGCATGTCATTCGGAAATCAAGGTGCCAGAGTCTGGAGGAAGACTGGGGAGAAGGAAATGCCAAAATGCCAGAAGTCCAGTGTCAAGTACCCACAGTCAGTGATGGTCTGAGGTGCCGTGTCAGCTGCTGGTGTTGGTCCACTGTGTTTTATCAAGGGCAGGGTCAATGCAGCTAGCTATCAGGAGATTTTGGAGCACTTCATGCTTCCATCTGCTGAAAAGCTTTATGGAGATGAAGATTTCATTTTTCAGCACGACCTGGCACCTGCTCACAGTGCCAAAACCACTGGTAAATGGTTTACTGACCATGGTATCACTGTGCTCAATTGGCCTGCCAACTCTCCTGACCTGAACCCCATAGAGAATCTGTGGGATATTGTGAAGAGAACGTTGAGAGACTCAAGACCCAACACTCTGGATGAGCTAAAGGCCGCTATCGAAGCATCCTGGGCCTCCATAAGACCTCAGCAGCGCCACAGGCTGATTGCCTCCATGCCACGCCGCATTGAAGCAGTCATTTCTGCAAAAGGATTCCCGACCAAGTATTGAGTGCATAACTGTACATGATTATTTGAAGGTTGACGTTTTTTGTATTAAAAACACTTTTCTTTTATTGGTCGGATGAAATATGCTAATTTTGTGAGATAGGAATTTTGGGTTTTCATGAGCTGTATGCCAAAATCATCCGTATTAAGACAATAAAAGACCTGAAATATTTCAGTTAGTGTGCAATGAATCTAAAATATATGAATGTTAAATTTTCATCATGACATTATGGAAAATAATGAACTTTATCACAATATGCTAATATTTTGAGAAGGACCTGTAAATACCCGGCCTAAGGTTGCTTCAGAAGGTATGAGACCAACCTTACAGGCCAGGAATTCAATGTTCCTATGAAACTGGTCAACACACTCAGGCACCTAATAAACACAACGTCTCATAATGTGGTCAAATATAAGCCACATGCTTTGAGCCGGTCAGATGTTACCAACTGGAGGTCAAAGCTTTTAACCTGCAGCTGATCGTTATGAAGTTACGGAGCCTTCAGCAGAACCTAGAGAGCAGGCTGGGTTTAATTGGCTGAGCTTGAAGCAAGCAGGAATAATTAAAGCTCAAACACAAAAACAAGAATAAACTGTAGATTCAGAAGGTAACTATGGTAGCAATAACTATGAAGATTATTCTTTTACAAAGTAAACTCACCCTAAAATTTTACGTTTCATTTATTAATGCTAAAATTGCCAGATCAAACTTTTTTTCAATAAACAAATATAAACATTTTAGATCTGTGCAAATATAGGAAGCTCCTGAAACCAGGACAGCGCTCAGACGTCCCCTCTAACACTTCCCAAAGTTGGAGAAGGAACAGAGAGAGATCTTTGACCTTTCCTCTATACAGAACATCTGTAGATGGTCCAGGGTCCTCTGCCACTCTCTCTTCAGGTGAGTCTGGAGGTCTTCTACAGGATCTGGGGACTGAGATGATCACGATAGGAGGTTGATGTTGTGCTTTGGATTAATATCTGGCTAAAAGATCCATTGATGAGCCATTTTCAGTTTCCTGGCAGGACACTAGATTGTTTCTAGAAATGTCCTGTTGCGGAAAGAGTTTGGTGCTGAAAAGCTCAATCTGAAAGATCAACACACTTCTTCTTTACGTCAATGTTCCCTTCTCTTTCCCATTATAAGGAACATTAGCAAAGATAAATCTCTGTGCTGCATCACCTTTATACTGAAGGCAAACAGGAAGTCACAGATTATTTATAAAACACAGATTATTTTCTGATCTGACGATGGTTTTAGATTAGAGGCTGGTTTCTCAACATTTCCAGGGTGAGATTATTCTGCTGCAGTAAAAATATTGTTTTCAAGCATCTAGGTGTTGATGACTTTGGAGGCTGATGTTCAGCACAGAAATAAAGTAGATAATGTAGATTTTATCAGGAGAAAGACCAAGGCAGCTTTGATTTAGTAAAAAGTGAATTTCCTGGTTGTTTTACTGATTTTGGTGAAGCAGGTTTCTCTCAACCTGTTTAAGGTTTAGCTTTGAGACCACGGGCCGGGCTGGCCCATCACTTCGGATCATTTCTACTCAACTCTGAACGTTGGGAAAATAAATCGGCTCATGAAGGAGATCAGCCCGGATCACTGCGCTCTGTGTTGCTTCCTGTAAAAGCAACTAAATTATTGCCTCAACTCCCCGCAGTTGGTTCAGTACCAGCAGAACTCTGATTGTTCCGAGTTTGTCTCTGTTGGAGCTGGACCTGCAGCTGATGGGATATTTTTCACCAAAAACTGACAGCTTCTTCCAGCAGGACGACTTCCAATGATGTGCAACAATCACAGACCCAGACCTCCAACCTTCTGACGAGGGTTTGGACTTTGACTGAGCCAATGTCTTCCTTTAAATAAACTCCTGGGCTCTGCTTCGGTTGCAGCTTTATCTCCCATGATGGGATGTTTCAGTTGTACATTGAGAATAAAAATATTTATTTCCAGAACTGTTAGGGAAGAACAGACCTGATCAGATGAGATGCCAGGTTTCCATAAAGGAGAAGGAATTGACACAACTCAACCAGTTTAATAATTAATTTAATAATTAATATTGCACCAGTGAGGCTTCTACTGACTGATTACTATAGACTATAACCTGTTTGTATGAACTTGTATGAAAATTTAATTATGAAATGTGTAACAGACTATAAAACAATAAATGTGCTGCAGGTTCTTTGATAGAGCTCAGGAAGCTGCATCCAGCTTCCAACCATCTAGCTGCTGATCCTTCAATCACCAGGAGATAAACAGCCCCACAGCATGATGCTGTCACCACCTTGCCTGGCGGCTGGTACATGGCTCTTAGTTTTAAAAGAATCACCTTAATTCATGGACTATGCTGAAAAGCTGAGTCTGTGCCAGAAAACCAAACAATTTATGTGAAGTTCAGCTATTCTTCTTGGAGAGGTGGTCCAATATCAGCCAGAACCTTAATGATGGCAACAAAAAGCATGTAGTCCAAGAGAATTACATTAGTGAGAGGTATGTATACATCTGAGCCTGCTGTTGTTTCAGCTTTAATTATGTTCTCTTTCTGTTTTTTCTTCTTCCTAGAAGCTACACCTGGCCTGACTGTGTTTAGCTGCGACACCTTCCTGGAGGGGGACATCCACTGAGCTGCTGCTGCCAACAACTTCACGTTCTCCTTCTCTGCTCACACTGAGCCTGGTTCTGGTTCTGCTGGAGGTTTCTTCCTGTTAAAAGGGAGTTTTTCCTCTACACTGTCGCTACATGCATGCTCAGTATGAGGGATTGCTGCAAAATCACCACCAGTGACTGTCCACTGTCTCTACATGCTCATCCAGGAGGAGTGAATGCTGCAAGTCACTGACTGGATGCAATCTGCTGGGTTTCCTTAGATAGAAAAACTTTTTATCCAATTTGAATAAATAACTGAATCTGACTGCATTGTTTGATAGTTACCTGGAATAGATGTCACTAAAATGGATTGTGACTGGATTATGAGATTGAACATTAATAAATAAAATAATATTTATAAATAAAATGAATTGAAGATCAGAGTTTAATTTGTGTTAAAAATGATGTTTTTGCAACATAAAACCTCAGTGTGGGATTTGTAAATTAGTTGCACATTGAAAGATGAAAGCTCAGTTAAAAGGACTGGATCAGTAATGAGGAGTTCTGAAGTTTGAGGTTTTCTGGTGTCACTCAGTTTTTGCTCTAGTCAGTCCCGGTTAAAAAAGATCTACATTTAGACTAACAACTAAATGCAACACTATTTGAGGAAAAAACTTTCACTTTTAAAACAAATATTTACTAAATTAAGCAGCAGGGACATTGTTCTGACATATTTCAAACATAAATGCTCACTGGGCAAATCAATATAAAATTTGGACTAAAGTCGTTGCACTGAGTAGTTCTGCTGAGGACTGAAGCCACAGACGAAAAGAGACGTAAAGAGTGCTAATATAAAGAACTGAAAATGTTCCTGCAGGAGGTCCAACAGACTGTGGGTTGCAGTGTCAGGCTAAACCTTTCAAAAATCATCAGAGGCCGTTTGCATGTCGACAGGAGGAAGTAGAGCAGAACCAGTTTGTTTTGCAGACTGGACCCGTGTGTTTTTTCTGGAAAAATTATGAAGCCTGGTCTATCCAGGTTTTTACAGAGACTGATATCTTAGATGATCTTTTCTGAATCACATGTTGATGAGTTTATGGTGGGGGGCTAAGGTTTTTACGACATGAAGCAGATTCTTAAAGTGTTTCCATGCATCCATCATCAGATCGAAGCAGGTGAGCCCTGGATGAAGCTCAATGATCCTTCAGTGTTCCTCAGTGAAGAATTAGCAGGTAAAAACACAGAAATCCTCTTTTCATCTCCATGATACAACATCAGTCTCGGAGCGTGGCCTGCATTTTTCATCCTTAATGGATTGGGAAAATGGCTGGACAAATTGTTCCCAGGCACCGTCTTCGCTCTGTCCTGCTGGGTTCAGGGATCGGGGGGGTAAAATAATCCGATTTTTCCTTCCTTTATCTTCCAGACCGGAGAGAAGAAGCGAGGGAGCTTTGAAATGCCACGTCTGCTTGTCACGACCCCTTTTGTGCTTCCTCCGCCCATCTGTGGACCCGGCTTTAGATGCCGTCCTGTTTTCAAGGGCTCACTGTCATGGCCTGAAATAAACCTGCTGGAGGTGCCAGCTCTGTTTTCCATTTTCCCGTCTGTCTTTCTTCCCCACCACTAATCAGACTCCGGCCTCTCCGAAAAACGAGGAGTCTCTCATGGTTAAGTGGTCGGGTTCATGCCGAGGTTTGTGGAAATTCACCAGGTTCCTTACAAACTATTGTGGTGAGAAAAACCGGAGTCGGATGGCTGGGATGCGAGCCACGCCAGGCTCCGCTGTGTCAGGAATGAGTACACAATGCGGAATAAGCACTTATGCTGCGTGCTATGCTGGTCCGGTCATGACATCCTGAAGCTGAGTGCCGTGCCAGCTCTCCTGCTACAAAGACAAATTGTGCAAGCTGAATTTCCTGGAGTGGCTCCGAAAGCTCCCCCGCAGCCTCACAGCCACGGTCTCTGAGGGGAACGGCATTTTCAGAGATTTACAGCTATAATTTGGTCCGTACCTTCATCTCAGACCGGTGAAATCCTATCAAACGCTGCCTAAGCCACCTGATTAGCAGTTTCCAACAGGAACATTTGGGAGTTGATTTGCAGCAGCCTTAGAGTTCCACCCTGGTAACAAGGAGTGCAGAACGTAATAGTCTTGGTTCTGTGCCCGCTTTTAATCTGGAACAGGTGAATCCTGGGTAATCTGATCACGACTGTTTGTTGGGTGATTGACACATGATTTAAATGCTCTCAACTGCAGGACACCAGAGGCAAGATAGTAAAAATCTAAAGATCTGTTTTTAAGACAGAGTAGCTGTGGTGGTTGAAGGTGGTCCAGAAATATAGAGTTGAAGCAGACCAAGCTAATCTAGAACCGAAGAAGCCACAACTGGAAGGTGTAATTTATCCACAACCTTTCCATCCTGCATGTTTAATAATGACTGTGTGGAATCTGTCGTGTCGTTTTATTCAAATAAAGTTTTTCTGAATTCAGTTTGTTTATAGGGTGCCTGTTCAAAACGTGCTGCTTGTGTATCCTTTTCTACCAGTTTTTCCCTCCAATCAACTTTTGAATGCAATTCAGTTTAATTATATAGCACCAATTCACAAAAAATGTCCTTTCAATGCTCCTTACAAACCAAACAGATACACAGAGATATATAGTTAATACATCTATTCCAGTCTGATGCCAGTTATTAAAACAATGCCATTAAATTCTGTGTACTATTCTTAATCCTAACCCTAGGAGGTTCACCTTCCAGCAGAATGACAACACCAAACATACAGGCAGATATACAATGGAATGACTTGGATTAGTGTTAAAATGGCCTAGTCAAAGTTCTGACCAAAGGCCATCTGGAGCAAAACCTGAAACCTGATATGCACAGGTGCTCTCCATCTAATGTGACTGAGCTTGACTTATTTTTCAGAAGAACAACAGTTAAAAATGTTAGCCTGATGTTCACAGTTAGTAGAGACCAGATCCAAAAGACCCTCAGCTGGACCTGGATCCAGAGGTGGTTCTACAGAGTTCTGGCTCGAGGTGCTGAATATAAATGTAGCAGTTTTTGATGCAGCGATGATGCTAAAATCCAGCAGCTTCTCATTGAAACAGGTTGTTAAAGAACTGGCACACTTGTTTCAGGTTATGAGAAGATTCTCTAAAAACCTCACGCAGACGTCCTGCCTAACTTAACAGGAAAGCTTTTTTTCAGAGGAAATTCAGTGATATGCAACCTGACCCAGTTTGCTGCCAAAAGCGTCACTGTTTGGACTGAGATGCATCCCACAATCCCCCAAAAATGAGCTTACTCGTATCATGGACTCTGAGTCAGTTAACAGAACATTAGCCATGGATGAAGAACATCACGTTATGTTGAAGGCCTCAGCTCACAGATTATTTTCCTAGCAGAACTTCCCAGATATGGTTTCAGTGATGCTTTCAGGGAATTTGATCCTGGATCCCACCTTTGTCCCAAGTTTGACGCAGCAGATGAGGAATAAAAATGTGTTCTTTAGCCACATATTCGTCATTGAAAAATAAGTCCTTAACACAGGGTGGGTGCTGCCTAATGAAAAACTGCTCAGTTGTAGATCAGTGGTTCTCCGCCATGTCCTCGGGAGTCCTCCATGTTTTAGATGCGTCGCCGCTCCAGCACACCGGGTTCAAATAACTTCACTGCCTCCTCAGGATGTCCTGAAGTGCTGCAGAAGCTGTTTATTCACCAACACATTTTAGGCAGGTCAGTAGCAGAAGAGAAACTCCTGGAAATATGAGAGACTTTGGGACCTGAGGAACAGCGATGAGATGCTGTAGATTTAATAAAAAAAAATTGTATTTAATTGATTTTTTAATAACTTCCCCCACAGTCTCAGACACTAATCACTTGTCAGAATGTTATGTTATGAATGTGATTTGCTTCACAATGATCTGAAGGCTGTGGTTGTGCAACTTTTCTAACAGGTTTTCCTTCCACTCAACTTTTCAACTCAAGTCAGTTTTCAAAATGAACAGATCCAGAAATGTATAGTTAATTCAGTCCTATCCTATGACAAATAATTGGATACGCCAGCCTAAACAGCAGAACCTCGTTCTGGAGGGTGACAACAATCACGTCTGCGGTCTCCCCTATTACTGTGTTGGTCACAGCATGGACAGAACATTTTTGAATTAAAATCTTTTTTTATTGGTCTGATGTTACATTTTTCTGACAAACTGAAATTTGGGACATAAAAACCCCAACTTGGTTCTGTCCCGGGCCAGTTCAACATACTGGACCGTTAACATGAACGGCAGGAACTGATGGTTTCTCATCCAGTCAGGTCTGATGATACTGCAGGAGGGGACCATCAGAGATGTTTATGCCTTTTAATTCAAATCTATTGGTAAAATAATTGGATAAAAGAAAGTTGATGGTAATTTCAGTGTTTTACATTTCAACACATCATCAAATATCAAACCTAATTAAAGCGAAGTAGCGGAGACTGAACGTTTTTCGCTGAGCTTGAACCAGATGATCTGGGTCTTGGAAACGAGACAGAATTCCCATCATTACTTCCCTCTTTCTCTCTTGCTGACTTCCACTTTTTTTGTAATCCATCTCAATTTTCCTTTAAATTGTCACTGACTTGACGGGCTTCATCATCAGTGTGGCTGTTTTCTTTTCATAAACCTCCCTTCTTGGGTTTCTCTGTGGTTTCTGCATGTTCAGGCCTCTGCTCACCGTTTCTGCTACTCTTCTTCTATAAATCCCTCCATTTTCTTTTTCACCGCCTCTTGATGTTGGAAGCGTTACACAGCAAACCTGTGATCCGATGCCACTCTCACCAATCACAACCTGAGGCTCGAGATGGGTATCAAAACACAGCACAACCCATAATCTTTACATTGTGGTTAATAGGAGTAATGGAGAGATGTTTCCAATAACACCAGCACAAGCACAGCCACAGGAGTTCACGGAGAGGTCGGAGAGGCCACAGATGGGAAGGGAGGGGGACAGACAGCAGAGAGAGGTAAAAAAGCAAAAGGATAGGTAAACAGGACAGCCTTTAGTTCTGCAGCCTCAGAACTTGGAGATAATGCTGAAAGTTCAAAGCTGAACCCAAGTACAGCAAGCAGAGACACAGAGCTCATCTGAGCTCGAGTCAATGAGGAAACATCTAGAACTGAGAACCAACAGCTACAACAGCCAATAATTACCGACTTCACTTTCTGCAGTTCAAAAAATGAGTTCAGAGGTCAAGGGTCCCTCCTGATCTCTGAAGTCTGTCTTGTTATAAAAATCAAAAACTACTTTGATAGTTAACTATTTGTAGTTAACTAAAGAGTTAATGGGTTTCCATCATCACCAGTTAAACCATCTCAAACGTTTCTCTGAGTTTGACTGACCCCTTTTCCTGCTCCACTTTTTCATTGCATGTATCCGCTGACATAGACTGCCACTATACCACATTTCATCAAAGATTTAAGGGTTCAGATTAAAAACTTTAAATTTTTATGTTGTAGTTTTAAACCTTTTCCAGCTAATCTCTTGAATCCTGCTGCTCACCCCGAGAACACCAGAACCTTTCCACAGTCCAGACACCAAGCGAAATATTGTGTTTGGGCAATTAAACGAGGCTGAACATCATTGTAGTTTGCTGAGGATTTAAATGCAAGCATGCCAACATTTGCAGTACCAATAGTGTTAGCATGGTGGCGTTAGCATTAGCATGCTCAGTGGGCCCATGTTTAGGTGCATGAGGAGCAAGCGGGTCGGTCCTTAACCACATCTTTTCCTAAGTATGGAAAAAGAAACGAAGGTATGGAAAAATACTGTTTTTCCCAGCTTGTGTTCCCTATTCCAGTAACTGAAAATTAGTCATTTTATTTCAGGCCATTTGTAATTTGTCATTTCTGTTTTGATGCCAAATTTATTTCTGGTTATTGTGAAGAAAATTACACCTTTTTACTGCTCTGCTCTTTAAAAACAACTAGCTAATATTAGCTGGTTAATTAGTCAGGCTTCATCTAGTAGGGAAGAGGCTTCATACAGCTGGAAAGCAAGAAAAATGTAGAAATGATGAACCAGAAGAGGTTCTGCAGTTTCCAAAGCCTTGGCATACCTTAATTCAGTAACGGATCCATACCAGTTAGTTTTCTGTCATCATTGGCAGGCTATTTGAAAAATCCTGCAAATGGAAGCTGGGGAATTCCCTCCTGATTGAGGTCTACTTCGGTTTCTTATTTTTTGGTAGGTAGTACTGATTGAAAATGAACCACATTACCAGATTAGGGTTAAGGCCTTAGCCCAAACATATTAAGGTTCACAACAATCTGAACGATCCACGTAACTATGAAATCTTTTCACTCTCACCCTGTGTCGTATGCTCAGACAAACGTTTAATTGCTCTGACAGGGTTTTCTGAGTCTGCCCCTGACTCTCCTACCAGTGGGATGAGCCCAGAAAACATCCAGAAGGTGGGGCCCGGGAGGCACCCTAATCAGATACCCGAACTACCCAGACTGGTCCTCTGGTTGCCATGGTTTCTGAAAGTCACAATCCAATGGATGTCCTGAAAATGCCCCATTCACATTCCATGTTCCCAACATCCACTGAAATGGAGGGGGACGTTTTCCTCTCTGGGGTATAAGCTTCCATCTTGCAACCTAAAGACGTGACCTTCTCACTCACCGTGGAGAACTCGGACTCTAAGGTGCCCAGCTGTGGGCTTGTGAGTTTCCCTACTGTTGGGACCCACAGCCATGGTTACAACATGAAAGGCCAGTACAGACTTTCCTGGAACTTTCAAAATAAATTACATTTAACCGACTTCCAGCACAACTTCAGAAGGGGAAGGGGGGTAACAGAGGACTTCCCATGATGCCACTGGCTGTATAAAACCCCCACTTCTCCCACAAGTCTTTCTCTTCTACGCGGGTCACACAAGGACCTGGACAGAGAGACCCAGCGCGCTAATGTCTCTTTGCTGGCAAACAGACAAACTCTTCAACTGGATCCGAGAGTGTCATACGATCATCGATCATATGCACTAAGATAAGTACAAATGAATCACTGTCTGTGTATCCGGTAGATTCATTCATGAACGGGAATTAAGGTACAAGGTCTTTTGTTAGCTTTAACTGCTAACATCTAATGAAACACCATTAAGACCCATTTCTCCAGAAAGTTTTGGCTCTTTTCCAAAATATTCCCTTAATAATATTTCTTCAAATATTATTTCAATAAATAAAGGTAGCTAATGAGACACCGTTGAGAATTAGTCATCCAGAAGGTTGGTTTTATTCAGCAGATCATTATTTAAAACATTATTTTATTAAAATAATATTTTATCTTATCTTGCATTGTGAATGGTTGTCTAAACGTTTGCTGATTATTGTCTAAGTTGGTTCTAAGACTAACTTAACTTCATTTCCAGATTCTTCAAGATAATCCTTGGTTCTCAAACATAAACATTGCATGGTAATGTTGCATCACTCTTTTGGTCATGATTTCTAATCATCTTTAATCAACTTGTTTATATTGTTCATTATTCTTTAATTCTGCTTGGTAGTTTAGTTGGATTGTTTTAGCAAAGTAAAGAGTTTGTTGATTGAAATATGTTTGACTTTGAGTTGACTTATTTTTGTTAATAAATTCTTGTATTTTAAGAAATTGTGTGAATTCATTCCATATATGTGCAGAGTTTATGTTGTTCAATAATGTCAGAGCTCGTCTCACACCTTTCTATTTTGTCCTGTGAATACCATCGCCTTACTGGGCTGGTATTCACAGGACAACCCTTAACAGACTGGAATATTATTTGATAAAATATTAAATTATTCATATTAAATATGAAATAATATTTTCAGATTCAGTCATAACACTACTCTAGTCCAATGTTTATTGCAATAGCAGCACTGAGAACATAAACTGCAAAGGAGATAAATACAATTTGTATTTTTGGGGTGGAGAAACACTAGCAGCTCAAGTTTCTTTGTACACACCTGCAGAGCCACCCTGTGCTACATGAGTCTTATGTTTCACTTCATCTTTGTCTTGACATCTGTAATGCAAAATATGTCGATGCTTTCAGAAATAAGTGCACACCCTCGTCATTGTTCAACAACACAGCATCTCTTCAACCCGGCTGCCGACAGGTTAAAGCCAAACACACGAGTTGACGGCAGAGATAGATCAATCAATGACTGGTTCAGCAAAGATTTAAACAATCCAACAAGAGAGTAAGAGGACTTAGAAGTTCTGAGACAAGATATCCATCTATGGAGACAAGACATGGTTCAGATAAATTATCAGTCTGGCAATCAAGCACAAGTTTAACTTTCCTGGAAGTTATTTAGCTCATATCAGCACCTGTAGAGGTTGTCCTATGCTGCTCCCCCCTCGCTGCAACACCTTTGAAGAGTTGTCCCACTGAAACATTTGCATGGCTGCAGTGCAATGAGAGAGCCCATCATCTGACTATTTCAGGCTAAGAATCAAAGCTTTTGGACATTACAAAGAGCTTTTAGTTTTGTTGATGACAGAAGAAGATAAAGACATGACATGGTGACGGTTTGTTTCAAACATCTGCTGGTAGTGTGGTCACAGGGCAGATATTACATCAGACACTATGAAGTTACCCGCGTCTTCCTACTGAATAATTCCCTCTGTGTGCAGCCGCCACGATGGAGGGTAGACGTTTGTTTTGGAGAGGTGAGTCGCCCCCATGGTTATCGTCCTCATGCAGGTAGCCCAGAGGAGGAAAGAAAGGAGATCATTGACAGGAGCGTAGAGGGGGAGGCCAGCCAACGTCCACTGCCTCTGCCTGGGCTCATTTAGTAATGAAATAGCCTGTGTCATGGAGGCCTTGTCTAAACAATGGTTCTATTCAAGGAGGAGTCTCTGTCAGGACCAAGCAGAACCCAATACCTCCCAATGGGGGTTGCACTTTCTCTTCATCATGTAACCTCAACCACTGGTGTTAGTTCCCCCTCCTCCGGTCTCTTTCATGGTGTTCAGGCTAAATCAGCGCTGTTCGGTTTAGCAAAAACCGTGTCAAAAATTCACTGTACGAATGGTGTCACACTTTTTAATAGTTGATTTGGTCTTCAAACTAACCACACCGGCCACTTTCTTAGGTACACTTTTGCTATTACCCCCTTTGTTTTCAAAACAGCCTTAATGTTTCATGGCAAAGATTCAATGAGGTGAAGCAGAAGCATTCTCAAAATGTTGCTCCATCTTGACATAATAGCATCACACAGATCTGAACCTCTATGACGGGACTCTTCTGTTCCACCACATCCCAAAGCTGCTCTGTTGGACTCAGATCTGGTGACTGTGGAGACCACTGAGATACAGTGAACCCACTGTGATGTTCAACAAACCAGTTTGAGATGATTTGAGCTTTGTAACGTGCTCCATCATCCTGCTGGAAGCAGGAATCAGAAGATGAGTCCACTGTGGTCATTATGGGATGGAGATAGTCAGCAACATTACTCAGGTAGGCTGTGGTGTTTAAATGACGCTCAGTTGGTACTGAGGGGCCCAAAGTATGGCAAAAAATCATCCCTTAAACTATTATACCACCACCACCAGCCTGAACCATCGATACAAGGCGGGATGAACCCATGCTTTCATCTTGGTTCTACCAGATTCTGACCCAACGATCTAAATTTTGCAGCTGAAATAGAGTTTCTTTGGGCTTGGCATCATTTTACCAACCTGTTGTCCAGTTTTGGTGAGTTTGTGTGAACTATAGCCTTAGTTTGAGGTTCTTAGCTGATATTAGATGCTGCAAAAGACTTGAGACCAATTTTGCATTCACACCGAACGCGGATTCTGCGAATTTTTTGTGTGGTGTTGGTCGCTTGACATTTCGCATGCAATCCGCGTGGCCAAATGGCAACGCTTCGGCGCGTCATCAAATAGGAGGAGCTTCTATCTGCTGCTTGCCGGTTTCAACTGAACATGGCGGACATGGATTTCACAGATAATCACGGTGTTTTACCTGTGGAGAGCCGAAAAACACCGCTGACGTCCCTGGGTTCACCAGTTTCTTCAGGGACGGGAACAGTTCGGAGATTACCACCACCTACTCCAGGAGCTGGGTCTGGATGACGGTCGATTTCAGCGGTACTTCCGTCTATCCAGGACCCAGTTCGAAGATCTGCAGTCCTGTGTTGGGAGACGAATCGACTTTCGGGACACCAACTACCGGCGCTGTGTCCCTGCTGCTGAACGCCTGTCCATCTGTCTTCGGTGAGTAAATAAATCTCAGCTAGTTAGTTGAGTCATACAACTCTGGCTTGCCGCACACCACCACTATGATCTGGTCCTCCATCTTCACTGAGCGCTTCCCTTTTGTAAGGCACTGTGTATATCATGCTACAGTGAAGAAAGCAAAGATGGAAACTGATCAGAATGGCTGCCAAGAGCCTGAAAGAAACACTGAAGCAGATGCAGGAATTTCTGGTTCCATTTTCCATGCAGCAGCAATCTCTTGTATTTTCCTCATATTCTGACTGATGGGCAACGGAAAAACAAAGTTTATTCTTCCAGAGAAAACATGCAGACCTGGCCTAAAACGATGGTCTGAAGAAGGCAAACGTTACCTTCGGTTGGTACAAAAACACCATCATACAAAAAGGTAGGAAAACAAATAAATCATTGGTCATTTTTGCCCTTTGTCATTTCCCATCTTTGCCCATTTGGTCGTTTCATGCTCAACTTTCCCCAGGTATGAAACTGTGCCATCTGCTGCATGGTTTTTCATGCCAACAATTCAAATGGTTCAAACCCAGCAGGATGACACTGTCCAGCCAGGTTTCCTCTTTTCAAAAGTCATGGCATAGTCAGGCTCTGCTTTAGACATAAGGTGAGAAGGTCCGTCATCCAAAGGAAAGAGTAGACCTGTTGTTCATTATCGCAAGGTGGTTTCTGGGATCCAATCGCACCACCAGGATTCTTCCTTGGCACCTTCTCTTTTGTTGCCCTTGTTTTCTAACCGAATGCTGATTCATACTTATTGATTTTGCCCTAATTAGGGAGGTTGAAAAAATAGTCATGTTGTAATTAAACACGTTTTGCTCTTATTTACAAATAACCCAGTGGCTTTACAAAATATTGCCATGGTATCGAAAGATTATCAGGTATCTTTAGTAAGGTGTCTCCACAACTAGGGGGAACACCAAAGAACCTGGCTCCTTACATGAATAACACTACAAATCACGTCAAACCACAGTTTTACCTGCAGCATCACTGAGCTGCAGGTCAGTAATACCATCAAGCCTCTTCTTCACTTGCTGTAACACCTGAATTCTTCTGAACAGGGTGGAGTGTTTGCACAGGGTTGAGCTCCAAGCAGAGCAGAACAATAGAGCAAGTTGAAACGGTGCAATGTGATCCATAACTGCCCAGAGAAAGGTCAGCTGTGCACCTGTTATGAAAACCATCTTGTCTCGTTGCCGCCACCCCACTTCTTAAAAATCCATCTTTCAGCAGACATTATCCCAGAGGAGAAGCTGAGCTGAACGCCTGACCTCGCTGAGGTGTTCCCAGAGAGCAGCTTTAGATTTCATCAAGTTACAGGTAGAAACATTTATTTTATGATATTCATTGGGTGCAGTCTACCAATAAATCAGCAGCAATAACCTGCATCTTTTTTATAAATAATGAAAGAAATTTCTTTTTTTCCACAAAATACCAGAAACTTATTTTTCGCCCCGATTTTCATTCTATGATTTAATGTTGACCAGGGACTTCTAGCTTTCTGCTGCTACACAGATCATGGGACAGTGGAGCGTTCGACTTCTGTTGTCCATACATCTACAGCGTGCTGGGTAACAGCTGTTTTCTTCTGCCTCCAGGTGGAACCACATAATATAGTTCCTCATGTTTTAAGATACTTGCTTGATGTCTAATGCAGAGTTAATATGTTCATTGATTGATTTGTGTCGTTTTAACAGTAAATTTACTGTATTCTCAGCCCTTTAGTGCTGAAGCAATGAACAGTAGTTAGTGGCTCCTACAGTAAAACTACTGTATTGCATCTGTTCACGTTAGTTTTGCAATGCATTCTGGGAAAATTCTAAACTGCTGTAATTTAAACTAAAGAAACGACTAAGAGATGAAGAGACCCATACACCATCATGAAATATGCTGCTGGTCTCCAATAATTTGGGGGATTTTTGTCCTTTTCAGGAACATTTTTGCAGTATCCTCAGTGTGCAAATAGTGCAAAATGGGAAGACAGCTGTTGTAAAGCAATGTTAAAATATTTCATTATTTGAAATCCGTCTACTTTAAACTGACGTATCTGAGAAATGGTGGAACGTCAGATTTTATTTTAATAAAATCAGAATCAGCTTTACTGCCGAGTTCAAACATACAAACAAGGAATTTGACTTCGGTACACTTTGCTCTCTGGTTTTTGTATTACAGAATATACATATTTACAATGTACAAATATACACATATATAATAGAAAAGGTGCATTTATACATCTGTATGCTGTTGTTTTGTACTCTATTGAATGTTCATCAGAGAAACAGCCTGGGGGAAGAAACTGTCTCTGTGGCTGGTTTTAGTGAACAGTGCTCTGTAGCGCCACCTGAAGGTAAAACTCTAAACAGTTTATGTGCAGGGTGTGTGGGGTCTGCAGAGATTTTTGCAGCTCTTTTTCTGACCCTTGACCTGTATAAGTCCTGGATGGAGGGAAGGTCAGCTCTGATTATTCTCTCTGCAGTCCTGATTATTCGTTGCAGTCTGGACCTGTCCTGTTTTGTGGATGATCCAAACCACACTGAGATGGATGAAGACAGGACAGACTGAATGATGGCAGTGTAGAAGATGACCAGCAGCTCCTGTGGAAGGTTGAACTTCTTGAGTTGCCTCAGGAAGTACAGTCTCTGCTGGGCCTTCTTTCGAACAGTGTTTATGTGTGAAGACCATCTCAGGTCCTCAGAGATGGTGGTTCCTAAGAACCTGAAGTGGTTCACAGCTGAGTGGACCACTTTGTTCTCCTAAAGTCCACCACCATTTCCACAGTCTTGAGTGGGTTGAGTTCCATGTAGTTCTGACCGCACCAGTGTACCAGTCGATCCACCTCCTGTCTGTATGCAGACTCATCAACGTCCTGGATCAGACCAATGACAGTGATGTCATCTGCAAACTTAAGGAGTTTCACGGATGAGTCCACTGAGGATCAGTCATTTGTGTACAGGGAGAAGAGGAGTGGGGATAGAACACAAGCGCTGAATGGCACACAAGTTGGAGAAATTGAGAAAGAACTTAGAACGCTGAAAGGTGAGAGCAGAAAATGGAGTAAAATCTGGACACATTTCAAACATTTGGTCTACCAAGTGTTCAGTCTACCCACGTCTTACACACATGATGACACGGAGACTGTGCATTGTTGCAACATCTATCCCCTCAGAGAGAATCTTCTCTAAAACCGGGCAGATAATTACTGATAGAAGAAACCGGATCAGCCCCTCAAAGCTCAGGCAGTTGGTTTTTCTGAATGCCAATTTTTTCTAAAGATTGCTAATGACTAAATATGTATAGCTGCTGGATGCAGCTTTTTCTTTTTGTTTTGCATATTTCAATTAATATTTTGTTCACTATATTCTGTTCATTGTAAATAGTTCAAAGTGTTTTGTATTTGGTTAGGTCAATGATAATTGTATTTTGTGTCTGATTGAGATGTTTGTTTTTATATTTAATATTTTATTGTATATTTATTTTATACTTTGTCTTACTATGCTTCAGTTGATTTTTAATTTACAAATAAAGCCACGTAGATAAAAAACATTTCATATAATGCATGTTTTTTATATTAGTACTTCATTTTACACACTATTTGATATTATTTTTGGTTATGAATTCATGTAATAAACAAAAACTCTGGCTGTTTCTCTGTTGAACATTTAATAGAGTACCAAACAACTGCATAGTGAAGTCGCAATTCCACCTTTGTATATGTGTATATTGTATATATGTATTTAAGGACATAAAGATATATGTATAAATATATCTTATAATGCATAAAAAAAAAAAAAGAAAAAAAAAGAAAACCCAGAGAGCAAAGTGTACCGAGTCAAATTCCTTGTTTGTATGTACGAACTTGGCAATAAAGCTGATTCTGATTCATGCTGACACATTATAGTGTACTTATTTTTTAAAACATGTATGTAATTGCAAAAATGCTTTTTAAATCTTACTTTGTTTGTATTGTGTTAATTATCTGTGAGTCGTGATCATTCATGCAGCTACTAGTATTTGCTCAGCTGATCGTTTGTTTACATCATGCAACATTTTTCTCTTTTCATGAAAATTTCAAGTTAAATGTTTTCTGTTGCAGCCAAGCTCAGTCTTCAACTTTTACATCAGGTAAAAACATCTTTTAGTATTAAATGCATTAAGTTGCATCATAGAACGTTGACACAAATCGCACTTTTTTTAAGACCTCCAAGTACCTCAATACTGGTAACTGACAGATGCCTTACTGGTAAAGCTGACCCAGACCGGCTCGTTGTAAGCTAGACTCTCTGATGAGAACCAAACAGAGGGGAGTCTGAGTGCCACCTACTGTGGGTAAGACTGAAGACTTCACAGACCGAAGAATAAAGAATAAAAACTGTTTTAATTCAGGAGGTAAACTAGTAAAAATGTTCCATCAGAAGAGGACGATCATGCAGAGTGTGTTTCTGTTTATCCTCATGCCAGTTGCAATGCTCCATGCTCCCTTTAGCATCATATCAAACCACAGTTTCAACCTTCTCAATGCAGCTGAGACTTCTTGTAACAAATGATTTAGATTCTCAACAGAACCAAGAACACTGGCATCATCATCAGAAGAAGCAAACTTTCATGTTTTTGTTGCTTCTGTAGAATGACGTTGGGAAGATGATGCACTCTGCACTATGAGCTCATCCAGATGAAACGCTACGGCAAATGGGGAGGGGGGGTGTTCAAAAGTGAAATCAGCCCCAAATTACTGTAAAACCTTGTAGATCTGACCGAGGTTCTGTCTAGACCTGAAAAACATGCTTAGCACTTTAATTTCACAGCATTCTTGTATGTTGTGTCAACAGTTCCCTCTGAACTGACTTTTAATTTTGTTCTTCGAGATTTTGTCACATCTGCTGAGCAGAAACAGGCTGTTCATCAAACACGGCCCGAGGGAGGAAGGCAAACTGATCCCAATTAAGCTCATTCATCAAAAGCACCAAATTACAGTAGAGACTGTTTATGTTGAATGACACGTGTGAACTGTGTTATATGGTGATAACTGCAGCTGCAATACAACAGTTGTTGCTACAGCTAAAACTGCTTCTATAACCATGACTTCAGCTAATCAGTAGCTCAACTGGTTGCACTTTGGGAATCCTTGAACTGATGAGTCAACCGAGTTACAACCCAGCTGTTGGGCTGGTTGATTAAACCCAGCAGATAGAGAGAGATCTCTGTGACTATCATCTTCTGGCTAACCATCCTTCTGTTAAGCGCACATAGAGCAGGTCTGCAAACAGTCCACAAAGCAGCATCAGCCTGGAGCTTCAGATGTTTAACTCAACGATTTGGTTTAAAAACCATAATTTTACCTTTTGATTCTAATTTCAATTCAGTTTAGTTTATTTATATAGCGCCAATTCACAACACATGTCATCTCAAAGAACTTCACAAAAGTCAGGTTCATACATTCCAATTAATCGTAATCATTGAACAGTTCAGTCAGATTCAGTTATTTATTCAAATTGGATAAAAAGTTTTTCTATCTAAGGAAACCCAGCAGATTGCATCCAGTCAGTGACTTGCAGCATTCACTCCTCCTGGATGAGCATGTAGAGACAGTGGACAGTCACTGGTGTTGACTTTGCAGCAATCCCTCATACTGAGCATGCATGTAGCGACAGTGGAGAGGAAAAACTCCCTTTTAACAGGAAGAAACCTCCAGCAGAACCAGAACCAGGCTCAGTGTGAGCGGCCATCTGCCACGACCGACTGGAGGTTTGAGAGAACAGAGCAGAGACACAAAGAGAACAAAGAAGCACTGATCCAGGAGTACTTTCTATGGGAAGGAAAAGTAAATGTTAATGGATGTAGCTCCTTTAGTCGTTTCATCTAGAAAGAAAGAACAGATAAACTCTGAGCCAGTTTTCAAGGTTAGAGTCTGAAAGAGAGAACATAGAGATGGTCACAGTAGAAGCTCAGTCAGTAGCCATGTCTAGGAGAGAGAAAGGGTTAAACACTGAAAGACAGGGCCATGTGGATCATCGGTAGAGGGTGAGCATTAAGTTGTTGCCAGCAGAAGCTTGGACGATGCCCCTCTCCAGAAAGGTGTCACAGGTAGACACAGAGTCAGGCCAGGTGTAGCTTCTAGGAAGAGAAAAGAAAGAGAACATAAAGTTAAAAACTGAAATAACAGCAAATAATCCAAAATTAGAGAGTAGTATGAGAATGTAGCGAAGAGGGTGAAAGTGGTCATTATGTCCTCCAGCAGCCTAAGCCTATAGCAACATAACTACACAGATAGCTCAGGATAAACTAAGCCACTCTAACTATAAGCTTTATCAAAAAGGAAAGTTTTAAGCCTAGCCTTAAAAGTAGACAGGGTGTCTGCCTCACGGACTAAAACTGCGAGCTGGTTCCACAGGAGAGGAGCCTGATAACTAAAGGATCTGCCTCCCATTCTACTTCTAGAGACTCTAGGAACCACCAGTAAACCTGCAGTCTGAGAACAAAGTGCTCTGTTAGGAACATATGGAACAATCAAATCTCTGATGTATGATGGAGCTAGATCATTAAGGGCTTTATATGTGAGGAGGAGAATTTTAAATTCTAGTCTGGATTTAACAGGGAGCCAATGAAGGGAAGCTAAAATAGGAGAAATATGATCTCTCTTTTTAATTTTCATCAGAACTCTTGCTGCAGCATTTTGAATCAGCTGAAGGCATTTAACTGCATTTTGTGGACATCCTGATAGTAAAGAATTACAATAGTCCAGCCTTGAAGTAACAAATGCATGGACTAGTTTTTCAGCGTCACTCCTGGACAGGATATTTCTAATTTTGGCAATGTTCCGGAGACGAAAGAAGGAAATCCTAGAAACCTGTTTAATATGGGATTTAAATGACATGTCCTGGTCAAAAATAACACCAAGGTTTTTTATTTTATTATCGGAGGTCAATTTAATGCCATCCAGGTTAAGTGATTGACTAAGCAGTTTCTTTTTTAAAGACTCCGGTCCAAAGACGACAACTTCTGTCTTGTCTGAATTTAGAAGCAGAAAATTTAAAGTCATCCAGGTTTTTATGTCTTCAAGACCTGCTTGTAGTCTATCTAACTGGTTGGGCTTGTTGTGGAATTTTCTTATCAAAGTGTGAGAGAAGTTGACTCACAACAAGAGAAAATCCGGAATTTGTCTTTATACGTTTTATTCAAAGGCATTAAGCATTTGAAGACCCTGTCACTGAGGTTAGTCAGTGAAACAGAGCACCGATCAACATTTACACACAGTATTTATACCAAACATGACAGTGTTATCTCAACTTCAAAGAGTCTATGTTTTATGGCCCTAGACCCTCCTCGGGTTCAGAGGTGACAATGTTATCTAGGAACAAACCATCGGCTATTCCTGAGGCATCACCCTAAATGATGGGTTTTAACCATTAAACTTCTGATAATGGCTTTTACAGCTTCCTCCTCTAACACAGATGTTCTGAGGAGTGAGGTAAACCAAAGGTCATACACTTTAGAACACTTAATAAAATAATTTCCATTACAGGCTCATCAGGATTTATGGATAAGTAAAGCTGAGTGTCATCAGCGTAACAGTGAAAATTTATCCTATGCTGCCTGATAATTTGACCTATTGGAAGCATATATATAGTAAAGAGAATTGGCCCAAGTACAGAACCCTGTGGTACTCCACAATTAACCCTGGAGTTTAAAGATGATTTATCATTTACATGAACAAACTGGAATCTGTCAGACAGATAAGATTTAAACCAGCCTAACGCTGTTCCCCTGATCCCTACAGCATATTCCAGCCTTTCTAAGAGAATATTATGGTCGACTGGATCAAATGCAGCACTGAGATCTAACAGAACCAGAACAGACACAAGTCCATTATCTGAGGCCATAAGAATATCATTAGTGACTTTCAGCAGAGCTGTTTCAGTGCTATGATGAGCTCTGAAACCTGACTGAAACTCTTCAAACAGGTCATTGCTGTATAAATGTTCACACATTTGATTAGCAACTATTTTCTCAAGAATTTTAGAAAAGAATGGAAGATTGGATATAGGTCTGTAATTTTTCAAGTCATCTTGATCAAGCGAAGGTTTCTTAAGTAAAGGTTTAATTACAGCTACCTTAAAAGCTTGTGGTTCTGATCCATTTACTAAGGATAGATTAATCCCAGAAGAATCCCAGATTATTCCGAATCAAAACCTGAAGAGAAAAATGTTCAAATGTATTTTCAGTCAATAGAAAATGAGGGAAATCGATTACGCATTATTGTTACCCGTCTGCTAGTAGCCTACCTGTTTACTAGTACCCGTCTGCTAGTAGCCTACCTGTTTACTAGTACCCGTCTGCTAGTAGCCTACCTGTTTACTAGTACCCGTCTGCTAGTAGCCTACCTGTTTACTAGTACCCGTCTGCTAGTAGCCTACCTGTTTACTAGTACCCGTCTGCTAGTAGCCTACCTGTTTACTAGTACCCGTCTGCTAGTAGCCTACCTGTTTACTAGTACCCGTCTGCTAGTAGCCTACCTGTTTACTAGTACCCGTCTGCTAGTAGCCTACCTGTTTACTAGTACCCGTCTGCTAGTAGCCTACCTGTCAAATCGAGCATGACTCATTTGTTATGATATTTGTCCTCCACGAACTCACTGACCCCGGTGAAGAAAATAAAACCTGCCGAGTCGCTGATCACGCCAACATGTTCCATCCAAACGTCGTTGAACAATCTTCACTGAGTCATGGACACATGTGAGCATGCACACGTACACCACCTCTGCACTCTGGAGTTAAACAGACTCACACAAACAGTAAAAAGAGAGCTTAGGGGAGATTTGTGATCTTGTAAAAACACAGCGAGCTGCGAACAGCTTGGACGAGTCGCACTTGTCAAACAGAACCTGCAGCTTGTGCAGAGGAGAGCCACAGAGAGGCTGTGAGTAACAGACAGGTATTAACAAGTTGTGATGTGGAGCAGAGTGCGAAGAACATTACGTGAAGCTTATGCAAGTCAAAACATTTGGATTCAATGTTTTCATAATGTAAAATCTCCATGAAGTTGCCGTTTCACCCAGACTTTAAAATAAAAATGATTAGTTGCTTATTCTCACCTTCCAGTAAGTCGCCATTTTATTCCCCATCTCCCATTAACATCAATAATATTTTGCCTCATTTTGTTTTACTCTGAGATAATAATACATAGTTTAACTGAGCCTGAAACCATCAGATTTCTACTGAACAGATCCCTGACTGAATGCTGGGACCGATCCAATCTCTTTGGTCCCGAGGTGAGAGAAAATACTCCGGTTTAAAGCCGCCGTCGGGACCGAAGCCAACAAACATCCATCTGAATTCAGCAGGGCGGGCTTCTGCCTCGTGTTTGCTGCTTGACTGACAGAATTCAGATAGGCACCAGCCTGACGCTCAGAAACCCACGATACCTCAGGCTTACTAGAAACTTGTGTCCAGCTTCACGGGTATCTATGCTTTATGTGAAGGTGGAAAACAGAGTCACCAACTAATGCAACAGTTTCCGAGTTTACACCAGTTTTGGCGCTCCTTTGTCGTTTTCTGTATATAGACACTTAAACACACCTTTAAAAAAACAATAACTGTCATTTTCTATCAGATTCTTACATGATGGAGGAATTCTGGCCAACTCATGTTTATACTGTTGCTTCAGGTCAATGGAGGTCCCACCACAACACGTCAGGGTATGATTTGGCCTTTAACTAGGCCAGTTCAACACCTTGATTTTTTTTTTTTTTTCTTTTTCAGCCATTTTGTTGTAGTTTAGCTGCTTTACTTGGGATCATTGAATCATCTGTCCAGAGGACATTGTCCCAGAAGTCTTGTCCTTCATCCAGATGCAGTTTTGCCAACATAGATCCTGCTGCCATCTTGTTTTTAGAGGGAAGAGGTTTTCTCCTTCAACCCTTCATTGATGGAAGAATGATGGAGTTCAGATGGTTTGGAGATGACCTTATAAGACTTCCAGATTGATGGGCAGCAGCAGTTGCTGCTTTAAGGTCATTGCTGATGTCTTTCCATCCTGGGTTTGTGTGAACTTACACCTGGAGCAGCAAGCGGACTAAGCTCCTGCTTTTATAGAGGTGCTCAGTCTGATGATCAGTTCATGAAGTAATTAGCATTTCATTTGCAGCACCTGTCTGTTCACTCCTCCCAAGGGACCTGACGTTCATCTATGCAGATAACATCCAGCTGGACTGTTTAGGACAGAACTAATTGTCCAAATTAAATAAATTGCTCCTCAGACATAGGTCAAAGTCAGAAAAGACAGAAATATTTAATGACCATTTCTGATGTCATGGTCCAACAAATCAGCAGTTTGAATTCTGCCGAGTCTTGGAGTGAAGGCAATTCTTGTTTTTCTTGTTGTTGTCTAAACAAGATTTGCAAATAGAGAACAAAATGTTTTAATAAACTCCTCACAGGAGATACCAAGTGCAAGTTAAATCATGACATTTATTTGAAGGTTATATGGGTTTGTGCTTCCAACCAGGCTGAACCAGTTAAAGAATTCATAATAGCAACGGTTGCTGAAACTCAGGTCCACAAACACTCGTCAGCCATCCACCCATTTCAGCGATCTGGCTTATGAAACTTAGAGGCCTGGAGGCAGAAGCTGTCATACCGGTGTAGAGCCTCATTATCTGGTATTAGTTTGACACGGCCATGTGCTTCTGCATGGAGCTTCAATCGTCACAATGTCTTTCTGCTTTTTGAGAACGGTAAACAGGCAGACTTAATCCAAAGATCAGATGCGTTTCTGCAGCTGCCAAGCATTATTGATGCATTTTTAACAGAAATCAGCTGAAAAATGTTCATTTCTGACTGAAAATTCACTGACTTATTACTAACTAAATCAAAGTTTTTTGATGATTTTCTAACTTTGTCATTTAAAGAATAATTTCAGATGGCACGGTAAATGAAACTGGTCAGTACAGATGAATCCACGTCTTGCCCCCCGGCGCACCTCGTGCCCTAAATTCCTCTAAAGCCTGCTCGAAGACAGACCAAACAAAGACTAACATGTCCCCACAGCTCAGCTGCTCCATTATTGGAGGGTATTAATAGAAATACCTGGGACTGATGAGTAATACCGTGTCCACGCCCTCCGGTTCTTCTTCATGCTCTGCCTCGGGCGCAGAGCTGCTGGGGAGATACGGAGCACACGCTTGTAAACAAGAGGTTGCCCTCTTCTTCTGTTGCTCTCCTAAATGTCGATACTGTTAAAATAAAAGAGAGGAACGTTTTTTTAGAGGCGTGTCGCCAGCAAAGCTTTAAGACAACATGTGCACTAATACTGCTAAACCGCTGCCTTTTGTGACAGTTTCCCCCCGTGGAGTAAGGAAGTAGAGGATGGTGCATGTGAGAGAGAGCCAAAACAAACCGTAGCGGCCTGTCGGCTGATTACCTACAACGTTAAAACTACCCGTCTAATATCTGATAAATCTCTGCCAAAACAGCCCAGACCTGTCAAGACATGGATTCCCAAAGACCCGAGACCGTTCTGTACCAAGCAGATCCTTCAAGTCCTGGAAGCTGCCAGGTGGAGCCTCCCTGGATCCGACTTGTTTTTCCCCAACCACATCCCACACATGCTAGATCAGATGGATATTAGGGGTGTCTTGAGGTCAAGCCAACACTTGAAGCAAATAGCCACAGGTGCATTTCATTTTCAAAAACTCCACAATATAGAAACCAAAACAGGTTCAGAAGATCAGAATTTCCACTGCAGGATTTCACAAAACTATGAAGCTTTCAAAAAGTGCACAAAAAGAAGTCACACTTGAGTGACTTGTTGGTGTAGATTTAAAGCATTTTCCTCTGAGGAATACATCACAGATGAAGAGGAACATTACGAAGTACAGACAGAGAGCTGCAAGGAGTTAACCTGTGATCTTTGAGGGAGCATATCTATAACCCATGATGGATGCTAATGTGGATGAATGTTTTAGTTTTCAGAATTTAAGCCTTCATCCACACCTAACATACTTCAGCCCCTAGAAAACAATCTTTTAACATTTAAAGAGAAAAACAAAGCAAAAAACTGCTATCAGAAGCTTTAAGTTGCTTTTGAAAATTGATCAAATACATTTATGTTTAAAGGCCAGTAAGGTTTTCAGTTTGTTTTAATGTTTCCTTTTAACTTCTGATTGGTCTGGATGAATTTCCTTTTTACAGAATGGCAAAAGCAGCACAATACAGTGTTTCAATGGCAGATGTGTTGGGTTAAAAGACTACCATTATGCCCCCAAAGTAGGACTAAAATATTCTATACAGCTATAAGAGTTGACAGTAAAAAGGTTTGCAATAAATACTAATTCACAGCAGTTCACAGAAGCCTAAACAACAACGTAAATATTGTGGAAAAAATGGTTCAAAAGTTAGTTCTCATGTTGCATTAATGTTCATTTTATCAAAGGTAATTGTGATCTGTACATCAGTAATCAGCTTGTAAGCCTTTTCTGAGATCGATTGGTAGTGGCTCCATCCTCTACGGGGCTTTGGTGCTCTCCTCATTGCATTAAACTATAGCGTGAAAGAAGCAACTGAAAATCACTCGTAATTCTTTCTTCCCTAGTCTCAGCAGTTTAATACAAACGTGGGAGAAAAGATTAACCAGGAATATTAAATGGATTCATACTGGTTTAAGGGACCGCTTGTTTCAGCCTCTTGTTGGCATCCAACAAGGCTCGTGGATCAGTGTCCTTCTAGTTTAAACTGCTTCGAGCTGGATCGCTCTGTTGGAGCAGTATTCCTCCAAAGTAATTCGGGATCCACCTGGGAATCTGATAAAAGTGATTACTAGAGCTAACAAGTTAGCATGAAACTCTTTCCGTCAGCCATCAACCCATAACCCTCCTCGACCCATTATCATCAACATTAAGTGACCCGGATGGGTCAGTGGGTTTGATTTTTGGTGCGCTTTTTAGAAATCTTGCATTTTCATATCCTGTGTTTTTGTTTTTGTTTTTATAAAAAATGCTTTTTATAGAGGAAATGTATTTCTGACCACTTGAGTTTTAAACAGTTTGGACAAACGTTTGACTGGGAGTGGACTTACACAGCTGTCATAGAAACACCGTCCGGTCCAGAGTGATGTCTGGGGCGATTCATTGGTTTCAGTCAGAGTTCGGTTCTATCAGAGTGTGATAGTTGATACATGAAACACATTGAAAACTAAATTGCTTGGAAAACAGACACTCCCAGTTGGATTTCCGACTTCTCTGGGCACTCGGGAACTGAACACAAAAAGACCATGTCCCCCAATTAAGGACTCTACAAAGTGCATAAACAGAGCGAAGGACTTCATTTTGTGCACAACTGAACTGGGTTCTGCGTTCCAAAGACAGATAAGTAGGATCTTCATAAATCCCTTTCAGAAGTTTTCTGTTACAGCAGCAGAGTTGCTTACAAGTCATTTTTCCCCAAGTTCAAGTCGAGCCTCAAGTCTCTTAACGACTAAAATAAATGTTTTCTCATCAAATGCAAATCATCCACTGTTCCTCACTGCATTGCTGTATGTCAGGAAACATGCACCTTCTCGGTTTAAGCCTAATTTAACAATCTTTGAATCTCAACATTTAAATAAAGATATAAATTACACGTTTTACCCCATTAAAATGTAAATTAGCATTTATGTTTAAAGGCCAACAGAAAGCTTTCAAAACCTGATAATGTTTCATTTCTGAACGAAACAAAGAGCTTTTCATTTTGACCATCCACTCCTTCACTTTAACTTCACACTGCGCCAAGCAGGGTTGGAGGATTTTCTCCTCACTCTGACACAGATGACTTTCACCATTATCAGGAATTATGTTCTCATTCTGCATTAAACTCATTTGTGGTCAGGTCTAAACAGCAAAGATGTTCACAAGTTATTTTTTTTTTTTGTCTTTTGTTTGTCCTGAGGCGTAAATTATTACATTAAAAGTTTGTATTTTTTTAAAAACAGCTATCTTTTCATACTTTAATATTTAACCAAAAATCTGCTAAAGGCTGATTTATATTTTGAAAGTTGATTAAATGTAATACTGTATTTACCCAGTTAGAAAAATAAATAGGTATTAATGCTCTAGATTAAAACGTGTTAATTTTGAATTTTAGCTTCTTTGTCTGGTATGGAGAGGTTTTTCCTCACTCTGAGCTGCAGAAGTTTTATTATTAGGAAATAATTAACATGTGGCTCAGTAGGAAGAGTAGTCATCTTGCAATTGGAAGGTTGTGGGTTCGATTCCAGCTTCCTCCTGCCATAGGTCAATGTGCCCCTGGGCAAGGCACTTAACCTCAAGTTGCCTACCGATCTGCGTATCAGTGTATGAATGTGTGAGCGTTAGTGAGTGCGATTGGGTGAATGTGGCTCTAGTGTAAAGCGCTTTGAGCGGTCTGTATGACTGGAAAAATGTTATATAAGTTCAGTCCATTTACCAACACCACTGGCTAATAATGAAGCTCATCCTTTCACAGTAAAACATGCAGTAGCTACAGACTGGCTTTTTTTCACTCTTCATTACAGGAGATAAAAACCTGAACTAAGACTCGAGTCTCAAAAGTGTTTTATTTTTGGGACTTAAGTGCAGTTTGAGTCTGAGTCTCAAACTGAAGTCATAGTCACCATCTTGCTAAACAGTGAACTTGGGAGCTCTCAGGATGAGGAACAAAGCGGGAACCGTCGAGCTCCAACAACAGCATCATGACTGCCTGGTTTTCCAAACCCGCAGCGCCTGTCTGTGATTGGGGGAGTCTCCTGCCAGGCTGAAGGGGGAAGGTGAAGTGACGCACGCTGTTAAAAAACAATGCACATGTGATGAAATGTGATTTAATGGGCAAATAAAGAAGAGTTTGTTGGAAAGCATCAAATTGGATGCTGATGTTTTGAGGCTGGTCTGAATTAACTGCAAATTGTTGAGCTATTTTAATCCAAATCAGTCCAGCTCTTTACAGCCACATATGAGCAGGTTTCATGCAGCCAATCATTCTGGACCGAAATCAACTGCACAAGATGGGCGTAATTATTTTCAGCAGTAGCTTGATCCAACTACCAAAAAGGTTTCCCCTGTTGAAGGAGATCTCGTCACCTGGAGCTCCATCCCTGGTTAAGGAGTGATGTCAGAGATGATCAGTCTTTTATTATCAAGACTAAACTTTAAAAATCCAGTTTCTCATCCTTTATTTTGCTCCATTTTCCCCTTTAAACAGACCGAATGATAGCACTAACAAGACGCTATCTCAGATCCAGCAGTCGATGATGCAGCTAAATATTAATATCAGATAAAAACATGCTTCACTCAACAGTAAAGCATTGAAGGAAAAGAAAGGAGGTTTGGTTTGAGGCGTTTGCTAATGAAAAGGCTTCTGCTTCCACTTGATGGCATTCCAGAGAACATTCCCCATCATCCACATTCGTAATGATAACAAATAACCCATTATTACAGACATATAAAAACACTAATGATCTGTCAAGAGGTAGACAAACATGCAATTAAACATGCTGCCTGAGATTTTACTGCAGTGCAGCAGACGGTGTGGTCGCCGGCCGGGACAACCTAGTCTGAACTGTGACGGTGGTTAGACTTTAAATGCCACAAAGGAAGCACAAGTGCTGCAAACCTCATGACGGCGGCGCTGTGTGTTGATGATTAGCAGGATTACAGTGAAATATGGTTTGAGGATGTATGGCCGCAGACGGGAGGAGCCAGTAAGTCAAGAAGGAAAAGCTTTAAATGAGACTTTATTTCCCTTCCGAGCAGCCAGAGATTCGTGTCATTTTACTGCAGATTTCATCGACAGATTCAGAATTTCTGAACATCTCAGATTTTCGTTGGACTATGGCTGCAGAGGTTCCTGGTTTTCTGAGGTCTGACTGGCCAGTTCTGATTGTTCCAACGACAACAAATAAAAAGGAAAAAATAAAATATGTTGCAGGTTTACCTGTAAAAGTCTAAAATATCCAACATAAGACACATCAAACTACTTTAAGGAACAGAATTTAATCTCATACTAAATCTTGAGGCATTATTTCCCAATCACGTCGCCACCTTAACAGTCAGCCATCACAATTTCTGTTTTTAAAACATCACAAAGGTCAGTTTGGATGCCCTCCGAAATGCAGATCAATTTTTAATCGATCGTAATATTCAGTTGCAATTCCATGTTGTCCTGATTTCATGAAGCTCTGCTGAACTCAATCTAAAGAAGAAGAAATGTAACATAAGTTCATTAGTAGTCACACTGAGGCAGGAGGTCTGCAACATTCACAATCCAAACAGCCATTTTTGCCCTCACTAAATAAATAAACTTCATCTTGAGCTGCAAACCTACATAGAAGAGAATAAATATTGTTCAGGGTCGAAAATTGCCTCAGACTCACCAACTTACAAAACTAATATTAGCCTTAATTTCTGTTCTATTAGTTGACCCGTTCCAGAACATCTCAGAAATGTGTAAATACTGTAGAATCCGAGACCCATAATTTCAGTGATAAAATCTACCAAACAATGACCATGTATTGAACCCTGCAGCTCTCTGGCACCTGGAGCTTCTGGGAAAGAACAGGTCACCTGGACCCATCAGCCAATCAGATCTGTTATTTTCCTACACTTTGTTTAAGCTCAGCAGATGGGATCGTAAAGCAGCGTATCAGTACTGTACATGCTGTTGGTTGACGGGTGTGGCCGGTGACCTGCAGTGTTTGACCTGCAAATCTGATAAGGGGAAAATTGTCCAATTCAGACTGGTTTATGAATCTTTAATCCTCAGCTCACGTCTTGTACCAAACATGACAGAAAACTGTCCAAGCAGGACAGAAATAAAAAGTAGGAAACCTGAAAAGCTGATTTCCAGCTGATGAACGGCATCTTTGAGGAACCAGTTAAATTCTGATGCACCAGGTAATCAGGCCACGATTTCAGCTAAGACTTGGTGCCATTAAAGAACCAGTTTCACAGCACTCTGGGCTTTCTGTAATGATTTTAATCAAGAACCAGTTGAGAACTGGAATCAGATTGGTGGAAAAGTGATTTTAGGAATCATATGCTTGGAGCTAAAATCCTGTTTTCTTTGGGATTTCTCATAAATTCAGCAAAAGAAAAAGGAGCAAATCTGAGTCTTTGTGACAAACTGCTGGTAACAAAGAGCCTAAAGATCCAAATTAAAACAGGCTTTTGGTAGATTGTCTCTTAGAATAGTCTTTATTGTCATTGTACTGGGGGGATACAATGAAACTGATGATTATATGTTGGCAACGCTTCCTCATCTCTAGTTTACAAGCATTTTTATACCAGCATGACTCATTAGTTAATTGGCCTAACAAGCTAAAGATCCTCTGAAAACGATCATGTCCTGGACCAAAGCTGGGAGAAAAAGCAACCACGTAAAAACCTCTGAAGGACCTTCAGAAAGCCTGGAGAACTACTGATGAAGACCACAAGAAGGTCTGGCTGCTTGGAAGGAAAACAAAAATCAAGGGTCAACTTTTAATCTTTTTTAAATTTATTGGTAAAAATAAACAGCCACAGCTCAGTTTGATGGTTAATTTCACCATGTGGATGAACACATGGTTTTTTTAATGATGGGTGCCTGAGCTCCTGATGCATGCTGCAGCCACAGCGATGTGTTCAGTGCATTCTGAGCGACCGGTTTTTAACAATCACAACCTTTTTTTCTAGCTGTTTATACATGCAGATTATTATGTTGATCGAATCTTTAACCACCGAGAATCTCAGCCCTTTCCCCCCTTTTCTCTGATGTTCACAGTGTGTGACAGAGAGAAACTGTTTCCTGTTTTTATGCACTTTATGCTGCCATGGCCAGGCTTGTTCTGAGAAGGAAAGCTGTGGAAGAAAAGTGGACGAAACCACTTTATAAGATTAAAACACTACCAGGCTGCTTGGAAGTAACTCATTCGACCTTGCAGCTGAAACAGGAACACACTCTCTGCATTGTTGCTGTTTTGTTGATGCTTTTTTCCATTTTCACCCTCAACCAGAGAGCATCAACATCTATAACAAGCCCAGCAACACACCTACTTACCACCCACACAAGAACAAATGATAGAGAATAATTGCGCCTAAACATGTTGAAACAAAGTACTTTTCTTCACAGATTACTCTTTTTCTCATGAGGTCGAGCTTTTCCATCCCCACAGGGAGGCAAAAGTTAGAAGAAAGAGTGGGCCTAGCCTGGCTTGCAGGTACAGATACCAGGAGATGGAAGAAACCAGTGAACCCAGAGAAGGAAAAGATTACTAACAATGAAGTGTGGACTGGGCGGATTCCCGAAGGAGTATTCAGGGTTGGGAAAAGAAAAGGGTGGAGGAGAAACTTGGTGGTAAGAGGAAAAAATAACATTGAAAATGGAATAATGATTTTAGACGAGGAGATCACGCAAATTCAGACGGGGAGAATAATGAAGCAACTGTTTGGTACACAAAACAAGGTGGATTTAAACCGTTAGCGGTCATAATGTGGAACTTATTTTAGGGACAAAAACCTGATGAGAAGCTTTCTTCTAGAACTGAATGTTGCATCCAACAAATTCTGGTATCATGGATCTGATTGGGAACTTTCCTGAGAGACAGCCCATCTCTCAATGGGATTACCTGTACAAACAAATGTAAAATTAAACATAACCTGTATATTTGTATGACTATTTGCACATCAGCGAGATAAATCTGACGTAGATAATTTCATAAGGGGCCAAAACCTTAACATTTCTTAGTACGGACTCCAAAAATGGTTGGTGTTGTGTTGAGCTGTTGAAACCTTAAACACATCCTTACTTTAGCTTCTGTGGGCCTCCTTGCTCATCTTCATCACCGAGAGCATCTGCTCAGACAAGTTTGTACTTCTAGACATGGAAAGCATTTGAGCAGCTTGGGGTTAGGATGTCTCCGGGAATGTAGTTAAAAAGCTTTGTGGGTCCCATGAAGTCATACTTTAACTTGCCCCTTTTCCACTGCAGGGACTTTCAGCCGTTACCCGGGATTTTCAAAGCCCCCCGTGCATTTGGGACATAATTTAAACTTCCCGAGTCCACATTTTCCCAGATAAATGTTCCTGGTCTGGGGATTGGACTTTCAGATTGCTGAGGGACTGGATTATGTGCTGAGCAATGACGATTGGTGGACCCTTTCTTGCAGTCTTCTGACTTCCTCTCCCCCACCATCTTGAGACCTTTGAGGACAGCTTGTGGAAGTTGTTGTGGTCTTCTAAGATATTGTCTTCAGACAACCGCCTGCCTTCTTTCCTTTGCAGATCGCTGATCTGATTAAGCGAGCAGTTTGACCAAGAAGCAGCAGAGTGTCTTTGGGCTGCAGCCACAATCTAAACTGTGAACTTGAAGCTCCGTCATGCAGCAGCATGTGTGTTGGTGGGTTTCTCATCACAGAGGTTAACTCTCAGAATCTTCTGGCTTGACAAGTTTTGGGTCCATCTGTGCAGTGAAGTTTGGTCCAATCAGCTGTGCAGCTTCTGACTGGATTCGTTTATAGGTGATGTTGTAGCTTCGGGTCAGGATCTGCTGTCCCAGAATCTCCATAATGCTTGTTAGCAGGAGGGAGAATGAAGAGCTAGAAAACATCCTGGTAGTTTCAACCAAATGCTCTTCTGGAGAACCATAATGATCCTATATCACTAAATATTAATTCCAAAAGGAGCCAGTTTAACTTGTACATCTTCATAATGATTTTGGTTTAGAAAACTTATTTTTAATGTTGATTTAATCGTTTATATTCTAGTGCTATTTCTCTGCAGGATGAAACCAACCTCGTTTAGTTTAACTTAGATACAGAAAGTCTACTCGTCTCAGAGAAATAATGATTCCTTTTCAGTGAAAACGTCTAACAGATGCAGACCTCTGAAAGCGTCGGTTTAAAATATTTTCCCTCACCAACAATCTGAGCCACTGTTCAGTTACTCTGTAAACAGATTTAGAAAGAAGAGACCCAGAGCTTTAAATTAATGACATTTAAGCCGGAGTCATTAGAGTGAGGAAGACGTGAACCCGCGGTCACATCTTCAGCCTCTCAGTTACTGACATCTGTTATTAATGCTGAGCAAGCAGACGGGAAACTTTGATGAAACTGCAAGTTTTGGAGCGATGATAAAAAATCAAAGCCGCCAGCGTCTCTAATTGGCTTTTTAAGATGGTTTAAATCCGCTGACAGAAATCTCACTGACTTATCGGAAAAGCCCTCCCCTCAATGCTACGGCTTATTATGAGCAGACTTCAGGTTTGCATGCAATTTCTTTTCATCGTGCTTCGATCAGATTGGACGGCCACATTTTCCTGCAGCCCTGAGCCAATCATAACACACCTTTAATGTATTACACACTGAAGGATTTTGGATGGAAGTTTTCTGAAAGTAAATTACAAATCTAATCGTACTGTACTCTGCTGATAGAGGCCCTGATGGGCGTTGCTAAGCTGCAGTCTCTCATCACAATCATCATTTGTCAGTAGAGGCAAACAAAAACTGTGTGTTAGTGTGAGAAATGTAATGGAGAACCCAAAAAGCCCCAGAAACTGACTCTGGAAGGGAGTGTGGTCAGGCCGTGGCCCCACTGTGTCCAGCCTGTTGAAACAACAGCTTCAGATGCTGTAAACATTGACTTTGCTTTGTCAGTGTTTACTCTGAGGCTCGATGGAGAAACTACGCGGCATTTCATCTTAGTTGGAGCCAATTTTACAGCCTAACAGTGCAAAGCTCAGCATGTTTCAGAGTGTTTGCATGATGCAGCCTTTTCACTCCGAGGACTGTGATCTGCATGTTGGAGAAGATAAACACAGGAGCAGACAGTTGTTCTCATTCTCTCAGTCTTACCCAACCTCCGACACTGGATGTTCTGCACATTTCTTTATTATGAACCCAATCTGGAGGGGAAAAGCAGGTGGCCTGGAAAAAACCTGCTCAGCGGATGTAAATACGTTTGTGTTTGCTGGTGGTGGTTTACCTTTACTTTTTATGGTTGTTGTTTAGATTGAGGGATGGAAACCAACGTCACATTTCTTGCTTGTGCTTGCAAACTAATTCTGATTCTGATAAAGGGTGCTTTCACACTGGAGATGTTTAGTCCACTTAAAATGAACTCTGGTTCATTTCCCCCTTTAGTGTGGATCGTTAGTTTAGATGTAAACACAACTGGACTAGGGCATGGACCTATACAACCGGACCAAGACGTCTCTGTTCGGTTCCACATGAACTCTAAATACACCTGTTTATGGCAGGGGCCTCCAACTCCAGCCCTCAAGAGCTATGCTGCAGCTTTTAGCTGCATTCCTTCTCCAGCGCACCTTAATGAAATGAATGGCTGGTTACCAGAATCATGCAGAACGTGATGAAATACTGAGGAGAGAATTCAGTCATTAGTTTCAGGTGTGGTGAAGCAGGGAAGCATCAAAAACCTGCAGGATAGCTCTAGAGTGGAGATGGAGAACCCTGGTTTATGGTGCGAAGGTGATCTAACCTTGATCCGACACAGATACCAGGTGTTCGCTGCAAGCTTGAGCAAAACGCCTTCCCGTACCCAGGTATGCGTTGTATTCTGGGATGCGATAAACACACTAGCATAAACCTCCATGCAGCTTTCAAGATGTCTTCTCAAAATCCATTTGATAAACCTTCTAATTTTGTCTGAAATAGTACCGAGAGAAAAACTGTTAGGTGGATTAAATTCTCCATGTTTCCTACCAGCTCAGAACTCAGAATCTGCTTCCCGTGTTTCCATTTGGATCTCCGGACCCGGACTCATCGGACCAACAAACAGACTAAACATTCTTGCCTGGTTTGTAGTGACAGGTTCTGGTTCACTTGGAGTTTTCTCTGTGTGGAAAGAAACCGAACCACAGGAAAAAATTACAAGTTGACAAACTCATCAACGGATTCGGACCAAAGTAAACAAAGTACAGACGTCGAAACGCCCTAAGAGACGTAGCTGGGAGAGGAAAACATGCGGCTGCGATTCACCTGTCAGTCTGAGGTAATACGCGGACTTTAAACACAACAAGGAGACTTCAGAGGACTGAATCACGGCTGATTCTATTAATAAAGACACAGTTCTGTCACCACTGAGCTCTGGACTGCTCTGTTTAGTTAGCATGCTGTGTAAATCATGCACACTGAAAGAACTTGTTTGTCTGCGTGAAGATGTTTAAGTGACATCCAGAGAAACATTTTTTAAACATTAACACAATAGGTCACCTGCAGCAACTAAATAAACCATTCAGCACCCTCCAATGTTATTGGCACCCATAATATGAGAATAGCATGAGAGAAGCCAGTTTCTTCATAAAAGCCTTCCTCAGAGTGCTCTCACTGCGTTAGAAAACATTTAAAATACTGAGAAAAGGCTTTAGGCAAACTGTGATTTATTTATGTTCTTACTGTCAAGATTTGTAGTTTTTATGGCAACAGAATATATCCAAATATGCTCTCTAGACTGACACATTATTTAAAAAATCGTCTGAAGTGCCATGAGAGCCAAATACTTCTGAAGCACAATCTATGCAGGCCTTTGTTTTGTGCTGAGAACTAGCAGAAGTGTGTTTACATACCAGAGAGCCACTAAATTATCCGATAAAGCCGGAAATTAAAACAGCCCCACGAGAGGTGCTCAGATTTATCTGCACCTTCACTCTTTAAAAGTGATGAATGGGGTCGGTTAATCCTGTTGAAATACTGTTGATATAAAGAGCTGATTTACTTTGTTGAGTGGAAGGGGTGGTGGTGGTGTGATGGAGGAGATTTCATAAATATCCTGGGAAAAAGCAGGAATTGGGCTGGGACAAACACACGGGATCCACTTAGAGAAGCAGGAGGATTGATGGTGGAGGACAGGAGAAGAAAAAGTAAAAGTCAGAGAGAGGGTGAGAGAAAGGACAGAGTGAAAATGTGACAAATGTTTCTTTAAAGAGCGATGACTTACAGAGTTCTGTCATACCAAATAAAATATGGCTATCCTCTCTCAGGACTTGGCTAAAAATGTTTTAGGTAGAAAAATAAAAGTGCTGGGCAGCAGAGAGTAGGTGTAACTGGCTCAATAAAGCTGTTGGCCGCATCACAAGGACACTTAATAAAAATAATAACCGTCCTCTGATGTCACACTGTGATCCTTAAAGATCTCTTCTAACAGCAGCTGCTTTCCCTCTCCATTGGTCTTCTCACCAAACCAGTTTATGCACCAGCTCTGTATCCACTGCATGCAGCACCGACTCTGGTCCAGTAAAACTGAAGCCATCTCAGCACCAGCTCAGCAGGAAAGGACTGCTTTTGGTCGGGAGCTGAAGGCGGAAACGTGGAAACTACACAGCGGCACACGGCAACATCTACGGCGTATGAGATGAAAGAAAAATGTATTTTTTCTTGTGTGTCGGTGTGTCTGTGACAGACAGGAGAGGTGGATCGCTGGAACTTCGTAGTCCTACCTTGCTAAAGTCAATCTTCATTATTAATAGGGACACCAACAATGTAGTTGCCTCTACATCCAACACCAACTCCCACAATTCCTGTCTGTTTGCAGCCAGTCGCCTAAAGCACGATAAGTGCCTACGGTACGCGGCTCAGAGTACTGAAGGGATGCTGTTGAAGACGTGTTTTCATTCTGGAAAAACTAAGCGAAGTTTCAGAAATGACTGGAAAAGATCTCACCACAAAGAAATAGAAAAATAGAGACCCAACCTCAGCCAAAATCAAGGTGAAAGCTGGACAAACTTTACTTCTGATGGCCAAATTAGTTTTTTTTTTAACTCAGACAGATCCCCAAAATAAAGCCCACGCTTTCTGAAGCCATCTTACTGGAGTCAGTAGGTCCTCCACTGCACGTCTGAAGTTGGTACAAAATATTGCTGCATTCTTTTAACCGGCAGGCACACATTTCACTGGTTTTAGGCTCACTGCACTGGTTGCCTGCGATTCATTTAAAAATTATTTTCTTTTTTTTTATACAGAGTTAGGTATTTTATTTATTAGTATTTTTAAGATTTTATGTCATTTTATATTTTAATTAAGCTGTGCCGCACGTTGGTCTAGCTGTTTGTTATTCAAAGTGCATTATAAATAAAGTTGGATTTGAGAAGACGGTCAGCTTTGTGTTTGAATCTTCCAGTTTGGGAAATCATTCAGTTAAACAGCCTTTCAATCAGCTGCTGTATGCTAACTTCATCATCACACCACCCACATGCTAATAGTAATTAATGAAACAGTAACTTAGAGGTCACTGTTTAATTTAAAGTTTAGAATTAATCTTTCAATGTATTCTACATTCTAGAACATTTAGGATTGATTTTAGCATTTATTTATCTGCTTACCTTGGGTTGGCTAGGATTGTGGCTGGTTAGCATTGCCATTGGTACTGAGGGTAATTTAATGGCTCTGGTACCAGGAGAACCAGTCTGTAGCAACAACATTGTGGTGTTGCTGGTTGAGCTGTTGGCTCAAGATATCCTTTTTGCTGCAGTCCCTTCGCTAAACAATAGGTGTCACCAGGGAGAAAATAGTGCCAATACAAAGCAGAAAAGGCAGCATAAGATGTTTGCCACATAAAAAGGTTTCTTAAAGGTTTAGATACACCAAGATACTACCAAATCCTAGTTTACACTTCACCACATGCTCAGATTGATCCTTATACAACATTTTTAGATAAAAGCTCAATAATCGCAGATCTTTTGCTACTTTAAAACAAGGGTGGCTCATTTTATTTTGCAGACATACAGATTTCCTAGTAATGCCTTGGCAGATTATTGTCTCTGATATTAAAGGCTCTAAATCTGTGAGTCTTTGCTTTGTTTGTCTTAAATCAGATAAAATCCCAGTTCTGTTGTAGACAAATACATGAGTCATCATCCAGCAGATAACTAGCTCTTTGGTTACTTCAGGAAGCTCAGTCACTTAATAAAGCATCTCATTTAATCACCATATACTCCTCGTCTCTCCCACACATCTGAAAGTCAGAGCAGAGTAAAGAAAGACGAAATGCACATGCAAGAATAAGAAGAATTGCAGATTTTTTTGTGTAAATGGGTTTTCCATTGAGAATCCTAAAACTGAGCCACAGCTCATTACAACATCGTTTTTTTCCCTCTGAGGTCGATCAAACAGTACCATAAATAATGGAAGTATCTCAGGCCAAATGCATGTATGGGTTTTTTCTGTGGAAATATTGGAAACCGATTATTGCTATTTTAGAGAAAACAGTTTAGCTTTGGCTTTCGACGTGTTTGTTGTCAGTTTTCAGTTTTTTTTCTTCCCTTTTCATTCACCCTTTAAATCCTGCAGCTTTCTGGGAATAATGTAATCTCACCCCTCATTGTGTCTCCTTCTGTATATTCTTACTGACAGACATTCCTGAACAGCACCTCACATGGCTCCATTTCAGACGCTACGAGAGGAGGTCATGACACATAGCAATTTCCATTATTTAACTGTTTTGTACATGACCATTGTCAAAATAAGGTGAGATCTTTCCATGTAATCCATGCAACATGTAGTAACTGCTCACAATTAAATCCATAAAAATTACAATAAATGTCCTTATATGTAATCCACACAAGAATTATTAAAATACACAGTTGAAGCAGTAGAGGGTGAAAAGAAGCATGTTCTCATATTCTGGGACTGAGAGACTGGAGAGGCCTGTGTGGAGCCACATATTATCTGTCTTATCTTTTGCAGAAATATAAACAAGTGTATCCAAAGAAATGATGTATGATGATTTTATATTCTTTCACATGCATTAAATGAAATTAGTAATCTTTGATTATCGAGTTAAAAGATGTATGATTGAAATATGGTTAAGAACTGATAATTAAAGTAAAAAAACATTAAGGTTTGAAATTCTCAATCAGCTATATATGAAAGAGATATAACGTTAATCATTGGTGAAGCATGAATAAAAAGAATGAAGTGATGGTTTTGTAACGATGTGTTTTAAAGTAAATGCTGAAAGCTGAAGAATGAAATGTGTAATACTGTGTAAAGTTTAAAACTGAACAGATTAGGGAAAGAACTGGAGGATGACTGGGAGTGACGAGAGCCAGCTGCATGCTGACAGCGACGGGAGGATGCGTCTACAGCCAGCTGTGTGGCTATTACCGGCATCTCCAAGGCCGAGAAACAAGAACCAGAAAAGTCACGATGACCATGACTAAGTAATGAGCAATAACTGAGAAGACTGACAAAGGGCTGACCAGTGAGGGCATCTGCACTACAAAATCAATGCTAAAAAAGGGAACTGCGGTTGTTTCCTCGCAGAAGACCAGCGAACAAGATCGGACGAAGAAAAGAAGCTCAGATGGAAAAGGAACAGAGACACAGCCCAACTGATCGACTGCATTAAAAAAGAGGATCAACCCGTGAGCCCAGAAAGGACTGCGCCTCAAGATTAATAATCTGATTTCATCTAAAACCTTTTTATCCAGACAACAGAAGTGAACTTGATTGGTGAACAGCTGATTGCTCTAAGTTTCAGGCTTCTGGAAGTCCTGAATCAACTACATTTATGTCTCCGGGTTTCCTTCAACTCTTCAGGTTCTGGAAACTACTGTCTTCAGAGACATATGACAACAAAGATCCTGTTTAACCATCAAAGGCTGGAGCATCAGTGCCTGTCACTTAAAGGAAGAAAACTGAAGATTAAGTCGTATTCCCTTCAAGAAACCACTTGTTGTTACCAGAAGAAACTTCTCCATCAGGTGCATGGATGAGCCTCCGTCTTCAAAGCCTCTTCAAACCCACTAGTTTCAGCATCAGGGAAAGACAGGTTGAGTTGATTGATTCATTACTATTATTGAAATTATTTTGTGTTGCTGAATTTAAGCTGTTACTGACCCCTGCAAAAGCATTACTAATTAAAGAAAGTATATAAAATTCTAGTTAAATCGTGGACATTCAATTATTTGAGTCACCGTATTGTTGGTTTTTCATTGGTGGTAAAAAGTCTTGTTGCCTGGTTCTAAGATATTTTAGGAGGTTTTTATAGGTTGCCTCGGTCAAGTTTGTTAAAACAGCGCCTTGGGGCTCCTGCTGAGCTACTAAAATTAACCTAGCCCATATACCAGAGCCAGTTGTAAATTAGGGAATGAGCAGCCGTGAACAAAAGTGACTGTTGAAGGTGTGGACGACTGCGATAGGCTACGCAGTCGTCCAGACCTCCAGTTGAAGAAGGGCGAGACTTTTTTATGAAGGCTGTCAGAGGCTAGGCGAGTCATTTCCTGACACCAGCTTAAACAGAACTTTCAGTGAACCTGCTTAGTAAGATCTTTCAGGTTTAGGGAAGTCTGGAGCAATCCCTTTAGACATGGGGAAGTAGGAGGGAGGGGTTAGCTCATCGGACAACGAAACCATCGGTTCAGATCTGATAACACTAGAATCCCATCAGATTCAGCAGATAGGAGCACTTTGCAACTATTTTTGAGTCAGGTCCCAGTTCATCAGCCACAAGTAAGGAAGATACAGTGATCAAAGACTTGGAGTAAAATAGTATACTATTATACGAAGTCCTAATTTGGCAGTAGCTTTCAGCAGATGGTATTTTTTCCACTCTGCATACTGCAAACACCTCTAGTCTTTAAGAATGTAAGCTATTTGCCCCGGCTGTAATTTAGATGAGTAAACAGTAATATGGAGAGGATTTTCCCTCATTACATTCATAATAGCGCATTTAAATGTGGTAATACTGCGTCAGCACCCGGATAGCACCTGCTACTTCACCTTTGTGAATCAGTCGTGAGCTCTCATGGATGGAGGTGGGTTCTCTTAGTGAGCACTGAACCAGGAAGTGACTTGAAGGTCTGAAGGAGGCTCGGCTTGAGACTTTTAAAAGGTTTGACAATCTAGGAAACAAGAAGGGAAGACCATGTAGCTCAGTTTTTCTACTCATTATTCTCAGAATGAGCATTTAGTTACAATTTGACAGTTGTTGTTAAGTCCAGCTGGTTCTCATACACTCTTGAGATGATTCAGTTCTTGTTTAAGTGGTTCTGTTGTAATTTGAGAATGTTAAGGGTTGAAAAACGATGATAAAGTGCCACATCTGGCATTTCGGGTATATTTGAAATATCTAAATCAGGGTTTCCAGCATCTGACTCACAAAATACCTGCAGCGGAGATTTATTACACATCATGCTGGTTAAAGAATACAAACATTATTACATAAGAGACATGGAAATAGTGACAACACAAACAATAATTTATGGTTTTATTATCCACTTATTGCTCTACAATTATGGAAAAATAAAAAAACATTATAAGAAATAATTTTAAAACTGAGCAGAATATCTAAAGATTCAATTCAGTTTATTTATATAGCACCAATTCACAACACGTCATCTCAAGGTTCTTCACAAAAGTCAGGTTCATACATTCCAATTAATCGTAACCATTGAACAGTGCAGTCAGATTCAGTTATTTATTCAAATTGGATAAAAAGTTTTTCTATCTAAGGAAACCCAGCAGATTGCATCCAGTCAGTGACTTGCAGCATTTACTCCTCCTGGATGAGCATGTAGAGACAGTGGACAGTCACTGGGGTTGACTTTGCAGCAATCCCTCATACTGAGCATGCATGTAGCGACAGTGGAGAGGAAAAACTCCCTTTTAACAGGAAGAAACCTCCAGCAGAACCAGAACCAGGCTCAGTGTGAGCGGCCATCTCCCACGACCGACTGGAGGTTTGAGAGAACAGAGCAGAGACACAAAGAGAACAAAGAAGCACTGATCCAGGAGTACTTTCTATGGGAAGGAAAAGTAAATGTTAATGGATGTAGCTCCTTTAGTCGTTTCATCTAGAAAGAAAGAACAGATAAACTCTGAGCCAGTTTTCAAGGTTAGAATCTGAAAGAGAGCACATAGAGTTAGTTACAGTAGAAGCTCAGTCAGTAGCCATGTCTAGGAGATAGAAAGGGTTAAACACTGAAAGACAGGGTCATGTGGATCATCTGTAGAAGGTGAGCATTAAGTTGTTGCCAGCAGAAGCTCGGACGATGCCCCTCTCAACAAAGGTGTCACAGGTAGACACAGAGTCAGGCCAGGTGTAGCTTCTAGGAAGAGAAAAGAGAGAGAACATGAAGTTAAAAACCGAAATAACAGCAAATAATGCAAAATTGGAGAGTAGTATGAGAATGTGAAGAGGGTGAAAGTGGTCATTATGTCCTCCAGCAGCCAAGCCTATAGCAGCATAACTACAGAGATAGTTTCAGTTTATTTATTTATATAGCGCTTATTTGCAACAATGTCGCCCCATACGCCCCACAAAGGGTCCAGAACGGCGCGGGGCCGCCTGGGACGCCAGACCAAACCACCGAGTGCCAGAGCCCAGCCACCCCAGAACGGGCCACGTGTAGGGGCACTAAGTAAAATAATAAACTGATAAAGTTTGTCCATCTAGAGCCCACTGATGGTCATTGTTATACTAAAAACCACAAGGATTGGGATACCTCTCTCTGTCAGACTGATTATAACCATCGGAAAAGAGAAGGGGTCATACAGGTAGCAGAAATGGAGGGTGTGTTTGCACCTCAACCATAACTGAGCCGGTTTAGGCTAAACCTGACTCCCCCTTACTCCAACCAACAGGGAGGGAGGAAGGCTCCCTCCCTGATAAACTAAACCACTCTAACTATAAGCTTTATCAAAAAGGAAAGTTTTAAGCCTAGCCTTAAAAGTAGACAGGGTGTCTGCCTCACGGACTAAAACTGCGAGCTGGTTCCACAGGAGAGGAGCCTGATAACTAAAGGATCTGCCTCCCATTCTACTTCTAGAGACTCTAGGAACCACCAGTAAACCTGCAGTCTGAGAACAAAGTGCTCTGTTAGGAACATATGGACCAATCAGATCTCTGATGTATGATGGAGCTAGATCATTAAGGGCTTTATATGTGAGGAGGATAATTTTAAATTCTAGTCTGGATTTAACAGGGAGCCAATGAAGTGAAGCTAAAATAGGAGAAATATAATCTCTCTTTTTAATTTTCATCAGAACTCTTGCTGCAGCATTGAAATGACATGTCCTAGTCAAAAATAACACCAAGGTTTTTTACTTTATTACCAGAGGTCAATTTAATGCCATCCAGGTTAAGTGAAAGATCTAATCTTTCTCCACTTAGTGTTTTATGACCTTCTGTTGGACTGCAACAAACTTCAGAAAGTTTCATGAAGAAACAAGTCATGACTGAGTAATCTGAAATTTTCCGCCTTACAAAACAAAACGATAAGTTTCAGGAAAACAACAGATTCATTCCAGTTTTTTAATGCGTCCTGCTCTTACTTCAATCCTTCTGCATACATATTGCCATGACAAATATAATTAAAGTTCACCTTTTGATTATGTTTGGCCCACAAGAAGCCAAGCATAATCAAACTAACATGGCATTTTTTACATTCAGACTGAGCTCAATTTACAAGCAGAAGATAAAATCCATAACTTTCCCCCAGGCCTTTGGGGGCATTTCTAAGAAATGCTTGGCTCTCAGCTCTTCAACTGTTTAAGCAGCTCCGACCTCTCCTGAGTGATCATTTTCACCCTACAGTGACATCTGGGCTGTTACACAGCTCACACTCTGATTAAATTTCATTGCTTTGTTGCCTGCAAAGCTAACTAGCAGCTGTCAGGATAAAACGACTCCTTCGGTCATTAGTTTCAACTGTCTTCTTTCTAAACTTTTAGCCACTTGTAGGAATATGGAAAAATATTTTTCCAAACAATGCAGACGAGCCTGTAGTGACATATAAACATAACCCCAACTCTTTGTTGTTAGCTGACCCACTAAGTCCGGATGTGACATCACCGCGCCGTGAGTCCGTAATGCCATTAAATACGTGATAGCATTATAACACCAAGAATTAATTATCCATTTTATTTTTCTCTTATGCTTCGCATTGTGGACGGTTTTCTTAAACACAGAACATTCGTTCTTCTTTGTTAGCTTTTAAAGTTAATTTGGCCGCATTCCTAATTACTCAAAAACACACATTGGTTTTTGAAAAATACGTAAACACTGATCTGTGATACTCCTGCATTTTGAATACATTAGGTAGTGTTTCTCTCTTATATTCACCTTTCATTATTATTATCATTATTATTATTGCTTAGTTCATTGGGGTTCTTATAATTATTTTAAATAAAGCTGAGAGACATAAGCTCAGCAATAAAAAGTCCGTCTCAAAGTCAGGTCCTTCTCAAAATATTAGCATATTGTGATAAAGTTCATTATTTTCCATAATGTCATGATGAAAATTTAACATTCATATATTTTAGATTCATTGCACACTAACTGAAATATTTCAGGTCTTTTATTGTCTTAATACGGATGATTTTGGCATACAGCTCATGAAAACCCAAAATTCCTATCTCACAAAATTAGCATATTTCATCCGACCAATAAAATAAAAGTGTTTTTAATACAAAAAACGTCAACCTTCAAATAATCATGTACAGTTATGCACTCAATACTTGGTCGGGAATCCTTTTGCAGAAATGACTGCTTCAATGCGGCGTGGCATGGAGGCAATCAGCCTGTGGCACTGCTGAGGTCTTATGGAGGCCCAGGATGCTTCGATAGCGGCCTTTAGCTCATCCAGAGTGTTGGGTCTTGAGTCTCTCAACGTTCTCTTCACAATATCCCACAGATTCTCTATGGGGTTCAGGTCAGGAGAGTTGGCAGGCCAATTGAGCACAGTGATACCATGGTCAGTAAACCATTTACCAGTGGTTTTGGCACTGTGAGCAGGTGCCAGGTCGTGCTGAAAAATGAAATCTTCATCTCCATAAAGCTTTTCAGCAGATGGAAGCATGAAGTGCTCCAAAATCTCCTGATAGCTAGCTGCATTGACCCTGCCCTTGATAAAACACAGTGGACCAACACCAGCAGCTGACACGGCACCCCAGACCATCACTGACTGTGGGTACTTGACATTGGACTTCTAGCATTTTGGCATTTCCTTCTCCCCAGTCTTCCTCCAGACTCTGGCACCTTGATTTCTGAATGACATGCAGAATTTGCTTTCATCTGAAAAAAGTACTTTGGACCACCGAGCAACAGTCCAGTGCTGCTTCTCTGTAGCCCAGGTCAGGCGCTTCTGCCACTGTTTCTGGTTCAAAAGTGGCTTGACCTGGGGAATGCGGCACCTGTAGCCCATTTCCTGCACACGCCTGTACACGGTGGCTCTGGATGTTTCTACTCCAGACTCAGTCCACTGCTTCTGCAGGTCCCCCAAGGTCTGGAATCGGCCCTTCTCCACAATCTTCCTCAGGGTCCGGTCACCTCTTCTCGTTGTGCAGCGTTTTCTGCCACACTTTTTCCTTCCCACAGACTTCCCACTGAGGTGCTTTGATACAGCACTCTGGGAACAGCCTATTCGTTCAGAAATGTCTTTCTGTGTCTTACCCTCTTGCTTGAGGGTGTCAATAGTGGCCTTCTGGACAGCAGTCAGGTCGGCAGTCTTACCCATGATTGGGGTTTTGAGTGATGAACCAGGCTGGGAGTTTTAAAGGCCTCAGGAATCTTTTGCAGGTGTTTAGAGTTAACTCGTTGATTCAGATGATTAGGTTCATAGCTCGTTTAGAGACCCTTTTAATGATATGCTAATTTTGTGAGATAGGAATTTTGGGTTTTCATGAGCTGTATGCCACAATCATCCGTATTAAGACAATAAAAGACCTGAAATATTTCAGTTAGTGTGCAATGAATCTAAAATATATGAATGTTAAATTTTCATCATGACATTATGGAAAATAATGAACTTTATCCCAATATGCTAATATTTTGAGAAGGACTTGTATTTCCTAATGATGTCACTCATTGGGAGCATGTAAGGAAAATAAATCTGGACCAAACCCGGAACCTTGTGGAACACCGTAAAGACGTTTAAGACGTCTTTACCAGCAGTGCCAGTATGTGGGGAGATTCCTGCAGCTGGTCAAAATTATTTTTACTTTTTTATTATTCTGATAAATGCAGATAAAGTGCGAGAAGACATGAAACAACTGATGCTGAGGAGGTTTCTGGTGAAAAGCTAAACTTTCAGGCAAGTTAGTCAGACAAAAGAAAGAGGTGAACCTAATCAAATGGTGAGACTTAAAGCAAATTATCCATAAAGTCTGTAGGACACAAGATCATTATCAGATAGTGAGCTGACCACAACAGGTGACACCATAGCCACGTTACCGTGCTTTACCCTAAACAATCTAGAGTGTTATGTTGCAGAAGTCTGTAGAAGTACTTTTCTTTCTAAACGGCTCACATCATACCTCTAGATATGAGCAAGACTAATTTATTTGCACAGGGAAAGCCCCACAGAGATGGAGAGCCTGCAAGCATCTGCCTGTGATTACGACTTGGGAACAACACTACAACAATGTTTGGTTGTGCTTGGCAGACAGCAGGGGAGGGCCCAGCAATGATCACACATAACATTTACTGAAGAACCCAAAGTAGGTTGTGTTTATGGGTAATAATGCTCAAATATTATAAGAACTTCGAACAAGTCGACCTTCACTTTATCCAGTTTCATGTTTTATTTTATTTGTAGTTATGTAATAAAACTTCTTTCTTCCAAATCACTAAATAAACAAATAGAAAACATTTGCTTATCTGCATATGTAGCTTTACTGCCTGTGGTTCTTACTATTGCATGTTATGATTCTGAAAGTACATTGTTTAACTCAGACTTATGACTCATCCGGACACAAAAAGCTTGCAAACCCGAAGGGTGAATCACTCCTGTGTTGACCGATAGCACAGAACCAATTTAATTAGGATATTTTGGCTCTTTGTTACCAGCAGCCTGTCACAAAAACAGAAATGATTTCCATTCCTGTAACGGAACCTGTAAAAAACACTAAAGATAAAAGTTTAGCAAACAGAGGATGGGATCTTTGCCCTGGTCAGGTGCAAGAACCAGTTAGAAAATAAGTGACAAACCTGACAAAATAAAAAGACAACCTTTGAAAGACCATCAGAGTCATCTCAGGTAAAAATAACACCACTGTGTGAAACATGGGCTTGAAATCCCCTACAACAGGTAAATATGACAGGTCCACCCCATGTTTTCATTCCATGTTACCAATATTCATACATTTGCATCATGTCCAGACTACCCTTGAGAGGACCATCACCACTGTCCCAGTTATGTCTTCATTTTCCAGTGTTTCATGGTCATAGGTTCTGCAGATGTTCTGTGGAGAATTAAAGTTTTAGTTTGACGTTGAACCGCTGCCTCCTGTTAAGGATGGTTGTGCTGGACCAAGGAGCGACTGAAATGCTGAAGCATCATGATGACCAGAAAAGGCTTTTAATAAAAGATGAAAACTTACAGAATGGATTAAAGAGGCTGAGAGCACAAGAAAAAATACCTCTACATCATGACACCTCCAGCCTTTTAGCTTTTATTTAATTACAAATATACTTTATTCTGACAATGAATGTAATTTAAGCATCAGTTTTAACAACCTATGAACATTCAGATGCTCGACGGAAATCTCGTAAAACCCTCTCAAGATCCAATGTGAGTTCAGAGTAATTCCCTTCCGTGTTTGTGTCCCCTTGCTTTCTGATTGGCTACGCGTCACATTCAACAGGCTGCGTGCTCGTTTGTCCTGAGGGAACACCCCACACGGTAGGGCATTGGGCCAAGACAATCCTACATATGTTGGATATCTCCGATTTGTGGTCGGAGCGGTTCTGACGTCCTTCCGAGCAGACCAGATCACTCCTAACCCACCAAACACAGCAGGAATATCTCATATGATAATCTTGAGAACCATCACAATGACCTGAGCATGTTGGAAGGGGAAGATTGGGTCAACAATTGGCATAAAAATCCTGTCGTGTGAACCAGGCATTAAATAATTAAGCTTCGACACACCCTTGTAACTGAAAAGTGTTCTGGGTCCTGATCACGTACAGATGATTAACTGGAAGGCTGTTGTAGTTACAGCTGTTAGGAAAGCAAAAGATCGCCACGAAGAATCCAAAATTATTTTCTAAATTCATTCTGGGGTTTTAAAAGATTTTATTTTTAGTCTTTTCTGTGCAGTTTGTTTTTCTGAATGTGGATACAGAAAGTTGGCATCCAGCAATTGAACATTACAGAAAATCAATTGTCTGCCCCGCCTGTCCTTGCCTGGTTGCAGGGGCCTGGTGCCTAACTCACCCTACTGACATGGAGCCATCGATGTGCCCTTCTGGATACAGTCATCCATTGGGTCTGATATTCTAACCATTACAATACCGTTGCGCAATCTTTAAACACATGCAATATTATTTCATTTCCACCAACATGTCTGAGTGCTCAGATATTATCGTCTGTAAATAAATAAAATTCTTGTGCTTTGAGCCTTTTGTGAACTGACGGTAATTGTGTTTGTGTTGATTTTCAGAGCTTCCAGCTTTGCCGCAGGTGTGCTAAAGGTGAGACTCCAGGGTGTGTCACAACACAGTGACATCAACACTGGCTTAAAATGGAAACCCTTAAACTGAAACTCCTAATGAATGTTTTAAAAATAGCCGCAGGAAATTCCCGCTGGATGCTTTTCATATTTATAATTGAGAGACTCATCATAACAGAGTCTGTAACAGGCTCCACCAACAAGGAGTGCCAGAAACTGTACAAGCCACCCTGATAGAGGAAAGCCGGAGGCAAAAACAATTCTGCCTACTAGCATATTAGGTTTCAGGACAAAATATAATTAATTGTTATTACAAAGATAGGTTCATCTTTCCAGACTGGCTGAATGTTTTGTTGGGACGGTGCACGCTACAGCCTCGGTGTTTTGACTTGAGTCTGTCTTGGAACAGTTATGGTTGCACACATGCGTGTAACCGACTCCAGTTGCTTTTCTGCTTCAATGAACAAAAAGAAATCTGTAACAAATCAGCTAATTGTCCATCCTGGATATCGTCCACTGAACCCATTAAAACAGACTTCCATAAGAGTGGATTGGCATACAATAATACTTATTGGAACCAGTTGACAGCATTAAATGGTTCAATGCTTTGGTATGTCTGAAGGAAGGCACACGCCCTATCATGGGCAAAAAGGGACTTCTCCACAAATTCTGGTAGGACAGCCTTCTGAAATAAATGTCACGCTGACAACTAACAAAAACTGAGTTCTGAAAGTACGACACAGAAAAGTATGGATGAAAAACCAAAATATATGTGTCTTTATAATACATCTATCAGAAAAAGAATTATCTATGAACTCTTTTGGCAGCTAAATAGGTTTTATGGCATTTTGTTTTCTGGAATTCACTCAACACGACCTAAAGGAGAAATGCCAAAGTCATATTTTAACATTATGTGTTTAACATTAAGAGTTATGGCCGGTTATATTTGGATTCTACGTTAAATATTCATCATACTCAAATCAAGCCAGCTATGACAAGGGCCTGCTGGGCTATTTTTTTAAATAAGGTTTTTTCTTTTTGGGACAAAATCTGTGGATGAAAAGAGAATTTTAGGAAGAGGTTGGTGGTTTCTTTTCAGTTGTTTAGTGTTGAGCTTTCCAGACAAAAATGCAGAATAAAGTATTCATTCATTCTTTTTGTGTGCCATTTGAAATTTACCAGGTTTGTTTTTCTTAGGTTCGTTTTTCCCACCTTTATCTCACCATAGACGGTCTTTCCATCTAACAACAGCTGTGTTTGGGGGTTTGTTTGGAAAAATCTCTCAAACAAGACACAAAACATACAGAGGAAGTAACATTTGTCTCCAAGTGCAGCATATTTATCATCAATAAAATATAAAATAGAACGCTAGAAAAGTTAAAATGGAAATAATTAACACTAATCTGCCAGACGTCGTGAAGCTGGTATAGATTTGTTCAAAATAACAACATAAAACCAATAAATTGATCAAAACAACAGAGCCACACTGATGGAGATGGTTCATCATAATCATCACCATCATTGTAAAATCACTCGAAGAAAACAGATAAAATATCAGATACCATAAAAATTATTTAATTCATTCAATTCAGAAATAATGCTGATATGAGCAGGAAAACAGACACATGCCTGTTAAACAGCTGCATACTGGGGAACATTCAAAATAGTTTGAACATGAACTAGATTTACTAAGTTAATGATTATAAGGTAGATGTATCCATAATGTTATAAAAAGACACTTCGCCAAGCTAGAACAGCTTATTTCTCATAATTAATAGAAGAGAACAAGAATAATCCTAGGTTTCTCTTTAGTACAGTTGCTAAACTTACACAGAGTCATAGCTCTGTTGAACCATCCATTCCCTGAGCTCTCAGCAGTCATGACTTTATGGGATTCTTCTTAAATAAAATTGATTCTATTAAAAATAAAATCTTTGACATACTCCTGAAGATGATTACTTCATCCTCAGCAAGTGAGACAACATTGGAAATAACTGTGGAACCTGATCTGTGTTTGGACTGTTTTGATCCAGTGGAGCTTCCTGAGTTATCAGAAATATTAGCTTCATCTAAACCTTCAACTTGTATGTTAGACCCAATCCCAACCAAATTATTTAAGGAAGTGTTCCCTCTGATTACCAGCCCCATTTTAGATATGATTAATCTATCTTTAGTAAATGGATCAGAACCACAGGCTTTTAAGTTAGCTGTAATTAAACCTTTACTTAAGAAACCTTCGCTTGATTGAGATGACTTGAAAAATTACAGACCTATATCCAATCTTCCATTCTTATCTAAAATTCTTGAGAAAATAGTTGCTAATCAAATGTGTGAACATTTATACAGCAATGACCTGTTTGAAGAGTTTCAGTCAGGTTTCAGAGCTCATCATAGCACTGAAACAGCTCTGCTGAAAGTCACTAATGATATTCTTATGGCCTCAGATAATGGACTTGTGTCTGTTCTGGTTCTGTTAGATCTCGGTGCTGCATTTGATCCAGTCGACCATAATATTCTCTTAGAAAGGCTGGAATATGCTGTATGGATCAGGGGAACAGCGCTAGGCTGGTTTAAATCTTATCTGTCTGACAGATTCCAGTTTGTTCATGTAAATGATAAATCATCTTTAAACTCCAGGGTTAATTGTGGAGTACCACAGGGTTCAGTACTTGGGCCAATTCTCTTTACTATATATATGCTTCCAATAGGTCAAATTATCAGGCAGCGTAGGATAAATTTTCACTATTACGCTGATGATACTCAGCTTTACTTATCCATGAATTATGATGAGCCCAATGACCATCAGTGGGCTCTAGATGGACAAACTTTATCAGTTTATTATTTTACTTAGTGCCCCTACACGTGGCCCGTTCTGGGGTGGCCGGGCTCTGGCACTCGGTGGTTTGGTCTGGCCTCCCCGGCAACCCTGCGCCGTTCTGGACACTTTGTGGGGCGTATGGGGCGACATTGACCCTAACCCTAACCCTAACCCTATATAAATAAATAAACCTGTAAACTGTTTTTTTCTCCTAGATGAAGCAACTAAAGGAGCTATTACTACATTTAACGTTTTACTTTTCTTTAACATAGAACATACATGCATGCTCAGTATGAGGGCCTGCTGTGAAGTAAACAACATAATGCCAGTGACTGTCCACTGTCTCTACATGCTCATCCAGGAGGATGCATCCAGTCAGTGACTTGCAGCAAGCATCTGCAAGTCACTGACTGGATGCAATCTGCTGGGTTTCGGTCCAGCTGCTTCATGTCTATCAGTCTCTTTGCTTTCAGCTGTGCCATGCCCTTTATATACACTGCTGTTCTGTTTACTCCTCCTGAATAGATACTGTTTGTCATGCCAAGCCCAGCCAGTCCATGTCCTTGACTGTTTGCCTCGCCATACCTATTGAGGGTGGAATTTCATAATATGGATCACCGGTGTCCTAGTCTGGATGCAATAAGCCCTCCATGCTGAGGATAACTGAACCAGATCCAGTTTAGCTCCACAATCAGCTGCCAACATATCCAGAAACTCCTCAGCAGTGAAAACCTTCTTGTTCTTGCCCAATATTATTCTACCAAAATGTAAAAAAGGACAACCGTCAAAGTACCGTGAAATAACTCTCCTCTGTGCCCACTGCACCCTGAGCCTAAAAGTGTTCAATAATACAGTCAGACGACTGATACGTCCATCAAACCATCAGAGTCAGGAGAATCCAGGGATGCTTACAAAAACCACATAGCCAACATCTCTCACCAATAGCAGCGAGGGGAATTCGTGAGAATGTAGCATCGGAGTTTTCTACACAGCATCCAGGAAACGGAAAAAGCCGAAAACAGTCAGCAATTTTGACAGTGGGACGCATGGTTTCCAGGAGTGACACATACTCTTACATGGATTATGACCATAAAACAGCAAAGGTAAGATGCTATTTATAACATAAGCCTTATTTTTCCTCTTCTTCAGCTACTGGTTCAGTAAGTTTGGACACAGAGCGGTGATACTGATTTGTTGTCTGTGTGGGTAGGAACTGTCGCTGTTGTGTTTTTTAGCGTCTTTTTACTTTTTTCCATTTAGTTCCTTAGTGTTGAAATTGGGTCTTGTTGAGGAAGAACATGTTTTTATCAGTTCGACAAGCCTTCCCCCATTATTGGTAAATGTTCAGTATGTGTTCAGAATGATTTTGTTGGAGGAAGTGCTGCTGCCGCTGATACCAGGCCACTTGGGTTTTACAGTTTGAGTGATATAGTTACCAAGGTTAGCAGTAGTATGCACTAGATATGGTATTGACGGTTATACACTGATAGATAACCAGACAAATAGAACATGTAACGTTTCTCCAGTTTAAAGATGTCATAAAATGACAAGTCGATGAGTGCAAAGCCAACGCCAGTTCTATCAGCTGAGTCGCTCAAACTGAACTTCTGCATCTTAATGTGTTTTCAGTTGCTTACCGCTAACAAATCAAGGGTCGAATTTGCTCCAGATAATGAACAATTTTCACTTTATTCCTTTTATTAACTGCTAAGATAATTCCTTGACAAAATGATACTCATTATGCAGATTTTTTGGTCCAAACACTTCCAGCAATGGGATTTCATTAAAGTGAACGGACTCTGTAAGACAAGTGTGCTTCTGTTGCTAATCTGAAAACAATCCTTACTGGTTAGGTAGAGGGGAACTGGACTACTTCTCTTAAAGACATTTCTTAAAGACGTTTTCGCCTCTCATCCAAAAGAATTCTTCAGTTCTCAACAGGCTTGAAAGTAATGGGCTTACAAGTTGTACTCAGAACATACACACTAATAGGGTCATCAGGATTACTAATGGGGCAATTAGGACACGTTAGTGGCTGGCCCTATACCCTTCATTTAGCTGAATGTTTGGGTCATTGTTGCCTGATGATCCAGACATGTTCCTAATGATGCCATGTGAGTTGTTTCAGTCATGTCTCAACGTGTGAATCGCTGAAGTTTCACATACCAAGTTAGGTAAAATAGCTGAATGTAGTTGAAATGGTTTATAACTTTAGAAAGGTTGGCTTAGCTAAATAAGTCTGACATTTAGAAAAACTTAAAGGAGATATTGCACAGGCGACATTTTCAGACCTGTCAATAAACCACAGCACAATGGGAAAAGTTCAAAAATTGTCTCAAACTTTCCTGTAAAACAGATAGATGTATATACAGGACATTATGTTTGGGTACTGCAAACTATTGATGAGATCTGTTGAAATCCAAGATTTTATCTTTGGTTTTTTTTTTTACTCGTGTTGATCGTTGTCTGAAAGGATAGTTTTACATTATTTGACATTTTCCTAATCCTCATAAAATATTCCACAACTGAGAAGCTGTGGGTACCTACCTGAGCTGGACTCCGACCTACACACACCTTGGAAGTGCAGAACAATAGTACATTCACTTTCACTGATGACCATGAAGCTAACACAGGAGAGGTGTAACAGAAACGCTTCAGATGATGAATTGCTGTATGACATTTCCTAAGAGCTTCCTAAGCTTTTTAACTCGTTCTTGGGTTTCCTCAGCTGCATGCCTCCTGAAACCCAAGCCAAGAGTTTCTATCAAACAATGATAGAGCGTAGAAAACAGAAATTCTTCACCAAATTAGTTATACAACTTACACAATGTCAACAGACTGCTCTGTGGTATAAGAATTTTGAAGCCTCAAAGCCTGAAAGGGTGAATCAAATTTATGTGGGATACACGAGTCACCAGTTCCCCAGTGAAACCCGTTTACTCCTTTCCCCCCCCAACTACTTATCCAAACCCCTGCATTTTGTGCCATCATATCAGTACATAAAATGTATCCAGATAGTTTTTGGACTTCGAAGGGAACAATCTACTACTGTTTGCAAAATCAGAACACCCACAATGAAGGGTCCAATTGAAAAGCAATTTCATCCATTATGTAGAGCAGTGTTGGTTATTTACGGTCTTAGGGGCCACATTTTTAGTCTTGGCCTTGTATCAGTCTCCAACATGCTGGACCTGGGATCTTTTTCACAAGACCAATCTGTTAGGGCTTGCGAGATAGAGGACCCCGGAATGCAGACTAGTAGGCAGCATGACCTGGTGTGCTCTTTTGGTTTTTCTTCCTCATAGAGAGTACTCCTGGCTCAGTGCTGCAGTGTTTAGCTGTTTCTTTTTTCGAGGATGGAGCCCTGTGGCTGCTATTCGCTTTGTGTTGTCTGTTTTTCTTTTTTTACAGAAACTAGCCGAGTGGTTTTATTTACCAACTATGTCTCTTTCTTGGATGGATCCGTTAAAAGAATGTGTTGACATTGGCTTTGTGTTGCAATTGCTCACAGGACAGTGCTTTTGTGGAGGGGTAGACTGTACATTATCACAATATTTTGTGGTACTATTGTGACAATGATAAAAGTGGTGATATAAAAACTATTTTAACTTCTTTTCAATTCAATTCAATTCAAGTCAGTTCAATTCAGTTTTATTTATGTAAAGCCAATTCACAACACGTGTTGGCTCAAGGCACTTCACAAAGTCAGGTTCATACATTCCAATTAATCGTAACCATTGAACAGGGCAGTCAGATTCAGTTATTTATTCAAATTGGATAAAACGTTTTTCTATCTAAGGAGGGTTAGGGTTAGGAAAAGTAAATGTTAGTGGATGTAGCTCCTTTAGTCGTTTCATCTAGAAAGAAAGAACAGATAAACTCTGAGCCAGTTTTCAAGGTTAGAATCTGAAAGAGAGCACATAGAGTTAGTTACAGTAAAAGCTCAGTCAGTAGCCATGTCTAGGAGATAGAAAGGGTTAAACACTAAAATACAGGGCTATGTGGATCATCTGTAGAAGGTGAGCATTAAGTTGTTGCCAGCAGAAGCTTGGACGATGCCCCTCTCCAGAAAGGTGTCACAGGTAGACACAGAGTCAGGCCAGGTGTAGCTTCTAGGAAGAGAAAAGAGAGAGAACAAAGTTAAAAGCTGAAATAACAGCAAATAATGCAAAATTGGAGAGTAGTATGAGAATGTGAAGAGGGTGAAATCAGAATCAGAATCAGAATCAGAAAAGCTTTATTGCCAAGTACGTTTTTGGACATACAAGGAATTTGTTTTGGCGTACTCGGTGCAATACAGTACAAATTAAACAGTATAAACATATCTACAATATAATATAAATATATGTGCACAGTTTTAAGTGAGTGAGAGTAAATATAGAGCAGTATAAGATGCAAGAGCAATACAACAGTGCAGGTGATCATTGTGCAAGTAAAGCAGTGCAAGTAAAGCAGGAGTCCAAGCTGAGCGTTAATGTAACTCATAGAGTTACAGGTTACAGGTGTCCTGTCAGCAAAAAAAGGGGGGGTGTGGGTGAAAGGGAGAGTGTCAGGGTGGTTTCCGGGCTTTGTTAACCAGGCTGGTGGCAGATGGGAAAAAACTGTTCTTGTGGCGTGAGGTTTTGGTCCGGATGGACCGCAGCCTCCTGCCAGAGGGGAGAGTCTCAAAGAGTCTGTGACCGGGGTGGGAGGGATCAGCCAGAATCTTCCCTGCCCGCTTCAGGGTCCTGGAGGTGTACAGTTCCTGGAGCGACAGTAGACTGCAGCCAATCACCTTCTCAGCAGACCGAATGACACGCTGCAGCCTGCCCTTATCCTTGGCTGTAGCAGCGGCGTACCAGATGGTGATGGAGGAGGTGAGGATGGACTCAATGATGGCTGTGTAGAAGTACACCATCATAGTCTTTGGCAGGTTGAATTTCTTCAGCTGCCGCAGGAAGAACATCCTCTGCTGGGCTTTCTTGATGAGGGAGCTGATGTTTGGCTCCCACTTGAGATCCTGGGAGATGATGGTTCCCAGGAAGCGGAAAGATTCCACAGTGTCAATTGTGGAGTCACAGAGGGTGATGGGGGCAGGTGGGGCTGGGTTCTGCCTGAAGTTCACAACCATCTCCACTGTCTTTAGAGCGTTGAGCTCAAGGTTGTTCTGGCTGCACCAGTCCAACAGATGGTCCACCTCCCATCTGTACGCAGACTCGTCACCATCAGAGATGAGTCCGATCAGGGTGGTGTCGTCCGCAAACTTCAGAAGCTTGACAGACTGGTGACTGGAGGTGCAGCTGTTGGTGTACAGGGAGAAGAGCAGAGGAGAGAGAACACAGCCTTGGGGGGAACCGGTGCTGATGGTCAGGGAGTCAGAGACGTGCTTCCCCAGCCTTACGCGCTGCTTCCTGTCAGACAGGAAGTCAGTGATCCACCTGCAGGTGGAGTCGGGCACACTCAGCTGGGAGAGCTTCTCCTGTAGCAGAACTGGGACGATGGTGTTGAAGGCAGAGCTGAAATCCACAAACAGGATCCTGGCGTAGGTTCCTGTGGAGTCCAGGTGCCGGAGGATGAAGTGAAGGGCTAGGTTGACTGCATCATCTACAGACCTGTTGGCTCTGTAGGCAAACTGCAGGGGGTCCAGGAGGGGGTCGGTGATGTCTTTTAGGTGTGAGAGCACAAGGCGCTCAAAGGACTTCATCACCACAGAGGTCAGGGCGACGGGTCTGAAGTCATTAAGCCCTGTGGTCCTTGGCTTCTTGGGAACAGGGACAATGGTGGAGGATTTGAAGCAGGCTGGCACATGACATGTCTCCAGTGAGGTGTTAAAAATGTCTGTGAAGACTGGAGACAGCTGATCAGCGCAGTGCTTCAGGCTGGCTGGTGAGACAGAATCCGGACCAGCAGCTTTCCGGGGGTTCTGTCTCCTGAAGAGTTTGTTGACGTCCCTCTCCTGGATGGAAAGAGCCGTCCTCGGCGTGGGTAGGGGGCTGTTGGGGGGGAACTTCAGGGTGGGGGTTGGAGGTGCCAAGGCCCCTCTTGAGGTTGGGGAGGTGGGGGTGGTGGGTTGTGGCTGCAGCTGTTGGGGGGCGTCGTGGGAGATGGTTGCAGGACTGTCCCTTTGTCTATCAAAGCGGCAGTAGAACTCGTTCAGGTCGTTGGCGAGGCGTCGGTCGTTGATGGAGTGGGGGGCTTTCGGCTTGTAGTTGGTGATTTGCTTGAGCCCTTTCCAGACAGACGCAGAGTCGTTGGCTGAGAACTGGTTTTGGAGCTTCTCAGAGTACAGTCGTTTGGCCTCTTTCACTGCCTTGCCAAACTTGTACTTTGCCTCTCTGTATATATCTTTGTCCCCACTCCTGAAGGCCTCTTCCTTATCCAGTCTTAACCTTCTGAGTTTAGCTGTGAACCAGGGTTTGTCGTTGTTGTAACTCACCCTGGTGTATGATGGTACACAGCTGTCCTCACAGAAGCTGATGTAGGAAGTCACAGCCTCTGTGTACTCGTCCAGACTGTTGGTAGTAGTCCTGAACACATCCCAGTCTGTACAGCCTAAACACGCCTGGAGATTCTCCACAGCCTCACTGCTCCACTTCCTTGTCGTCCTCACAACAGGTTTACAGAGCTTTAGTTTCTGCCTGTATGCAGGAATCAGGTGGACCATGATGTGGTCGGATTGGCCCAGTGCAGCACGTGGGACGGCGTGATAAGCGTCTCTGATGATGGTGTAACAGTGATCCAGAATGTTGTCCTCTCTGGTCGGACATTTTATAAACTGTCTATATTTGGGGAGTTCGTGGGTGAGATTACCTTTGTTAAAGTCGCCAACGACAATTACTAAGGAGTCCGGGTTGGTCCGCTCCACACTCAGTATCTGGTCGGCGAGCATGCGCTGTGCGACCTGCACGTTAGCTTGCGGCGGGATGTAAACATCGACCAGGATGAACGAAGCGAACTCACGGGGGGAAAGTGGGGGAAAGTGGTCATTATGTCCTCCAGCAGCCTAAGCCTATAGCAGCATAACTACACAGATAGTTTCAGTTTATTTATTTATATTTTTTAGGTAACCGTAGCTGTGACTGTATGTTAGGGCAATCATAGTGCCACAAACATAGAATGACCAGACGTCCCAGACCTCCGGGACAGTGCCCGTTTTAGACAACATGTCCCTGGCTAAAGCTGTCCCCAGAAATGCGGAAATGTAATACATTTTATCGTCTGGTGAATAACAATAAAAACTGTTCCGTGCAGACTGTTATTATGGTACCCGGGGATAGAAAGCGCAGATTGGCATGTCGTGCGCAACAACAGCTATTACTGTAGCTGGACGCACTGCTGTTAACATTATGGAGTAGAAGAAGAAGAGCTGAGCACGCTGCCTTGGACTGGGTTGATCCTTGCCGTGATAAAGGTTTGGTTCACGATAGGAAATGTTTCTGGTGTATTCAACATTCGCTGTGACCAGGTAACAAAAAAAGACTTGGTTGTGTTTTGTTCTACTAAAGGTGAGGACACAAAGCCAAATAAACCAAGCTTTAATGGACAAACAGAACCACAAAAAGCAAGACAAGAGTGCAAGGATTAAGTGCAGCCGAGTGAGGGAGAGTGTCAGAAATCAATTTTTAAGCGCTGCCTGAATTAGGAAAGTTGAGTGCTACAGTGTCAACAAGGGTTTGCCCAAATTAAAATGTTTTAGAATTGATTGGTGAATTTTAGTTTAAATTTTCAGAATTAGTTATCAGTTGTTTTGTTAATTTATTGTTGTAATATGTGAACACAGATTGTGAGGCTAAGGGGTGTTTGTCCACTCAGTTTGGACATATGAAAGTTCCTCACAAAAAGTAGGAGTCAGTAACAGGGAGCAAGAACTACATGAACTGGGAATGAGGAAGAGGGAGAGAATCACCCGGTTAAATGTGCATTTCTTCTGTTGTATGAGCTTGTAGCTCCAAGTAAGAATTGTTGGGATATTTTGTCTAAATATAGCAATTGTGGTGTTTTATCAGCTGAGGAAATTGGTAAAATAATTAAAGAAATGTTAGTATTTATAAGATTATATTAGGATTACCCTACTTTCTCATGTAAAAATAACCAACTTCTAAAGGATATCTGAAACTAAAATATTTTATTTGTTCAATTTTAACTTTTCAGTATATTATACACTACCGGTCAAAAGGTTTAGATACACTTTCTCAATTGATGGGTCTCTTTATTTTCATGATTATTTAAATTGTAGATTCTCACCAAATGAAACTATGAATGAACACACATGGAATTATGTAGTAAACAAAAAGTGTGAAATAACTCTAAACATTTTTATATTTTAGATTCTACAAAAAAGCCAGCCTTTGCTTTGATTAGTGGTTTGCACGCTTAGCATTCTCTCCCTGAGCTTCATGAGGTGGTCACCTGAATTGGTTTTCCAAAAACTCTTCAAAGAACTTCCCAGAGGTTCATTGAGATGGCCAAAGATTAGTATTTCAGTCATCACAGCAAAGGGTGACTACTTTAAATAAAGAACATATTTAAAGTTCTTTTACAATTTTTTGTTTGCTACATAATACCATATGTGTTCACTGTTTTGATGCCTGAGAATCTGCATACAATATAAAGTCATAAACATAAAGAAAACTATTAAATAAGAAAGAAGTTCTAAAACTTTTGACTGTACATTCCAATGTTATTGCAGAGGATTGCAATTATATTATGTCTATTTTAGAATAGTGAAAGAGTGATGGAAGAAGAGAGAGGAGGAAAATAGATAGAAAGAAATAAAAGCTAAGAGGGGGAAAGAAAAAGGAGGAGAGAAAGAAGACAAACACTAATACTATTACATTATTCATTTCATTACTCCTAGGTAATGCTAACAACAGTGTGGATAGACACTGTCCTGCTGTTACACTTGATTTTTATTGTTTATCAATAAATATTTTTAAATAAATGAAACCGTAACTTTACCAATGTTTTCATTATATCTTGATAACATTTAATTCTTTTAATCTCAAAGCTGGAAATGATTTGATTTTAGAAATCTGGTCACCTTACACAAACACAAATGCCGCTCTTGGAAATGTATACTATTTAAAAAAAGGCTTCTGCAGGACACCAGTTACATAAATGAGGACGGAACTACATGTGTTATTTTTTTCTTTATCAATAAACTGCATTTATTCATATTTTCTAATTGATATTTTTTGATGCGCCTAATGGAACAGTGGGGAAAATAGTAGTGGTGTTCCGATCGATTGGCCACCAATCATTATCTGCCGATTTCCGTTAAAAAGCACGTGATTGGCGTGTGCCGATCATTGTCTTTCATTGCCGATCACAGAACCCGATCACATGTACCTCATACTTTGCAGTTTGGGGTAGCTCCCCATGTCCTTCAAACTGCGCAAGCGCGCAGCAGCAAATCCTAAAAAAACATGTCGGCTGTATGGAACTTTTATACGGTCTGTGAGAGTGATGTAAAGTTTGCGTCCTGCAACACATGCAACGGTAAAATACATCGAGGGGGAAGCACGTCAAAATGCTTCAACACAACAAACTTAATACGACATTAAAAGAACAAGCACTATGGTGAGTTTTCAAGGCTCACTGCAGAGAATGAAAAGAAGACAACCGGAGCAGTCAGACGGCAGTTAACGCAGCCCACCATTGCCAACACTCGTATGAGCGTGACAGTCAGAAGGCTAAGGAAATAACCCAAAAAATAATTGAATTCATCGGGCTAGATGACCAGCCTTTCTCAGTGGTGGAAGACGCTGGGTTCCGCTGATTGCTCTCACACTTGGAGCCCCGCTACGTGCTACCGGGACGTAGGTACTCTCACGTCCAACATCTCCTTAAAGAAGGGGTCTCATCCTCTTTAAGTTTCACGAGTGATATATGGAGCTCGGACGTCAGTCCTGTGTTGATGCTAAGTTTAACAGCTCACTGGATTGATTCAGATTTTCAACTTCATAAAGCTGTTCTGCATGCCCAGGAGTTTTCTGGTTCCCATACTGCCACCACATTTGAGAAAATGTTTCAAACATGGCATATTCCAAAACACAAGATACACGTGATACTGAGAGATAATGCCAGAAACATGGTGAAAGCTATGACAGATGCTGGTTTACCAAGTTTGGGGTGTATGGCACACACCCTGCAGCTGGCCATCCATGAGGCAGTGCTGTCACAGCACAGTGTAAGTGAAAGGCTCACACCATCAGAGATGATAGTCTACCTCTCAGAGCCATCCATCTCTCAGAGTGCATCATCCTTGAAATACTGGAAAACTAATAAGGAACGTTTTCCAGACCTTGCTAAAGTAGCAAGAGCTTACCTGTCTGCACCATGCACAAGTGTGGAGAGTGAGCTACATTCAACATTGTGGACAAACAGGAATAGACTCATGACTGAAAAAGCTGAGATGCTTCTCTTTATTAAAAAGACATTTATGCATGTGAAAATGCTGTTCAACATTTTGCCTGTTCAAAGCAAATGCACTTTAATTTTACTTGTGCTGTTTTTCTGTTTCAAGATCTTTAAGACCATGTTAATGTTGTTTAAGTAGCAAATGGGCTATTTTATTTTATATATGAAGCAACAGACCCATTGTATTGATTTTCTATGTAAATTATAAGAAAGGTAAACACTTAGTTTTTTTCTGACAATGCACAACAGTTTGCTCATGCACAAAACAGTTAGCCATGCTCTCAGGTATTTTATGTAGTAACTTATGCCAGTTTATTTGAATGCAACCTGCACTTGACTTTGAACAATTCCTTTTTTACTTAATTTGATTTAGGCAATGTGAGATTTATTTGACTTACTGCATTATTTGACTAGAGGCTTAATGATTTCACTCGCTAAATCGAAACATTTACTGCCAATCCATGTGATCGGAACTCATGGGTGATCGGTATCGGAATCGGCAGCAAAAAGCCTGGTCGGAGCATCCCTAGAAAATAGTAAAAGTAACAATCTTAACTATACAGCCAGTTTTTGATGTTTTTAAGCAACATAAATTGGAATTTATTGTTGTCACAATGATTCAAAATTGTTATCATAAGAACATTTTAACAAACAGTTAAAAAAACCACCCCTACTTTTGTGTTGTTTCTGTGCCGGTTTTTTTGTTCTCTCAACCCCTACCTGGCCTTGGCAGACGTCCGCTCATACCGAGTCTGGTTCCCCCATTATATGTAATGCCCAAAACAAGATAGAAAGTCAGTAAAAAGAAGCTGTCTAAGTGTAAAGGCAAACGTTGACAGCCCTTCAGAAAACCTGCAGGACTGCTGTTCAATAGTTACAAGATTCCAAGAAATTCTTGTTGCGTGAAAGGAGAATACAACAAACTGAAGGCTGTTTTAAAATCTTTGCACAGCAGTGTAGCACTATGATTTTGAGTTAAGTTTCTATCTATAGCATCTCCTGAAGTAAAAAAATAAGTAACTTCTGGCTTCTAGGACAACCTGGTTTATGTCGCTCTGACTCCCGCCTAACTCATTCTGACAGATCTCCAACTTTTTATAGACCATGACCTCACCACAGGATGAATAATAAAAGATGGAGACAGATAACAGTGCAGAAGAACACTGATGATACCGGGGTTCTGGCCCTTTATTTGTTTATTAGTTTAATTAATTAGGCTTTTTTTTTCATACCTTTTCCCTTTGAAAGGTATGAACTAAACGTAGCCATGGTCTTTGGAAGGAATGTCTTAAACATTGTCACTGTGAAAGTGGAGCATTTACTCCAATGATCTCTGCCAGAACAATGAATGTGTTCTGGTCTGATGAAACCCAAGTTAAACATTGGGTACACAGTTCCTAATAGTACATTAGACACAAAAACAACACAAAATGTTAGCAAGTGAGCACCAAATCCCAGAGTGACTACTGGTGATGGTGGCAACATTATGATCTGGGGTTGCTCATCTTCAGATGGAACTGAGTCGTTATTGATTCTGAAAAACCTGTCGTCTTTGTTCCAAAACATTCAGGTATCAGTGGAATTGTACAGAGAATGTGTAACTAGAGCTGGGCGATAAAACGATAGCAATATATATCTCAATATAATTTTTCCTTGATAGGCATATGAGCAAGGGTCAATATAGATCTTCAATATAACAGACAAGATGAATAGCCAATGATAATAGGAGTTGCTCCATGCTGGACCAGTTGTGTTGCTGGAATAGAGCCATGCAAAGTTACGCTGATGCAGGCAGCACAGTAGCAGCCAGAAGCTCCAACGGCTAATGTTTGTGCAGCCGTAGTCTTTTACTTCAGATGACAGGTAAGACATCACTGGAAAAAGAGAAAAAAATGTGGTCCCCGAAAGAAGAAAGATGGGAGACCCAGCGAACGACAACTTTACTATCCCAGACGAGCACGAGTGCTAAGAACTTCTCTGCCACCACAACAAGCCTGTACAACCGACCATAGTCGGCTTTCTTATGTCTTATAAAAAATTGAAGCGACACAGAGAAATCAGTAATCAAATGCATTAGTTTACTGTAACGCAATAGAAGATTGTATTTTAAAATGCATCTCTTTTCAACTGTTTAGACTGTTACCTTCAGGTGGCGCTACAGAGCGCAGTCTGCTAAAACCAGGTGCCACAGAGACAGTTTCTTGCCCCAGGTCTCTGATAGATACTCGACAGAGTCCGAGAACAACACCATGCATACTCGGAGTGATATCACATTATCTTCCCTGTAAAGTCACTTGTGTATATATGTATATTTAAAAAATATTTTTTATTTCCATTTATATTGACAAAACAATTAAAAATCTTCACTGAGAGCAAAGTGTTCAAATTCCTTGTTTGGCAAACTTGGCAATAAAGCTGATTGTGATTTTATTTATCAGTTGAATAATATTAGATGACACGCTTTTGAAAATAAAATCTTTAAATAAAAAATAACCTGTTATCTTCAAATCTCATTTCATAGTACCAGGGAACATTAAAGATGGACATAAATTGTGATTTGTTTTATATTGTGATGTATATCGATATTGACTGATATGAAAAATATTATCATGAAATAATTTTTTTCCATATCGCCCAGCCTTATGTGAAACATTATGCATGGAAAAAGGTTTGAATTGATTTATCATGGTCTCATTTTTATACCACAAAGAGCAACAGGGTTTTTTCTTTCATCAGGAATGTTTAGACAGGTTTATCCACACAGTCTCACTGGTTAACAGTTCATGGGACAATGTTCACTGGGACAATAAATCACTTTTGGAAACATTATCCTGGATCGCGTGCTTATCAACAAGAAACATGAAACATGCACAGACGTCAAAATGAGGTAGTGAGTAGTCATCTGACTCTCAAATATGGGACTGGTGTTTAAAACAAACCTTTGAGCAACCAGGATGGGAGACCCGGCACGCTCAAAATGTCAGTTTAGCTGAAAACTGACTCTCCAGGGTCCTGGTAAAACGTCTTTATGACGTCAGGAGTAAGCCAGGCAGTTCTGCCTTGTAATCTAATACATGCTTAATCCCAACATTCAGATTGAAGCATGGATATTTGTTCAGTGTGAAGAAAATGTCTGAATTTAAACAGGATTTAATCGTTGCCTGCAGCTTTCTGATGCACTAATATTAGATCCAGAGGATAAATATATTTTAGTTTCAGGAAGTAATCCTGATCATTTCTTTCGTGTTTACCACAAACCAAGAGTGACTTTCTGTGGTAGTTTCTGTGTTCAGGCACAATTTTCTTTCATCTGTTCAAACAATCACATCAAACTTTGAACAGCATGTGGATGTGAAGCTACTGTTCTGAGAGGCGATGGGTTCTATGACCCAGAGATGAAGAGGTCCTGGTGTAAAATCTGTGAATCAAGCCCAGAACAAAAGCTAATGACCTTGTGAAGATGCTGTCTGAAGCTTGTGAAACACTGTCCATATCCACAGTGAAACAAGTCCGGTATCAACCTGGGCTGACAGGCCAGTTAGAGAGGAAGAAGCCATTATTCTGCAGGACCTTAACACAGACACATGTCCCAAAGAAAAATAATGTAAAGAGGAGGACAGAGTTATTTATTTATGTACGTGTTCTCAGCAGCACACTCCCTGGTTCTGGTAAAACAGGCCTGGTATCGTTCAGCACAATACGAAGGTCCTGGAGAGAAGAGCGTAAGGAATGTGCAAAGGGAAGAATGGTGCTGTTGTGTTTGGCTGGCTGTAGAGAGCAGAACCTGGCTCAGTTTCAGACTGTCAGTGATAGACGGGTTGGTACCTGTCTGTTTTAATGGGTAACCCAGTCCCAGTCAGGCAAAAAGAGAGGCTGCTACAAAACTCAATCTATTTTTTTCTAAATGTAAGCTTACAAACTGAAGTCTCTGTTTTTTACATTAAATAACAGCCAGGTAAATGTGTGTGGAGCATTTTTAACATGAATTATTAGATCCACTAAGCTTTGTTAGGAACTGTCAGTGTAGATGCTGCACAGTAATCAGAATAAAACAGTAGCTTCTGCATATCTAAGGTTGTCACCGAGCTAATGGGTTCAAGAGGGAAACCTTTCCATAACTATCTGCAACACAAAGAGCTCTACTTCCCTCCACGGAGTTCTGGGTCATTCATTCAGAACCCTTATTTATACAGGTGAGTCCCACTGAGGCCGTAGACTGTTAAAGCCATCATACAACATAAAGAACTATTTGTTCCAATATAGGAAAAACCTCCACAGAAAGGCCTCCAGGAGGAAACATCTCAGCTGTCTCTTCTCAGGAGCTCTACTCTGAGCTTCCTCTGGAGGACGGAGCTCCTCACCTTTTCCCTAAGTAACAGCCCAGCCATCCAATGGAGGAAGCTCTCTGAGATACTTGCATTCATGTTCACGTTTTGTCAATCATCAGCTCATCTCATGATCATAGGTGAGGATTGAAATGTCCTGAGCTTCACCTTTTGCAAAAAGACCTTCACCCTTACCAAGCGCAGCAACGTTCTCATTGCTGCAGATGAAACCGAATCTATCTAGTCCATCTTTCTCTCCATCTTGCCATCAGTCCTGGAGAAGAAAATAGGAACGGAGGACAGGGGCAAATCTGGTTGAGTCTGACCCGCACTGAGAACAAGCTTATCGAGGACCTCTTACAGGCCTTAAAGGATGTCTGGACCCCATACTCCAGCACCACCTACAGAAGGTCTTGGGAGATGGTCATACGCCTGCTCAGGGTCCATAAAACATGTGAACTGGATAATCGAAGACACATGAACATTGTATAGGAACTTTATGAATGTCAAGGTCTCTTCCATTGTTCCATGGCCAGGACAAAACCAGGACAGCTATTAGGAAAGCTCTGGTTCTACCAGGAGTCAGAGCGTACAGTAGAACCAGGGAGGCTGAGAAGAGGGATCAGCCCCACTGGTTCCCATTCTTAGAAACTGGGAGCCCGAACATGATCTACCATTCAACCGGTTCCATATTTATAGAGACCAAAACATCATCTTTACTATCCCTACAAGCAGTTCTGTCCTTATCAGGATTTATAAAAACTTGAAAAACAATGGAGTCTGTTTCAAGCAGGATTTATAGACATCAGTTTAGAAACAGGACTGAAGAGGCTATTAATTAATTAATGGTTGTTCTGAACTGACCAACATCTATTACATGTTTGGCCAATGTTAAACACACAGTAGACAACAAGTTGCTGTTATTTCACACTGAAGCTCAGTGCTTTTAAAAAGTAAAGGCATCTGTGAGTGCTAAATGTGTTTACAGCATGTTTCTGATTCTGAAGACGGGCCGGTCTTGGAGGCATTCTCAAAGAGCAGAGTTGTCGCAGACTGAAAAAAAACTATTACAAGGATGCAAACCCACTCCTCCTCCTGTGATATTATTCACACAACTCCTATTCATCAAGAAAACATGCTTCATTGTAACAAAAATTTAAACATTTTAAAAAAGTGAATTCTATAATAAGGCATGGCAAGTTTAATTATAGAGCACATCTCAGCAACACGACCATTCAGAGTTTTACACAATAAAAACATAACATTGTAGTGGTCTGATAAAAACATAGTAAACAGTAACGTTAAGTTGGACTAGAGACTGAATTTAATGAATGCCTCTGTGACTGTCATGTTAAGACATTAATATAATGTACAGTAATATAAAAGGGTATAATAATGATAATTATTTGAGTCTGATATTCATCTATAATCATCTTTTCATGTTTGGACATTGTTGAAGCTCCACTTTCAGACTGATCCAAAGCTTCACTCCTATGTCATTCTAATACTTCCTTGTAATATTTAATTTGACATATTCTTGAAATATTTGTGAATTTGAATCTCTTATATTAAGTTTCAGCTTCTTTAGGTTTAGGACATTTTATAAAGTGCATTTTCAGCTACTATACAGTTTGTAGTTAGAGATTCTCAGCAGACAATGTTTATCATTTAATGTCTAATATTTTTAGAAATGTTTCATGCTACAGCATATTAATGTCAAGGCGATAGATGTCCCAGTTCTGGTCCAATAGATCACTTTAACTTATTAACCAAATCTTGTTTAACTCTCTCAAATATTTTTGTTTTTTGATTTGTCAGGTTTGTAATTCTTGTTGGTTATTTAAAAAATGGTAGATGGCCCCTGATGTCATTGATTATGAATCCACCAATTGAATTATTAATAATATCCTTTGTGAACATGTCAATTAAAGGAGCTGAGATGTGGTGATTATTAGTATTTATCAAGTTAATGTTGAAATCTCCACAGAAACAGAACCTTGTTGGATTTTTCCAGTTAATTTACCCTACAGCCTCATTAATATTGTCTATGTTGGACCCAGATGTTCTGTTTATACAACTTAAATTATTATTGTAATGCTTTCAATGCTCCCCTCCTTGAACCGCCACCTTAACGTGGTGGAGGGGTTTGAGTGCTCAAATTATCCTAGAGGCTATGTTGTCTGGGGCCTAAATGCCCCTGGTAGGGTCTTCCATGGCAAACAGGCTCTAGGTGACGGGTCAGACAAAGAGTGGTTCAAGAATCCCTCATGAAGAACAAAATATCGAGGCACGTGACGTCGCCCGGTACGGCGGAGCCGGGGTCCCACCCTGGAGCCAGGCCTGGGGTCGGGACTCGTCAGAGAGCGCCTGGTGGCCGGGTTGCTCCTCGCGAGACCCAGCCGGGCCAAGCCCGAACGAGAGACGCGAGGCCATCCCCCAGTGGGCCCACCACCTGCAGGGGGAACCGTGAGGGACCGGTGCAAAGAGGATTGGGTGGCGGACGAAGGTGGAGACCTCAGCGGCCCGATCCCCAGATGCTTAGGCTGGCTCTAGGGACGTGGAATGTCACCTCGCTGGGGGGGAAGTAGCCTGAGCTTGTGCGGGAGGTCGAGAGATATCGACTAGAAATAGTCGGGCTCGCCTCCACGCACAGCGTGGGCTCTGGAACCCATCTCCTCGAGAGGGCTTGGACTCTCTTCTACTCTGGAGTGACCCACGGGGAGAGGTGGCGGGCTGGTGTGGGTTTGCTTGTTGCCCCCCAGCTCAGCCGTCTTGTGTTGGGGTTTACCCCAGTGGATGAGAGGGTCGTATCCCTGCGCCTTCGGGTTGGGGAGAGGTCTCTGACTATCATTTCAGCCTACGGGCCGAGTGGTAGTGCAGAGTACCCGGCCTTCTTGGCGTCCCTGTCGGGGGTGCTGGATAGTGCCCCTCCTGGGGACTCCATTATTCTGCTGGGAGACTTCAACGCCCACGTGGGGAACGATAGTGACACCTGGAGAGGCGTGATCGGGAGGAATGGCCTCCCCAATCTGAATCCGAGTGGTGTTTTGTTATTGGACTTCTGTGCTAGTCACGGATTGTCCATAATGAACACCATGTTCAAACATAAGGGTGTCCATCAGTGCACTTGGCACCAGGATACCCTAGGCAGGAGGTCAATGATCGACTTTGTTGTCGTATCATCAGACCTTCGGCCGCATGTTTTGGACACTCGGGTGAAGAGAGGGGCTGAGCTGTCCACTGATCACCACCTGGTGGTGAGTTGGATCCGCTGGAGGAGGAGAAAGCCGGACAGACTTGGCAGGCCCAAGCGCATAGTGAGGGTCTGCTGGGAACGCCTGTCGGAGCCCTCGGCTAGGGATGTATTCAACTCTCACCTCCAGGAGAGCTTCAACCAGATCCCGGGGGATGTTGGAGACATAGAGTCCGAGTGGACCATGTTCTCCGCATCTATTGTTGATGCTGCTGCCCGTAGCTGCGGCCGTAAGGTCTGCGGTGCCTGTTGCAGTGGCAATCCCAGAACCCGGTGGTGGACACCAGCAGTAAGGGATGCTGTCAAGCTGAAGAAGGAGTCCTATCGGCTGTGGTTGGCTTGTCGGACTCCTGAGGCAGCTGACGGGTACCGTGAGGCCAAGCGTGCTGCGGCCCGGGCTGTGGCAGAGGCAAAAACTCGGGCCTGGGAGGAGTTCGGTGAGGCCATGGAGAAGGACTACCAGTTGGCCTCGAAGCGATTCTGGCAAACCGTCCGGTGCCTCAGGAGGGGGAAGCAGTGCTTCGCCAACACTGTTTATAGTGGGGGCGGGAGACTGCTGACCTCGACTGAGGCCATTATCGGGCGGTGGAAGGAGTACTTCAAGGATTTCCTCAATCCTGCCATTACGCATTCCCTGGTGGAAACAGAGGCTGGGGACTCGGGGTTGGACTCTTTCATCATCCAGGCTGAAGTCACCGAGGTGGTCAAAAAGCTCCGTGGTGGCAAGGCTTCGGGGGTGGATGAAATCCGCCCTGAGTACCTCAAGTCTCTGGATGTTGTAGGGCTGTCATGGTTGACACGCCTCTTCAACATTGCTTGGCGGTCGGGGACAGTGCCTCTGGACTGGCAGACTGCGGTGGTGGTCCCCTTCAGAAGGGGGACCGGAGGGTGTGTTCCAACTACAGGGGGATCACATTCCTCAGCCTCCCTAGTAAGGCCTACGCCAGGGTATTGGAGAGGAGAGTCCGACCGATAGTCGAACCTCGGCTTCAGGAGGAGCAGTGTGGTTTTCGTCCCGGCCGTGGAACACTGGACCAGCTCTATACCCTCTACAGGGTACTCGAGGGTTCATGGGAGTTTGCCCAACCGGTTCACATGTGTTTTGTGGACCTGGAGAAGGCATTCGACTGTGTCCCTCGTGATGCCTGTGGGGGGTGCTCCAGGAGTATGGAATCGGGGCCCTTTATTAGGGGCCATCCGGTCCCTGTACGAGCGGAGCAGGAGTTTGGTCCGCATTGCCGGCACTAAGTCAGACCTGTTCCTGGTGCATGTTGGACTCCGGCAGGGCTGCCCTTTGTCACCGGTCCTGTTCATAACTTTTATGGAGAGGATTTCTAGACGCAGCCAAGGGCCAGAGGGGGTCTGGTTTGGGGACCAGTGGATTTTGTCTCTTCTTTTTGCGGATGACGTGGTCCTGCTGGCCGCCTCTAGCCAAGACCTACAGCATGCGCTGTGGCGGTTCGCAGCCGAGTGTGAAGCGGCTGGGATGAAGATCAGATCCTCCAAGTCCGAGGCCATGGTACTCGACCGGAAAAGGGTGGCTTGTCCTCTTCAAGTTGGAGGGGAGTTCCTGCCTCAAGTGGAGGAGTTCAAGTATCTAGGGGTCTTGTTCACGAGTGAGGGAAGAATGGAGCGGGAGATCGACAGACGGATCGGTGCGGCTGCCACAGTAATGGGGGCGCTGTGCCAGTCCGTTGTGGTGAAGAGATAGCTGAGCCGAAAAGCAAAGCTCTCAATTTACCGGTCGGTCTACGTTCCTACCCTCACCTATGGCCATGAACTTTGGGTCATGACCGAAAGAACGAGATCCCAGATACAAGCGGCTGAAATGAGCTTTCTCCGTAGGGTGGCTGGGCACTCCCTTAGAGATAGGGTGAGGAGCTCGGCCATCCGGGAGGGGCTCGGAGTAGAGCCGCTGCTCCTCCACATCGAGAGGAGCCAGTCGAGGTGGCTCGGGCATCTATGCCGGATGCCTCCTGGACGCCTTCCTCGGGAGTTGTTCCAGGCACGTCCCACCGGGAGGAGGCCCAGGGGACGACCCAGGACACGCTGGAGGGACTATGTCTCTCGGCTGGCCTGGGAACGCCTTGGGCTCCCCCTGGAGGAGCTGGAGGAGTTGTCTGGGGAGAGGGACGTCTGGGTGTCTCTGCTGAGTCTGTTGCCCCCGCGACCCGGTCCCGGATAAGTGGAAGACGACGAGTACGAGCCTTCAATGCTTTCTGATGTTCAGTGACTTGTCTGTGTAAATTACTTCACCTCATATCCATTAAGCTGAAAATGGATCTAAAGATTCCCTGGGATTATCAAAGTTGGAGAACAGACTTTTGATGTTAAATGATTTTCAAGTTGTCTTCAGATGTAAAGCTGTGATAATATTTGTCATTTATGTAGTAACTGCAGCTGGTGTTGGTGGTTGAAGATGATTTCATATCCGGGTCTTTTTCACCTCTAAATCCTGACGGTTGTATTTTGTGTATGTAAGTTCCAGCTGATTGTGTATGTTCTATACTTCACATGCTTGTGCAGTATGGATTTGTGTGGAGTACATGTAATCATTTTGCTGTCTGTTACATTTTGATTTCAACTATATTTTCTTTCTTAGAATAAATGAAATTAAAAGGAATCAACTGGAGAATTACAAACATCCACCTGAAAAACTCCATCTGAGCACGTTTCCTTTCTGATTCAGTTGTCAATATTACATGGTCCGGTCCGGACCTGGATATCCCTGCTAAATTTTACTAAACAGTAAGTTAAATATTCTTCCATCTCTTGTTGCTCTTTTCTGCATCTGCTTCTGAAGGGAGAACAGCTGTGATCGGATGTGTTTATTGGACCTGATGGGAGTGGATTTGTCTCCACGTATTTCAAGTAAACTGCCTCATGAATCCAGTGCAGAGAAAAGCAGAAAGTGTGTGCAGAACAGGTGCAAAACATGGAGCAGTTTGCACTGCTTTGTGAATTCACTCCTGGGTCTGATGCTCTGTTTGTATAACTTTGGTCTTCACCTGGACCACTGATATGAATATTATTCAGTTTGTGCAAATAAACAATGGAAAAAAAAAAAGCCTAAAAGACAAATTTCAGAGTCTTTGTTCATTTTCCAAACCAAAAGGTTTCCCTCAACCATTATAATGCAGAGGACACTGAGGGCTGGTGATGGCTTGAACATTTGATTAAAATAGGAATAAATCTAGGAGTTAATACATTTAATAAAGCACTAATGCCATAATAAATACTAGTAATATTTTTATACCGGATGTAAATCGAGTAATACTGCTTATTCCACTACTTTATTAGTATTTTTTTAAACATTTCCAACTCTTAACTATTAAATGAACACAATCATGTTAGATTAATTTTTTATTCCTAATCTTGCTTTATCTTTTCATCACAGCATGCAGAGCCGTTTTAATGGCTCTCAAGTCTGATGAGGTTCGGTGTAAAAGCGTCTAGTGATATATCTTCTGGCCTGGAGTCTGATTTCATGGTCTGCTGAGTTAAAAGCAGCACGGGAGCCCCAGGGAGGCTGTCAGACAAGTGTTTGAGCTCCTCATTTTATCAGCGACTGACCTGAGACAACCTTCCACTGGTGAAATCACTCTGAACAGCCTAAAAACAGGACCAGCACTTTGACACCATGGTGGCTCCGTTCGTCGTCTCTTTGGTCTTGATTTCTTGCCAACTCCTCTTACAAACACGCTCTGGCCTCGGGCCAGACTCTCTGAAACGTGTCCCCGAATGACCTTTTTATCCAACACAGCTCCAGCTCATCCCAGACCAGAAGGGGTTCCCACTGGTTGGGAGGACCATGTCCTCAACCCCCCCTCCTTATGTCCTTAAATTGACTCCCTGCAGAGGGTTCACACGCACAGGGGTCTGCATCAGACCGGCTGCACTCAGGCCAGAAATCAAGTTATACAGCATGCATACGACCTTATACAGTCAAGCTTCACCTAGTACAATAAAATAGAACAAAATAGGCCTTTACTTGTCCCTCTTTATGGAAATTCAGATTCTGCAGAAGCAAACAGTGAACAAAAGCAGCCTGCATCCAATAGTCAGTAGGAGGAGGTATGCTTAAACCAAAAATGTAAATGGACTGAACTTATATAGGGCTTTTTCCAGTCATACAGACCACTTAAAGCACTTTACACTAGAAGCTGGGGAACAATCGTCTGTATAAGATGGGGAAGATTTGAGGGGGAGGGGGAGAAGGGGGGGGGAGAGAGCCGGGTTCGATCCCACCAAAAGGACTTGCGTTCTAAAGCACCTTTTTTTTGTTAACTTTTTTGGCCACAAATAAAGCATAATATGGTTGCTTATTGTGCATTGTAGACCGTTTTCAAGTATTTTAAGCTACAATTTAGTGCTTCATAAGTGCTATCATAGAGCTGTAAACTGCTAAAACAATGTAATCTAAATGTGATTTCTATTTTACACTCAATTAGTTAACCTGGCAGGAGACATTGTTCTGTAAATAACATTAACTCTTGCGTGTATATCAAAAAGAGTAACTAAAGCCCACTTGGGCACAATGATCTTGGCATTATAAAAAATTCTGCATTGAGGACCCAGTATTATCAAATGGGAAATTTGAGCATAAAGCACAGTAAATCTTATGCCTTGTTAATTTAAGTTGTCAAAGTAGTTTTGACACCAGAACAGCAGGTGCATGACCTTCAGATAAACCCTTTGTTCTAAGTTTTATGACCAGTCCACTTAAGGTTGTTGACACTTCATTACTGTTTGAAGTACAAGACTTTCAAGGTGTAATGGGCCCCAATGAATGTGCATTTATTGCACATGGATATCTCAATTTATTCATGATGTAGAGTATACTGCAACCTATTAGCATGTATGGACCTACTGAATATATAGTTGTTTTCCCTTTAATATGGTTACCTTCACATAAGCATGCTAGAGCACATTACAGTCACTATCAGCAAATATCTAAACAAAGAGGTCAATAAGCTGAGTAATTTTCATTTGTTATTATTTATTTAAAAACGTGTTACGTATATACACACACACATCCTTTATATAAATGAACATATATACACACATTAACATCGTATATATAAATGAACATGTATACACACATTAACATCGTATATATAAATGAACATGTATACACACATTAACATCGTATATATAAATGAACATATATACACACATTAACATCGTATATATAAATGAACATATATACACACATTAACATCGTATATATAAATGAACATATATACACACATTAACATCATATATATAAATGAACATATATACACACATTAACATCGTATATATAAGTACACACCTTTTTGTGCTTTCAACTCCTGCATAAACAGCCTTCTTTTTGGGTGACCTAAATCGACCAGTGAGCAGTCGTTCCTGATGTCGTGCAGCATACAAAATCCGGTCTTTATCATTTTGCTCCAATTTATGCCAAAGACCCACAATGGTGTTGGCCTGCTGGTTGGTAAGAGTTAGGCCTTTTTCCTTTCGTAGCTCCACCAAGTACTCCGCAAGCACATCAACACGATCCATTCCTGCCCTACTGTGTTCATCCACGGCCTATGGAGAAATATTGCATTAAGTTTTAAATATCTCAAAAAGTTGAAACATCCTTAATTTTTAAAGCACACTGATATTTAACTTACAACTTGCTCTGAAGATGTAGTTTGCCCAGGTAACCCCGACGAAACAGTGGACTGGACCACAGCAGAGGACGCAGGCTGGAGCCCCGGCAGGTGTGGGGACTCAGCAGTGGGTGGAGTAGGCTGAGGTATAGGGTGGTAGTCAGGAAGCACTGAGATCACATTGGATGTGTCCAGAAGTAAATCTGCAAGTGAAACCTCAATACTCTCAAGTTCCTCAAAGCCCTCATCGGCCTCTACTGGCTGTTGTACTTCTATTTGCTCCAGCAATGCATCTGCCTCCTCAGAATCTGGTGCCATATCCTGCAGTGGTTCATTATTCTGCCTCAGCAGGTACTGCACTCCTATCAGTTCACCTGAAAATGCACAACCAATTTTGGATTACAAAAAAAAGAAAACAGCAGAGAATTAAATACAGGACAATGAGCATAAAACATACAGTATTGAATACCTGTGTATTTTGCAGGTGGTGTAAAAGAGGGAACCAGCTTTTTGCCGAAAACCCTCTCATAATCGGTGTTCACACTATGAACCAGTTCGCCAGAGTAGATGCGCAAACCAGAGGTTTCTGTCTCTACAGCAGCAGTTGCCCTGTTGTGGTTCCAGCAATGTAGCCCTTCCAAAAGGTAGATCTGGAAGTTAAGGGAGTTGGCACTGTTTCCTGGAATGAATACCAAACATTAGAAAGGGAAAAAGTACAGTATTTGTTGTAACTTAAGCAGCAATATTAAATTGCATGTACCTGGAATGAACCGGTTTAAGTGGCAGTGGAAAGACTCCAAAGATGTTGAACCTCTGGCACAGCGCAGGGTCTGCAGCTGGACTCCTCCCTTAATGATGGTGCCAGTTTGTGTGTACAGCGCTACATCGGGTGGGTCCTGAATGCACTTCACATGCCTTTTCTGCACAAACCAGATGTGCTGCATTCGGATGGGGTCCAGAAGAGGAACACCAAGCGAATCCTTTCCCCTGTCACTGATGAGTTCACCGATGAGCTGATCCAACAGCTGGATGGTTTGCTCTTCTCCACGCGTCCTCCTCCTGCAGTGCTGCTTCAACTCTTCCTTCGTAATTTGCCGATCTAGTTGCTTCTCAGTCAGAGCTGTCCAGCCCTAACCCTAGCCAGACACCAGTGGAGGCAAAAGACCTCAGTCTAGAGAACCACTCGTTATCATCCATAGCCTTGTGGCTTTTGGAGTTTTGTTTAGACATTTTCTGTAATGACAGATAAGCAATTTTATTCATATTGCATTATAAACTCATCACAGCAAGTACCCAAAAGGGTGGATTACAAAGACATGTATGCAACACAATATAAAACACCTATTCATACTAACAGCCAGGGCTTGATATCAGCACTGAAATAAAATAAAAATAAACACATATCCTTATAGATTCTATGGTGTTTCCCTATAAAATAAATAATGTTATTTTTACTCTTGGATGAACATGGTAGCAACACATGCTAAGTTGTATTTGTTGAGATGGTAAAGCATTACATTTGTTTTAGATTGCATTAATATGAACCTGACAGATTGTCAACTGGACTGCTTTAGCCAACTACGGACAACTTTAGCGGCAACAAACAGGCTAATTATATCGTATATAATAAAAATAACAGAATATTCAACAATGCATGCAAAAGTCTTACCCAAACCGACGACAGAGCACCAACAATGAGCTCTGGTCATCAAGTTGCCGGTACCGGGTAGGCGGGACATTTAAGATTCTGCTCCCCCCAGCGATTGGCCGCCCAAAAGATTGAAGCGTTCCAGTGATTGGCTAACACAAAGATTGATTTCGCCCTGCGATTGGCCGTCCAAATATTGACTAGTCTCGGTGATAGGCTATTCAATTATTGACCAGGTCACTGTCACCTCTAAATGTCACAAAATAAAGTTCAAAAATGTGATATACAGTAACAGAAAATTATTGTGGCTATTTTCATGATCAATATAAAGACAGTAAACCTGCCCGCAGTAAATATCTATGAACAGTATCTTATTTCAGTTATTTGATTTCTAGTGTACAGCTGTGTTTCTGGTGGCATATCACTGCCGAGCGAACGAGAAAGAGGTCTCTGCTCGCAGGCACATCCGGTCGGCATCACATGGCTACATATGATTGGTTAAAGTCCCTGTCCTCTGTGATTGGCCGTCAGAAGAGGAAGGACTATAATGCGTTCCATTTGTACTCAGAAGTCGGAATTTTCGTACTACTTTTCAGTGTTTATAAGACGCGATGTTTCAACGTTGTTTATATGCACGAAATACCACGTAGAACAGTGTTATTGCTGTAAGATTGCTGTTACAGTTGCTAGCAATACGAACAAAAACAAGCAAGAAACTGGATTTGACGTAAACCCCGATTTCCCAGTTCCGAAGTTAATGGAACGCAGCACAAGCAGTGGTAGTGGGGAAATAATTATCTGTGCATGTTGGGTGTAGCACAGCTTATCATTTTCTTAGCTCGACATTCAATTAAAATATTCCAGTAACTTACATTGCCGCCGCTGTCTGCAGGCAGCCTGTAGTTGTCAACGTGACGTAAGCTAACGCTAGCTGATTAGCATGTCTCTCTCTCTTGTCAGTTAATGTCCAGAACATTCAGTGACAAAACGCTGCCAGGCAGGTGGTTGCCTTGTTATGAGCGCCCTGGCTAATGAAGCTGAACCATCTTCATAAAACCAGTTACTACTCATTTTGGCACTGGGTAGCTATGTCCTGCTGGAACAGGAAACCAGTATCTCCATGACGTCTGTCAACAGACAGAAGCATGAAGTACTGAACCTGACAGAGATTAAAAGCTCTTCTCTGATCAATCTTTCTGTCTTGTTAAGTCTAATTTTCTAAGATATGGAGTTTTGATTTCCATGAGTTGTAAGGTGTAATCAGTGGCAGAACTATTCAACTATTCAGCTAATTTACTTACTGTAAAGTACCAATGTCACACTGTAAAATAAAATAAAAACCAAGAATGTAAGTATTGAGCATGAAATAAAAATACTCATTGCACAGTAAAATGTTCACTGTCATTATGAAACCATTATATCATGGTTTTATATTGTTAGGAATAACCTTTATTAATATGCTCATAGCTGTTTTTCCCATTTATACAATAGTGAAATAAAATATAAGCTCTAATGTTTCCCTTTTGTTAGAATAGGATAAGAATTCTCATCGACACACATTACAAGGAGAAATGGCCCAAGGATTGTCATACATGACTTGAAGCTGGGGCACTGGGGGCACATAGTGGAGCATCCGGTATAACTGGTTTGATTAGAAACCTACAGCACACTTAGATTAAGTATGGACACCTGCTACTACACAATCTAACAGATAGACACCACAATGGGGTCCAAAGACCGGTGGAGCTCCAAGGCGTCTGACCGCCAACAGGGTGCGGTAGCTTTGGACAATATTAATAAGACTGCTGCATCATTGTGTATGTTGCATTTTACTGCTGTAGATGTTTGAGCTCATAGTATCGCTTTCCTTAGAGAACCATGTGTCTCTACAAAGCCAACTTCTTATGAACTTGGGGAACATCTTGTTCATTCAAGAGAGTGACACATTTATTTGAAGTACAAGCAGGAATTTTCTCAAACCATAAAGGAACACCTTATCTTTCAGTCACAAACATTCAAAATCAAAACATCTGAAGATACATGTATATATGATTATTTTATTGCCTGTGACACTTTTCCCACAAATCCAGACACTGAAAAGAAACATCTATATATTGAAGGAATTGGGCAGTAATTGACATGATGACAGGATAAAAGACGTGAAAATATTTTGATGTTAAATTTTGTAAGTCCAAAGTCGCCCGGAAATGACGTCTAAGGGGAAGTCTCCGGTCATTCATTGTGTGAGCATCAATTGACAACATGTCATCTCAAGGCTCTTCACAACAGTCAGGTTCATACATTCCAATTAATCGTAACCATTGAACAGTTCAGTCAGATTCAGTTATTTATTCAAATTGGATTAAAAGTTTTTCTATCTAATGAAACCCAGCAGATTGCATCCAGTCAGTGACTTGCAGCATTCACTCCTCCTGGATGAACATGTAGAGACAGTGGACAGTCACTGGTGTTGACTTTGCAGCAATCCCTCATACTGAGCATGCATGTAGCGACAGTGGAGAGGAAAAACTCCCTTTTAACAGGAAGAAACCTCCAGCAGAACCAGAACCAGGCTCAATGTGAGCGGCAATCTGCCACGACCCACTGGGGGTTTGAGAGAACAGAGCAGAGACACAAAGAGAACAAAGAAGCACTGATCCAGGAGTACTTTCTATGGGAAGGAAAAGTAAATGTTAATGGATGTAGCTCCTTTAGTCGTTTCACCTAGAAAGAAAGAACAGATAAACTCTGAGACAGTTTTCAAAGTTAGAATCTGAAAGAGAGCACATAGAGTTAGTTACAGTAGAAGCTCAGTCAGTAGCCATGTCTAGGAGAGAGAAAGGGTTAAACACTAAAAGACAGGGTCATGTGGATCATCTGTAGAAGGTGAGCATTAAGTTGTTGCCAGCAGAAGCTTGGATGATGCCCCTCCCCAGAAAGGTGTCACAGGTAGACACAGAGTCAGGCCAGGTGTAGCTTCTAGGAAGAGAAAAGAGAGAATAAAGTTAAAAACTGAAATAACAGCAAATAATGCAAAATAAGAGAATAGTATGGGAAAGTAGCAGAGAGGGTCAAAGTGGTCATTATGTCCTCCAGCAGTCTAAGCCTATAGCAGCATAACTACAGAGATAGCTCAGGATAACCTAAGCCACTCTAACTATAAGCTTTATCAAAAAGGAAAGTTTTAAGCCTAGCCTTAAAAGTAGACAGGGTGTCTGCCTCACGGACTAAAACTGGGAGCTGGTTCCACAGGAGAGGAGCCTGATAACTAAAGGATCTGCCTCCCATTCTACTTCTAGAGACTCTAGGAACCACCAGTAAACCTGCAGTCTGAGAACGAAGTGCTCTGTTAGGAACATATGGAACAATCAAATCTCTGATGTATGATGGAGCTAGATCATTAAGGGCTTTATATGTGAGGAGGAGAATTTTAAATTCTATTCTGGATTTAACAGGGAGTCAATGAAGGGAAGCTAAAATAGGAGAAATATGATCTCTCTTTTTAATTTTCATCAGAACTCTTGCTGCAGCATTTTGAATCAGCTGAAGGCTTTTAACTGCATTTTGTGGACATCCTGATAGTAATTCATTACAATAGTCCAGCCTTGAAGTAACAAATGCATGAACTAGTTTTTCAGCGTCACTCCTGGACAGGATATTTCTAATTCTGGCAATGTTCCGGAGATGAAAGAAGGAAATCCTAGAAACCTGTTTAATATGGGATTTAAATGACATGTCCTGGTCAAAAATAACACCAAGGTTTTTTACTTTATTATTGGAGGTCAATTTAATGCCATTCAGGTTAAGTGATTGACTAAGCAGTTTCTTTTTTAAAGACTCTGGTCCAAAGACGACAACTTCTGTCTTGTCTGAATTTAGAAGCAGAAAATTTAAAGTCATCCAAGTTTTTATGTCTTCAAGACATGCTTGTAGTCTATCTAACTGGTTGGGTTCATCAGGATTTATGGATAAGTAAAGCTGAGTATCATCAGCGTAACAGAGAAAATTTATCCTATGCTGCCTGATAATTTGACTTATTGGAAGCATATATATATATATATATATATATATATATATATATAGTAAAGAGAATTGGCCCAAGTACTGAACCCTGTGGTACTCCACAATTAACCCTGGAGTTTAAAGATGATTTATCATTTACATGAACAAACTGGAATCTGTCAGACAGATAAGATTTAAACCAGCCTAGCGCTGTTCCCCTGATCCCTACAGCATATTCCAGCCTTTCTAAGAGAATATTATGGTCGACTGGATCAAATGCAGCACCGAGATCTAACAGAACCAGAACAGACACAAGTCCATTATCTGAGGCCATAAGAATATCATTAGTGACTTTCAGCAGAGCTGTTTCAGTGCTATGATGAGCTCTGAAACCTGACTGAAACTCTTCAAACAGGTCATTGCTGTATAAATGTTCACACATTTGATTAGCAACAATTTTCTCAAGAATTTTAGATAAGAATGGAAGATTGGATATAGGTCTGTAATTTTTCAAGTCATCTCGATCAAGCGAAGGTTTCTTAAGTAAAGGTTTAATTACAGCTACCTTAAAAGCCTGTGGTTCTGATCCATTTACTAAAGATAGATTATTCATATCTAAAATGGGGCTGGTAATCAGAGGGAACACTTCCTTAAATAATTTGGTTGGGATTGGGTCTAACATACAAGTTGAAGGTTAAGATGAAGCTAATATTTCTGATAACTCAGGAAGCTCCACTGGATCAGAACAGTCCAAACACAGATCAGGTTCTGCAGTTATTTCCAATGTTGTCTCACTTGCTGAGGATGAAGTAATCATCTTTAGGAGTATGTCAAAGATTTTAATTTTAATAGAATCAATTTTATTTAAGAAGAATCCCATAAAGTCATGACTGCTGAGAGCTAAGGGAATGGATGGCTCAACAGAGCTATGACTCTGTGTAAGTTTAGCAACTGTACTAAAGAGAAACCTAGGATTATTCTTGTTCTCTTCTATTCATGATGAGAAATAAACTGTTCTAGCTTGGTGAAGTGTCTTTTATACAACAGTAGGCTATTTTTCCAGATTAAGTAGGAATCCTCTAGGTGTGTAGAGCGCCATTTTTGTTTTCTAATATTGTTTTAAAGTACGTGGCTTTGAATTAAACCAGGGAACCAGCCTCCTATGAATAATAATCTTCTTTTCAAGGGGGCTGCATTGTCTAATACACCACGCAATGATGAAGTAACACTATGAACAAGAGAATCAATTTGTGAAGGGGCAGAAACAAAATTATTGCCCTCCACTGTGTTTTTCAGTGATAATGAGAAAATTAAAAGTGGAACAGATTCTTTAAAGGTTGTTACAGTATTGTCTGATAATGATCTACTATAATGACATTTTCTCTCAGGTGTGGAGTACTCGGTTAAATTAAACTCAAAGGTTATTAAGAAATGGTCAGTGTAAAAGAGGTGATGGAAATGATCCAAACTTGTGACCTCTGAAGGACTGTATAAGGCAACTGATTTAATTCCTCAATCTCCCCAGGTTGTCCGGCCAGAACAGATGAGAGAAGACCTCAGTTACACTCCTGCCACTCTTTATTCTGTTTACCATGAGGTTTATGTTTATGATGAAGTCTATGGTTTCTACAAAAAAACAGCACATAAATGACAATAAGTGGTCAAATAGGTTATATGACCACAATGAAATAAAACCAAGATGGTGTAAAGAGTTATTAAATGACTTGGCCTATAAATAAATAGCATGCTAGAAAGAAATACTGAACTTTGGTAAATTCTTACCAAATATAGAAAATTTCCAGCGTCCCTTAACGCACCATTGGATAAGACGAAACTACGTGAATTGTAGAATTCCGATGGTCTTTAACTGCACCGCTGGTATTTTAGGAAACGGCAATGAAAAAGCTAACTAAGAAACAATTAAGAATAACAGCAATATCACAACGATAGTTATTGTAATAAGGAATATTCCGTCTACAGCCCAGAATTAAACAGTTAAAACAACTATAAAGAAGATTATTTCAATTGAGAATTGGACACTTTTTAGTAACTAGCCAAATAATTAAAGAGGCAAACTTACAGTCTCATGGACGCATAAACATTGATGATACAAAAACATGAGTGTCCCAATAAAATAGTAATCCACTGAGGAGAAAAGAAACAATAATTCTGGCAACTATTTGAGGATAATAGTCAGACTGAAAGAGTGAACTCCGAGCTACTAAGCGGAGTACCTTTGTAGCGAGGCGAAAAAAACTATTATGGGATGGTGATGCGTTCAATGAGTCCGGAAACTAATAAATCAGGAAAACCTTGTTAACAGTCAGACAGGACAGGGTTTTGAGAAAATATTGTTATGTCTTTACACTCAATGCCATATGTCAGCACAAGGTCCAGAGAATGAAGACAAAGGTGGGTAGGTTTGTTAATGTTTTGAGCAAAGCCAATTGAGTCTAAGATAGCATTAAAGGCTATATTTAGGCTATCACTTTCAGTGTCAACATGAATGTTAAAATCCCCCATTATAATAACCTTATCTGTATTTAACACTAAATCAGATAAAAGGTCTGAAAACTGATCTAAAAATTAAGAGTAAGGGCCTGGTGGACGGTACAAAACAACAAACAGAAGTGGTTTTAGTGCTTTGCAATTTGGATGAGGAAAACTAAGGATTAAATATTCAAAAGAGTTGTAGCTATTGATTGGTCTGGGACTAATCAATAAATCGGACTGAAAGATGGTTGCTACTCCTCCTCCTCCTCGCCCAGTATTTCCAGGAATGTGGAAATTTAAATAATTAGTAGGAGTTGACTCATTTATAGTAACATAATCCTCTTGCTGCAGCCAGGTTTCTGTGAGACAAAATAAATCAATCTGATTGTCACACATCAGGTCACTAACTAGCAAAGTCTTTGAAGAGAGAGATCTTATGTTCAGTAAGCCACATTTAATTGTTTTATTTTTCTTTTCAGTCTGAGTTGTGTTTATTTTTATGAGATTTTCATGATTTCCTCCTTTTACATTATTTTTTAATCTATTCAATTTTGGCCGTGGGCGAGACACTGTCCTTGTATGTCCAAAAATGTACTTGGCAATAAAGCTTTTCTGATATTCTGATTCTGATTAATAGGGTAATGGGTGGGTAGCAGTACAGAAGCTGCAGAGAGGAGTGTTAAACTACGACCCTGGTTCCTGGTCTTTGTCAATGATAAATGGTTCAGGTAGAAGCCAAGTTGTGTTAAAACAACGTTAAAATGGTAAAAGGGTGCATTGCTGGTGGTGACAGCAACACTACGACAGCAGCCGTTAGTCTGCACTACTTTCCTGAAATGAAGAGGATTAGAGCTGCGTGGATCAGAATTGGAAAACTGAGGAGGAACAGATGGGCTGGTCCCACCAAGCACAGCCAGTTGTGATCGGAGGACTTCTCAGCAAACTGCTTCTAACAAAAACCGCTGAATTCACCAGAGAAATTATGTCAGAGATCAGATATCTGACAGACGAAGGATAATGTTGAAGCAGAGTCTATAGCCTCGCTGTTCAGAGCATCTGATGGGAAAAAATCTCCAAAGAAAAGGTTGTTGTTGCTGTTGGTAAACAGATCTAAGCTCAGCAGCTAACTACAGCTGTTCCATTTGTGGACTCAGAGGTTCTTTAGAGAATGTTTGAGAACAACCAGCATCATGAAGACCAAGGAACACAGTAGACAGGTCAGGGACTGTGGAAAAGTTTAAAGTAGGGTTAGGTTCTACAACAACATCCCAAGCTTTGAACATCTCCCAAAGCTCTGTTCAATTCATCATCTGAACATGGAGAGATGATGGACCAACTGCTGACCTACCAAGACATAGCCATCCACCTATACTCAGGCTGGGCAAAGAATGTCCATGGTGACTCTGCATCAGCTGCAGAGACCCACAGCTCACGTGGAAGAATCGGTTGACAGGACCGCTATTAGTTGTGTACTCCACAAATCTGGCTTTTATGCAACAGTAGCAGGCAGGTAAAATCAGAAGATGTCCTGTTTGCAGTTTACCACAAGCCATGTATCAAGCTCTGATCTAAGAAGACCAAAACCATACTTGTTCATGCAAAAAATGCACATCACCCCAAACACCATCCCCACGGTAAAACATGGTGGTGGCAGCATCATTCTGTGGGGATGCTTTTCTTTAGCAGATACAGGGAAACTGGTTAGATTGATGGGAACATAGATGGACCTAAATCCAGGACAATCCTGGAAGATAACCTTTTAGAGGTTGCAGAAAACCTGAGACTGGGTGGAGGTTCACCTTCCAGTGGGACAACCACCATAAACATACAGCCAGAGATACAATGGATAGTTTAGATCAAAGCATATTTATGTGTTACAATGGCCTAGTCAAAGTCAAGATCTACATCCGACTGAGAATCAGACCTGAAAACTGATGTTCAGAGAAGTTCAGTTGTAGAAGTTCAAAGCTGGTAGAGACATACCCAAAAAAAGACCTGCAGCTAAAGCTGAATACAGAATGCATGCCACATCTTTCAGATTTTTACTTGTTTTGTAATGAAGTACAACTTTGCGTTTTGTTTTGTTAGATACAATCCCAATAAAATACACCAACGTTTGTGATTGGAACATGAACAAATGAAGAGTCTGAGTAAGACTCTTCCAAGCTACTGTATGAATTTTCAGTTTGTTTCCTGTTGAGGTGGAGAAAATTATTCTAATGACTGATCAAGCAGTTATTTAATAATAGTTATAGAGCCATAAACAGAAACATTTAGAGCAGCTGAACATTGTGTGGAAAAAGCTGCAGAGATCAATATACTGTTGGTAAAAGATATCAACACACATCTAAAGTCAGACTTTCCATCATTTCTCTGTGGATTTTTCCACCTCCAGAGAAGGGATCAGGGAACCATGAATCATAACAGAAACAAAAGGGCAACAGCAAGAAAAGGCAACTAGAATAACAGACGAGTCTCAGAGGCTTATGTATCAGAATCCTTACATATTGAATTGATTGTTGCACAACCTCTAACAGGGTTGTGACCTCTGCGTGTAAAAACGACAACAGTTTTCATTAAGATGTCCTGCTTAGACATTACACTATGCCGCTGCGTTGAGGAAGTTCCTAGTCGTTCCAGGGAAGACTCCAGTCTTTAGTAAAGGACATGTGCTGAAGACTTCTGTCTGTATTTTCACATGTGAATCCTGAACCCCGATTTTCATCTATCACAACTGAGTATGTGCAAGAAAACAGTAACATTTGTTTGGCAAATGACTCAGCTTGTATTTACATCTGATCCAAGCACTATTGTAGCGTAATGGAATATCGGGAAAAAGTGGCAGCACCCAACATTGTTCTGCTTCTCTGCAAACCACGCCAGAAAGAAAATCCAATCAGTCATTCAAACGGAGCGAGCCAAGAACCTGTCCGAGATGGAACAGCAGCCTTTCTCTGGGAGTGCAAGGCCTTGTCTTACTGTTTACATGCTTTGTCTCCAACAGGCTCAGTCAACTTTTCAGCACGCCATGTGTCCTCGTCTGTAGACCAAACATTTTGTTTTGCCAGTGAAGAAATGTAGATTTCTTAAGGTTTTATTTTACAGCGAAATAATTCCAGCAGAACGCTTTGTTAATTTGATTTTATGGTTGATGTTTGTGTACTAAAAAACAGAATAATTACACAGTGCATTCATGTACTGCTTTGGCCATTATGATGTATTTGAAATATGGCTGCCAGTGGTTTGTCATGGAGTGAGGAGAAGTAGATCTGCTGAGTGAAAGTGTGAATGTACCATAGCTGACATGCAGCATTCCTCACGCTCATCGTTCTGTCTTACTTGCAATGCAAGGTACATTACCAGCAAGCGAGAGTCAAACTGTTTTTCCGGATCGACACGAGACACATTTAGCAGAATGTGATGATCAGCAAACCACAGAAATACAAGTGTCTATTTAAACACCCTGAAACTACCATTCAGATAACTTCTCATCCGTTTCACAGACGAGACAGAAGTGGCTAAGCTGAGCCTCACAGAACATAAAGCGCATTTTTCCCCTCTGTTGCTCCATGTGAAAGCTAATTTAAGGCTCGCTGTGAACCACAAGTGTCATCACCTGCAAAGCAGAACCTGGCTGTTATTTTAAACTCCTCATTGTGGTTGAGATGAGTTATTTCTAGAATAAAAATAAAGACATTCAGAGCAAAGGTAACCCATGACACATCAATATTAGGACAAAAAACTCAAGCACTTCACTAAGAGGCCATACCTGAGTCATCCTAGACTCACATGTTTTAAAATCAAGAAAAACACTCCTGCAAATTTATTGGCATCATTCAAGTTACAAAGAGGAGAAATTCAAACCTTCTGGATCTTACAACTGAGCCTATCACACTTACCACGATAAAGATGTGTTAGACGCCCTGAAATAATTTTAGATTTTATTGCCACAGTAAAATCTCTCAGTGAATATTTTAGAAAAATTTACTCAGTGAATGAACTTGTTTGAACCACATCTATCTTCTGATGTTTCCTCCACATTACTCAGGGTCAGTTATGGGGTTCCATAAGGTTCTGGGTTTGGTCCAGTTTTATTCTCCCCACTTTGCTCTAGTTGGGTGACATCATTGGGAGTCAGAACATGAATTTTCACTACTACGCTGATGACACCCTGCTGTATCTGTCCATGCAGCTTGATGCTTCTGATCAGCTCAGTGGTCTACAGAATTGTCTCACAAACGTAAAATCCTGGATGACAAAACATAGGTGATGGTTTTCGGCCCTTAAAAGCAACATGATTCCGAAGCTAACCAAATAATCCCCTTTAATAGTGTTACCTTGGCATCCAGTGCAACTTTAAGGAACCTTGTGATCATTTTAGACCAAGACTGTTCTAATAATTCATGTGACAAAACAATCTCTAAAACTGCCAGTCTTCCATCCAACTAATTTTTTCTAAAAAATAATAAATCAGGCACATTCTAGCCCAGATAAATGCAGAGAATCTGCAGGCCTGACTGCTGCAATTACATTTTGTCTGGTGAAGAGTTTCTCTTAAAGTCTTTCAATTAATGCAGAATGCCATGGCAAGGGTTCCTAGCGGAGCAGAGATCACGTTTCTCCTTCATTACTAGCATTATACAGCTGCTAATCAAGCAGCTTAGACTTCAGTGGGAAGTACCCTCCTTCCCATAAGACCTATTAATTGCTTCTCAGGATGCAGGATTACCTTGTTATTCCCCAATCTTTAACCCTAAGAGGTGGAAGAGTTTTAACTCATTACCAGGTCTCTGCAGAACCTGATAACATGCTGTGGAGTTATTTCACCTGTTGGATTTAGGTGTCTTGGAGCAAAGGTCCGTTTAAAAGTTCCAGGACAGAGGCTCCTGAGGACTGTCGTCCCCTTCAGGTTCTCAGCCTGGGGTCTATTTTCTCCAAGGGACTGCAATCTCCAGCTGTGGAGCCAAACATAGCTCTTTAGGCTCTCCACAGTATTTCCTAAAAACGTTAGTCAAAAATGAACTGAGCAGTTTTTAAAGCGTTGTCATGAAATATCTGCATAGAACAAAAAAGCACTGTTGTTTCAAGGAACAGTTTTCTTGTTCAATCATTTTCTTTGTCATTAGATTACAATGTACTTTTCCCTTTATTTTCCATAAATGTAGAACATTCTTTCAAAAAAAAAAAAAAAGCAGTCTTTATTGTCACATAGGGATAATCTTTTTTCTCACATCATTACTTATTCAAAGCTGCAAATAACTTAGATCTCTCACAAAAAGTGTAGCATCACAAACATTCATAGCAACATGAGCAACATTCTCCTGACATTTCCCACATATGGCATAATATTTGTGCCACCAACCTGAGAGCACAGTGAGACTGATGTGAGCATAAATCTATGTGAGCAAAAAATATTTTTGGTGTATCCGTTTAAATCTCACGCACGATGTGTTTTGGCATTCGCTCAACTCCCGACAAACTCGTGCTCCAGCTGCTCTCTGTTCGCACTAGAGGGTGACACGGGAGTGGATTTTCTCTCCTGTCCCATCACGCTCCCACAGAAAAATGTCTTGTCCCATCCCAATCCCAGGCCAGCATAAAAAAAAAATTCTGTCCCGTCCCACTCCTGGTAAATTGACTCCCACTCCTGTGACTCTCCCATTTTAGTTTTCTTCATTTAGTCTTTTGGAAATTTGTTTGAAGGACCAGTTAGGTCCCTGTTTTTAGCTGTAGTAAAGGCCAGTTAATGTAAAAAGAATAATAATGAAGAAATAATAAAATATCAAACAAGGAAACAGACCATGCCTATCTTAGCTGAATAAACAAAATGTACCTAGTTGTATTTTACTCATTTATTAAGTGATTGTTTCCTTTGAACAATGACATTACTTTTATGTTTCAAGTTGTTGAAACGAAAGAAAAATACACCTAGTAAGAGAACTGTACTTGTTGAACAAAAGTGCAAAAAGGCAAAACCTTCATAATTTAGAAACTGTAGCTCAGTGGTTCACAGCCCTGGTCCTCAGGGACCCCTTCCCTGTAAGTTTTAGATGTTTGTCTGCTCCAGAACACCTGATTCAAATTCTGACATGACCTCCTATACAGGCATCAAGAATGGAGGGTCAAACTGGACAAAATTAAAACAATAAAATTATCATTAAATAAATAAATGTTGTGAATGTCCCATAAGTGAAGTAAATGTAACATGAAAGAACATTAAATTAAATGTACCATTTATTTATTTAATACATCATTAGAAACAATAAATGTACCATTATATTATGAAGTGGACTATTATGCAATTAAATGTGCCACTGAATAATTAAGTATAATTTTAAAGACGACATGACGTAATTAGTGGTACACTTAATATTTAATGATGTATTAAAATAAATTGTGCAATTAATGGTACATTCTATGTTTTTCTATTTCACAACATATTTATTTAATATCTTCCCTTGATGAAGCCTTTCTATACGGAGCCCACGAGGGGATATGGGGGAATTTTTTTCTTTTATGTCCCAACGCAATACATTTGCGTTCGCTCGCAATAGTCTTTGCGTTATCTCCCAGTACTTTGTGGGAGACCCGTTTTTGAGATTTATTGAGTTTTATTTTAAAATCGGCCTTAAATAAAAGGATCTTCAATCAGACTTAAAGACAGTTATTATCCACAAGCTGTCAAACTACTGAACTCTGGACAATAATACTGCACGAAACCACATCTGTGATACTTTTTTTTTTTTTTTGCCTCTTCAAGATGGCGCTGACGATGGCAGCCTCGGAGCTTCGCTCTCTTTGTTTTTGTATTTTGTGTGTTTTTATGTTTTTCGAGCCACAGTTCTGTGGTCTCATTCAGTAGAGAGGAACTTCTCAACATCAGAGAGTCCTCTCTTGGGATTTTTTCACCATCTTTCATCAATCCGGGGTTCACTGAGCGAAGCTGCGGCGCTATACGGGATACTGCGCCGAAAGCGTCGAAGGGGAAAGCGTGCTGGCGCACTGGTATAGCTCCGCAAAAGAGGACTTCGCACACCACTGCCTTCAATCCACCTGGCAAATGTCCGCTCTCTCAACAACAAGATGGACGAGCTGCTTCTTCTCACCGGTAAAAACTGAGATCTCCGCGGATCAGCGGTTCTCTGCTTCACCGAGACATGGCTGAGTGAAAACATCCCGGACCGCGCACTGCTGATGACGGACTTCCAGCTGCTCAGAGCGGATCGCAGCGTGGAGCTATCGGGGAAGAAGCGAGGAGGCGGAATCTGCTTTTATATAAATGAAGGTTGATGCAGAGACGTAAAAGTGCTGGAAAAACATGTAGTCCTGATCTGGAGTCATTTTCCATAATCTGTAAACCGTTTTATTCACCTAGAGAGTTTTCCTCGTTTATAATAATTGGCTCATATTTTCCACCGCATGGCTGCACTTCTGCTGCTGAAAAACATCTTGCTGAGCTGATTACAGACCTGGAGAAAAAATACACGGACTCTTTCATCATAATACTGGGAGATTTTAACAGAACAAACCTCTCCAATGAACTCCCCAAATACAGACAGCATATTAAGTGTCCCACCAGAGACAAAGACACACTGGACCATTGTTACACAGCTTTAAAGGACTCATATCATGCTGTTACCAGGGCTGCTCTGGGTTTATCAGATCATTATCTAATCCACCTCATCCCAATCTACAGACAGAGACTAAGAGCTTCCAAACCTACGGTTCACACTGTTAAGAAGTGGACTGAGGAATCAAAGCAGATGCTACAGGCCTGCTTTGAATGCACATACTGGACTGTTTTTGAAACTTCAGCCACTGACTTAAACCAACTAACTGATGTGGTGACATCATACATCAGTTTCTGTGAGGACATGTGTGTGCAGACCAAGAACCTTCTGCACCTTTGGGAACAACAAGCCATGGTTTACTCCACACCTCAGGAATCTGCGCAGGGAAAAGGAAGAAGCTCACAGCAGTGGAGATTGGGCGCGGTACAGGCAGGCCAGGAACAAACTAACAAAGGAGATCAAAGCAGCCAAGAGAGGCTACAGTGAGAAGCTGAAGAACATCCTTTCTACTGGTGACACTTCAGCTGTATGGACTGGTCTGAGAAACCTGACTGCCTACAAGAGCCCCTCCACCCATCCTGAACAGAGTCGTCTCCTGGCCAACCGTCTGAATGGCTTCTACTGCAGACATGACAAGAAGCCATTCACACCTCAAATCATCTCCTCTACATCCCATTCAGGAACAAATTCCTCCCATAAAGCAACCAACCCCCTACCATCAGATCCTCTGCCTGCACTAAAGATCTCCAAGGAAGATGTAAATAGGCTCTTTCAGCGCATGAAAACAAAGAAAGCTGGAGGACCTGATAACGTCTCCCCATCATGTCTGAAAGCCTGTACAAATCAACTCGCTCCGATCTTCACAAGGATCTTCAACAAGTCACTGGAGAAATGTGAGGTCCCCTCCTGCCTCAAACGATCCACCATCATCCTGGTTCCCAAGAAACCCACCATCCTAGGATTAAATGACTACAGGCCTGTAGCCCTGACGTCTGTGGTCATGAAATCCTTTGAGCGGCTGGTGTTGAAGCACCTGAAAGACATCACAGGCCCCCTGCTGGACCCCCTGCAGTTTGCTTACCGAGTTCACAGGTCGGCAGATGATGCTGTTAACTTAGGTCTACACTTCATCCTGCAACACCTCGACCACCCAGGGACGTACGCCAGAATCCTGTTTGTAGACTTCAGCTTGGCCTTCAACACCATCATACCAGACATCCTCCACCAGAAACTCACCCAGCTCAACGTCCCAGCCTCCACCTGTCAGTGGATCAACAGCTTCCTGACAGACCGACAGCAGCAGGTGAGACTGGGGAGCATCTTCTCCCGATCCAGATCAATAAGTACTGGTGCCCCCCAGGGGTGTGTTCTATCCCCACTCCTCTTCTCTCTGTACACAAATGACTGCACCTCATCGGACTCGTCCGTGAAACTCCTTAAGTTTGCAGATGACACCACTGTCATTGGACTGATCCAGGATGGTGATGAGTCTGCATACAGACAGCAGGTGGATTGGCTGGTCCACTGGTGCGGCCAGAATTACCTTGAACTGAACCCACTCAAGACTGTGGAAATGGTGGGGGACTTTCGGAGAACACCACCCCCATACACCCCCCTCACCATCCTCAACAACACTGTATCGGTCGTGGACCACTTCAGGTTCCTAGGAACCACCATCTCTGAGGACCTGAGATGGTCTTCACACATAAAACCAGCTGCCACAGAGACAGTTTCTTCCACCAGGCTGTTTCTCTGTTGAACATTCAATAGAGTACAGAACAACAGCATACAGATGTTGCAAATGCACCTTTTTATTATATATGTGTATTTTGTACATTGTAAATTTGTATATTCTGTAATGCAAAAACAGAACGAAAGAGCAAAGTGTACCGGAGGCAAATTCCTTGTTTGTTTGTACGAACTTGGCAATAAAGCTGATTCTGATTCTGATTTATTTGCTTATTGCTGCTACATGATGTGTACTTTTTTTTTGCACGCCAATAGTGCTTTTGTTTTTATCGTGATTTGAACGGTTCTTCTTATCCTAAGCATTTAATCGCATTATTGACTGCATGTTAACCTACATATGACAAATATACCATATCAATGCCATATCAGTGCTGTATGTTTTGTGAGCAGTTTGTCATCTGTGCTGCTGTTCCAAAATGCACCGCTTTCTCAAGGTGATTAATAACGTTTGCGAGCGAACGCAAAAGTATTGCGTGGGGACGCAAAAGAAAAAAAAAATCCCCCATGTCCCCTTCCGTACCTTTCCCCTCTACTGTGGCAAAGGTTCTTAAATCTTTAGCGCACATGGAGCAATTTTGTTGGTCAGATGAGACTTGACACAAGATGGTACTTTTTGTTTGACAAATAAAGAGATGCAGGACTGATTCAATCCAGAATTTGTCTTACAAGTGTCCCTTAATCACTGGTGAACTTGATTATGACTAAACGTTTTACAAGCAGCAGACTTTGTGTTAAAACCGCTGCATTCAACTCTCCTGAAGTTCGGTAATATTTGCGACTTTCCTGTCAGCTACTTCTGACTTTAAGTTACAAATCCAATTTTACCACGTCCAGTTCTCCACCTGCGTTTGCTCCCTCCATTCTGAACACAGGTGGAAAACATCGATCAGAAGCACTGTTGGCTTGTGGGTCGTATAGTTCGTTTGACTCGCATTATAGTTTAGGCTTCTTGGAAAAAAGCTACACAATGGCGGCGTCGAGCCAAGTTTTTTTTGTCTTAAAGTTTATAACAAAGTTTTACATTTCCAAGGACAATTGATCCTAGCTTATTTTCCCTCCTATTGGTTAGCTCCCGCTAATTTTTTATCCTGTACCATCCCAATCACGTGATCTTTACTAATGCTGTCTCCCATCCCGCGGGATTCCATGGGAATCCCGTGACCCGTGGGATTCCCGAAAAAATGTTAGCTTCTAGTTCGCACTGGACTCGGTCTCTACACTCACAACTTCATAAAACGTATGCAAATAAATCAGACCATCAGCCAATCACAATCAGGTATTTTTCATCCAATCAGAGTATTCCTTACAGTGGCCGACAGGTGGAAACGCACAGCAAAGCTACAAGCTCCCCCTACAAAACGGAGTACGCCAGACCACAAGGTAAGAGAGCTTATAGACTGTGGAAGCAAATCGTTACCATATTTCAAATGAAAAAGCATTTCTTTGAGATTTATTTTTCAAAATGTACCCCAGCAAATAGATACCAAAATTCAATTTGAAATGTAAAATTTGAAAATGAAAAAGCCTTTCCAGAAATGTGTTTTCATTTTAAGAATGTGGCTGCGTTATTTGACCCATAAATAAAATTAGTAATCAATCATCCTATTTGCATTTTCTTCTTCATGACTGCACATTTTATGCCATAATCAAAAAGAAAACAAAGCAGACATTGCTTTTTCGTTTTCGTGGTCTGCCCGCAAAGTACTGCCCAGAAAGCATTCCGAGCTGCGGGCGCAGCAGTGACGTCAGCAGCCGCCCTTCCTCAGCTCCCTGCTGACCGAGCTACCCATCTTGTTCGGTAGGGGGCGCTGTGCACATCTGCATTGCATTACATTGCAAACGTGCCGAGAAATTGATCGAAATGCAGCAGGGCCGAGCTCCGTTTGTGGCAGTCAAATAATGCAGCCACATTCTTAAAATGAGAAAGCATTTCTGAAAATGCTTTTTCATTTGAAATATGGTAACGATTTGCTTCCATATAATAGACATCTTTTCTCTTAATTAAGAGATCAGGATCTCGTAATTATGAGAAAAAATCTCATAATTATGAGATCTTATCTTGTAAGTGCAGGACTGTGGAGCAGGACCAGTTCTAATGTGGCCCATATCCCAAAAATTAGTGGAGAACAATCTAGTCCTGGTTTGTGTCTACTGTAGTTTTTGAGTTGAAGCAGATCAAAGATAATCAAGGTAATGAAATATTAGGTGGAATCGCTCTTTAACTGTTTCGAATAGGAAGCTGCAATGTCGGATTTATGAGATCTTATCTGATAATTACGAGATAAGATCTTGTGATTATAAGAAAAGATGTCTATTGTTTTTTCTTTCGTAAATGCAATAAGCTTCCTTACCTTATGGTCTGACGTACTCTGTTTTGTAGGGGAGCTTGTAGCTCTGCTGCACGTTTCCACCTGTTGGCCACTGTAATGAATACTCTGATTGGATGAAAAATACCTGTTTCTGATTGGCTGACAGTGTGATTAATTTGCATACGTTTTGTCAAGTTGTGAGCGCAGAGAACGAGTCATGCACGAGCAGAGAGCAGCTGGAGCAGGAGAGTCACGAGTTGAGCGCGCGAGCATAAACCGTGCCGAGCGTGAGCACAGAGCAGGAGTTTTTTGGTAGTTGAGCGCGAGCCAGAACAGAGCTGAGAACGTGTGAGGGATTTAAATGCACACACCACAAATTGTCGTTGCTCACATTACCCCATACCCACATACACAGAGTACACATAGATATAACATATGGCACACATCCCTCCCTCCTCTTATAGACCTCCTTATAAACATAACAAGAAACATCACAGGAAACATAAATTGATGATTGTCACAGGAGTGTGTTTAGTATGATGAAAGCTGAGGGACAAAACTTTTCTTGAAATGGGGTTTTTTCCAAGGTCAGTACCTGCAGAACTCTGCCTTAGAAACCTCCAAGATGAGGTGCTCTGATGGCATGCTGATAAGATGACAGAACTACCTCAGTTGATGCATATATTCCACCTTTTGAAGAATTTCCCTCCAACAGAAAGAGTGGATCTGATCGTTACCTCCGTGGAGAGGCTAGAGGCTGGGGGGGGGGGGGGGCATGGGAGTTTGGTTGTTAGGTCTATGTAGTTTGTGAATCTGGATAAGTTTGAAGACCATATAACTGGAGGCATTTTGGGAATGCTTTAAAAAGTCATCTCGTGGTTGACCTGTGACGAAATTCTCAGCACAAGTGATTGTCCCCAACGCAGGTTGGACTGCAGCAGGGCTGTCCCTTGTCAACGATCCTGATTGTGGTGTTCATAGATGGAACGTTAACATGTACTCATGGAGAGCAGATTGTCTGGTTTGGGAGCATGGATGTCCAATCTTTGCTTTGTGTTTTTGATGGTGTCTTTCAACCATGGTCTTCAAGCATCCACTGGAGCAGCTTAAAGACAAATGCGAAGCAGCCAGGATGAGAGTCAGCTCCTCCAAGTCTAAAACCATAGTTCTTAACCGCAAAAAAAGGGGAATGCTCTGCCCAGGTTGAGTCTCTGCCTCAAACAGAAGAGTTCCAGTGTCTTCATGCCTTGGTCCCTGAGTGATGGTAGGATAGAGCTGGAGGATGGATGAACAGAATGGCCTCGTTTGTAGAAATGCTGGTGCTGCTCCTGTCTGTTGTGGTGACAAAGGAACTGAGCTGAAAGGTGAAGCTCGCTCGTTTTACTTTATGAGATATGGCTCAAGACCAAAAGAGCAAGATCCTGGATGGACACAGGTGCCTGAAAGAAGCTTCCACTGTGGGATGTACTGGTCTTGCCTTTAAGATAGGATAGTGACATCTGTCTTACTGGTGGAGCTTGGTGTACGCATGCAGCTCCTCTGCATTGAACCTAGCTAGCCGAGGTGGTTCACCTTATCAAGGTGTGATCTTCTGTAACATCTACTCAGGTTTATTTCAAAATGCAGGAGCTTGAAGATGTAATGTAAGCACCTGATGGGAGAAACTGAACTTAATTTTCAATACACGCTGGATCAGATTTGGAGATTCAGCCTAGAGACTCGACAGTCTCTAGGCTAACTTTGAACAGTCCACATCACCATAGCCATTACAATACTCAGACCAAGATTAAACCAGCTTTGTCTCTTCTCAGAGCGAATAAGTGAGTGAGAGTTGGAAAGTTAACCCACTCACAGTAAACAGAGAGACCAAGCTGCAGTTATTAGTCAGCTCCATCTCTATGGAGTCTCGGGGTGGGGATGGAAGCTTCTTTATCGAAACCTGGCAAGTCCTGATCAGAAACCTGCGGGAGCTCTCACAATGACCTCAGGCATCTCTGAGGCATGAAGTCATCAGGCGATGGAAACACTTCCCATCGGTTTGCATAGACGATACTGGGCGGGAATCCTGGGCGGCGGTGTCCTTTGTTGGAAAGACATGCAAAATTGACCCCAGCTGTGGTAGCCACACATACAGTATAATACTGAATATACGTCAGACATGTGTAGTTAAGTTACTTTCCACTGCAGTGAGGAGAACTAAAGGCAGGTCTTAGAGGAACAATGGTACAGCTGAATAAAGCTGGGACCGCCTTCCATTACTGGTGTGCCTGTTACTTTATAAGCAGGCATGACAAAGTGCCTTTGGAGAGAAAAACAAACAAGTTTCAGCACAAAGGTACAGCAACACAAGGCCAGTCATATTATGAGTCAAAAGTTTACTTAGAGAACATGCGGGAATGATTTATGAGAGGCTGTCACATGTGGGGCCCCCTGAGAACACGACCCCTCAAAGCCGTCTGACGTGCAGCACAAGCTGTCCCTCAAACTTCACCGCACAGGAATTTTGGAGTGCATCCCCTCCTGGACTTATTCCACGTTGGTCCACATGCTGAAGGAATATATTCAGCATTTACATGACGCACTGGCTTAAGCCTTTCTTGTTGTACCCTTCCATCTCTTTACATTGATTTGGATGATATTATGGATTCTGTTCACGATGTGATCAAATCTGCAATCGTTCAACATATGAACTTAAGTTTAGACCGAAAATTTCAGGAAAAAAGTTAAGCTTTGATTCATGTTTCCGATAAAGATCTCTTCATTTTGTTAAACAAATAATGAAATATTGTACTTTATTAGAGAAATCAACTATAAAATATACCACAGGATTTGATTTAGCTCCTTATTTAAGTGCCTTAGTTATGACTATTTTAGGCTATTTGACATCATTTACTGTTAAAGATGTTTACAGAAACACAATGCAAGGTTACATCCAGCATGCAGCTAAAGTTTGGTTGAAACTAAACGTCCTCTGATTTGGATTTAACTTCTCTGCTTATCTCAACCAAATATTTTGAAGCACTTTCAAAAACAAAAAGCAATTTCCCATTTAAAAAATGTTCCATCATGAATGTGTTGCTCTCTAGCTTTCTATATATACAGTGCTGTGAAAAAGTATTGGTGCTCTCACAGGTTATTTATGTCCTATTAAACTAATTTTATTATTAGACAAATATAATCTGTGTAAATACAAAAAGCAATTTTCAAATGTTTCTGTAGATTAAGGAAACAAAAGTGAAACCTCTGGTTCGTCCTGTTAACAGTTTTATGAAAGACAATAACAGGATTTCAGAAGTAAAACATGGTGGTGGTAGTGTGATGGTCTGGAGATCTTTGCTTCTTCAGGACCTGGACGACTTCTGGTAATTGATGTAACCATGAATTCGGATCTCTGGCAGAAAGTCCTGAAGGAGAAGGTTTGTCAATCAACTTGTGAGCTTAAGCTCAAGCTCATTTGGGTTCTGCAGCAGGACAATGATCCAAAGAACACCAGCAAGTCCACCTCTGGATGGCTCTCAAAAAAACTATGTGAAAATTTTGGGATAGTCTAGTCAAAGTCCAGAATTAAATCTGACAGAGATGCTGTGGCACGACCCTAACTACGCAGTTCACACTTGAAAACCCTTAAATGTGTCTGAATTTAAAAAATTTAGCAGAGTGGGTAAAAGGTCTCAACAGTAACAGAGTCGCTGTCAGTTATCACAAACACTTGATGGAAGCTGTTGCTGCCAAGAAAGTGACAACTAGTTGTCAGGTTTAGGTTCTTGGAAATGTAAAACTGTTAGGTTCTTGGCAGAATTGGTAAAATTTCATTGAAACTGGTTGATTTCGTGGCTCAGGCCAGCTTTTAATCATAGTCCATACATTTCCGACTGTGTTAGGATCAGAGCTTCGGGAAGGCCATTCCAGAACCTCAATGTTGGTTTGCTTCATCCATTCCAGAACCAGTTTGGATGTGTTTTTGGGACCATTTTTCTCTTGGTATGTCCAGCCATCTCAGTGTTCCTGGTGGCAGACCCAACCTTTCCCGCTCAGATGAAAGAAATCTGGTAAGGATGTTCAGGAACCATCCAGGAACAATCGGGACTTAAGCCTGCCTTAAACTGGAGACAGTTGGAACACCAGTGCCAACAGACTGGGTGCTGACCAAGAAAGAAGCCCCTGCTCCAAAGTCTTCACCTTCAAGCTTCAAGCTGGCCTGAAATCTGCTGCTGCCCATATGGATGAGCCAAATGTCTTCTGGATAAACCTTTTCCGATCAGATGGGAGAAAAGATGGTGCTCTTTGGTCACAATGACAAGAAGTATCTCTGGAGAAGTCAATGTGAGGCTTTCAAACCAAAGCACACTCTGTCAAGCATGGTGGTGGCACCATTATGTTGTGGGTGTGTTTTGCTGCATCATTGCTCAAAGAGGATGTAATAATAACGGAGGACTACCTCTAGATTCTTCAACTTCACATCAAATCAGAAGTTAGATGGTCGAAACTGAAGTAATCTGTGCTTCATCATTCCAGAAACTAGTTCTAGATATGTCTGGTTGCCACCAAATGTCACTTGTATGACTAAAACCTATAGACTATGACCTGGTACAAAGTTACTACAGAAGTGTGTGCAGACTGGTGGACAGAGATGTTTTTTAAAAGATTTATGGTGAACTTTATGTGCTCTACAACAAACTAGGTGAGATATTAGGGTGTTTCTTGGTTTTAAATGTGCATGTTTCCCTGCATTATTATATATTCATTAAATAATCCAGTTTTATTTAACAACTAAAACAAACAAAAAGCCAAAAATGTAGTTCTTCAGTTGGGGAGTCTCGTCATGACCACCATGGTGCAAAACCATCAGCAGATCCAAAATATTTATCAAAGAATCAGTTCTTTCAGCTACATCTCAACAGCAGATGCATAACAGACTGAAGCACTAATAATATTGTAAATCTGAGTGATATTTTGACATTGTGTCCTCCTCAGGGGGGCAGGAAAAGCCTTGCAGCCTGTCAGCTTTCCTGACAGTTGAAGAGATAAATGTTGACTCTCCTTTGGCAGCATCTTGCCTGAAAATAAATGTTTACCAGCTTTGGTTACAAATCCAGAGGCATTCCCTCGTGTCCTGTTACCTTCCCAGTGTCAAAAGAATGCTAATATGCTCATATGGGACTTCATCGGACACGCAGGGAATTCCAAGGAAGCCAGCCTGAGCATGAGCAGGGTCCCCATGAGGAATGTTTTCCTAGGTGTCGTTTTCTCATTCCTTCCAAAGTCTCTAAGCGCAGGAGTTTAGTGGAGCTCAGGCAGGCTGAAATAGTGTTGGGACCAGTGATGCACAACTTGAAGCCTGCGGCCCGACCTCCACCCCCACCAGGCTGCAAGTTTTAATTTATTTTTTTTATTTATAAATTGACTTCCCGTGTCTGAGGATGAAATCCAAATAAGTCCCATCAATCATGTCAAAACCTTACAAACCCATAGATAAAGGATCATTTAAAAATGACCTGTATTCAGTTTAAATCTGAACTGGATTTATATCCAAAGAGGTTTTAAAACAGGCTGGAAGAATTATATGGATTAGAAATGACTTCAAATTCATCCAAAGAGCTCACACTGAGTCCAGCTTTGATTTGAACTGTTCCACCTGGTGGAAGGACCACATTGTATAGAAAAGTTGTGATGAAGAAAGCTCAGATTAGTTTTATTTGAAAAAAAACCAAACATTTCATTTGGATTTAAAGATAGAAGTTGGTTTATTCAACATATATAAATCCATCTATGTAACCAGTCTTCTACAGGTTGTCCGAGACCACATCACAACAGCAACAGCTACCTGCTTCTTTTAGCTCCTCTGGGGTGACCTCAGAGATGTTTCAAGGCCAGCTGAGAAATATAATTTCCTGAAGTCTTACCTGAGTCCTCATCCCAGTAGGACATGATTGAAATTCCTCTCTAGGTGGCATTGTTATTAGATACCACTGCAAATGATTTATTTTTTTACCCTATCCCTAAGAAGAAAGGCCTTGTGGAGGAAATCAGGTGCATGTTTTCAGAATCTCATTCTTATGATCACTAACAGCGCATAACCATACCTGAGGGGTTTAAACGTAGATCAACTAGTAAATTACAAGCCTTTTCTATTTTGATGCAGCTTTCTTTTATGCAGGATAGACCTAAAAAAACGTCTATTGTTCCAAGCGGTGTTGGACCCAAACACAGGCAGAGGCAGGAAAGGATTGTTTAGAAACAGATTTATTGAAAACAAAAAGATTTACTTACAAGCAAGAGCCTGAATTAACGCTGAAGGAAAACAGAAACAAACATGGAACAAACCGGTAAGACACAAGGAGCATAAGAGTCTATCAAGTGGAGGAACAGGGTAGGAATCTGAGAGCATAACAGGAGAAACTGACAAAGAACTGAGGAGACCAGGAGGTTTATATGCTGAGAGGGTGACTAATGAAACAATGAACAGGTGGGACAATAACTAAAGCACAGCAGCTGCTGTGGGTCAGACGCTTAAGCACAACTGAGGAAGAATTGCTAAGACGAAGGACAAAACAAGTAAATACAGGGAAACGGGGATGAGCGAAGCAATAACTAATCACAGCATCACCAAAACAGAGGGAGACCAAAAATACAAGATGTAAATGTGACTCAGGAGGGTGTTGCAGGGAAAATGGGAGTAAAAAGAATACACTGCATATGAGAAGACAGATAGTATCAAAAATAACCACTAAAGGCCAACGCATATTGTGCCAGAACAGACAAAGGAGTTCTCTCTGCCAGGGCTGCAAGAACAACAATAAAGTTTTGTCTTGCAAGGTCATTTTATACTTCACAAAAACTCAAGTGCAGACTTCTTGGGAAGTCTTCCCACTCTAGCATTTGTACATACAGTGGTGTGAAAAAGTTTTTACCCCCTTCCTGATGTCATATTCTTTTCACATGTTTGTCTCACTGATCATCAAACAAATGTAAATATTAGTCAAAGACAACACAAATAAACACAAAATGCATTTTTCAAATGAAGGATTTTCTTATTAAGGGAGAAAAGAAATCCAAACCTACATGGCCCTGTGTGAAAAAGAGACCCCCCCCCCCCCCAGTTAAGTTATGTTAAAACATACCTTCACTGTTTATCACACCTCAGTTCAGTTTCTCCAGCCACATCCAGGCCAGATTACTGCCACACCTGCTCTCACCACACCTGTTCTCAATCAAAAAATCACTTAAATAGGTCCTGCCTGACAAATGAAGTAGACCAAAGGATCCTCAAAAGCTAGACAGTAATTAGATCTATCAGCCTGGAAAGGGTTATACAGCCATTTCTAAAGCTTTGGGACTCCAGAGAACCAAAGTGAGAACTTTTATCCACAAATGGTGAACACATGGATCAGTGGTGAACCTTCCCAGGAGTTGCTGGCTGACCAAAATTGCACTAAGAGCACAGCGACAACTCATCCAAGAGGTCATAGAAGACCCCACAGCAACATCCAAAGAACTGCAGGCATCCCTCACCCCAGTTAAGGTCAAAGGTCATGTCTCCACCATTAGAAAGAGACTGGCCAAAAATGGCCTCCACGGCAGAGTTCCAGAACAAAAACCACTGCTGAGCAAAAAGAACATCAAGGCTTGTCTCAAGTTTTCCAGAAAATATCTTCATGATCCCCAAGACATTTGGGAAAAAACTCTGTGGACTGACGAGACAAAGTTAAACTTCTTGGAAGGTGTGTGTCCTGTAACATCTGGTGTAAAATCAACACTGGATTACAGAAAAAGAACATGATATCAACAGTAAAATATGGTGGTGGTAGTGTGATGGTCTGAGGCTGTTTTGCTGCTTCAGGACCTGGTAGACCTGCTGTGAAAATTAACCATAATTTCTGCCATTTACCAAAATATTTGTCCGTGACCTCCAGCTGAAATGAACTTGGGTTCTGCAGCAGAACAATCATCAAAACACACCAGCAAGTCCACCTCTTAATGGCTGAAGAAACACAATATGAAGACTTCTGAGTGGCCTAGTCAAAGTCCTGACCTGAACCCTATTGATATGCTGTGGCATGACCTTAAATAGGCCGTTCATGCTCGAAAACCCAACAATGTGGCTGAATCACAACAATTTTGCAAAGATGAGTGGGTCAAAATTCCTCCACAGTGCTGGAAAAGACTCATTGCAAGTTATCGATTGATTGCAGTTGTTGCAGAAAAGGGTGGCCCAACCAGTTATTAGGTATAGGGGGCAATCACTTTTCACACAGGGCCATGTAGGTTTGGATTTCTTTTCTCCCTAATGATAAAAACCTTTAATTAAAAACTGTATTTTGTTTTTACTTGTGTTGTCTTTGACTGGTATTTAAATTTGTTTGATGATCTGAAACACTTAAGTGTGACAAAAATGCAAAACAATAAGAATCAGGAAGGGGACAAAACGTTTTCACACCACTGTAATAGTTGTCAGACAACACACAAGAAAAAACGTTCTGTTTAGATGATGTGTTAAGAACAAGCTGCTAGAAGTCCAAAACCAGGGTATCAAGAACAGAATGGAGTCATTTTGTTCTTGCAGTCTTGGGAGACAGAGCAAATGTTTTTATTCTTGCACAGTTTGTATTGGCTGTAAGACTCAAACCAAAACCAGAAGGACAGAGAAAAACCCTCATAATGATCATGGCAGAAAGACGCTGAACCAATCCTCACACTGGCCTTCCACTGATTCTGAAATACTTAACGTCCTTCACGTTGGGCTGTCACTTATTCCCCAACCTAAAGTTAGCAACACACCCTATTCTGGTTGAGAAATATGGGCTCAAATTTGATCAACGGTCTAAGGGTACTGCGATTCAGTCCCAGTAGCTAAGCTAGCTAAGCCAACAGACCTGGCACATCAGCATATTCTAAAGTTCACAAACAGGTCTCTAAACGGACGGGTTAAACACCTCAGTTCAGCTTTAATTATGCTTAACCAATACAAAATTCTGCACTATGTTGTTTTCCCACCAGAAGTGTTTAAAGTACTTCTGATGGCACTGAGCAACACTATTATCTAAGAAAAATGTCGATCCGTCCGGTCAGTATTACTCAACAGGAAAGCAAAAAGCAACATATTTAATACAATTTTTTCTTCAGGCTACAAAGTTTCAATATGAGGTTATCTCAAAAGGGTCCAGAAGGACCAAGAACTGGAGCAGCATCATGATATATTAAATCAGAAACTTTACTGTAGTGTGAAAGAACATACAGGACTTCCGACCTACATGATTTCAACACCCAATCTGCAAAATCCATTTTTAACCACATCCAGTTAAGTGATGTCACTACCACCATAACAACCACGTTTGCACAGAATCTCAGTAAAGCTGATAATATCAGACAGAGTAAGCATGTGGGTGGTAAAAACAAGTCAAGCATGTGTTTCTCAGGAGTTAGCAGACCAAACCACAGTGATAATTGTACTTTATGGTGCATTTGCCCGCCCCCGTATCACTCGGCTTCATGGTCTGATTTAGATGTGTTACATCATGTTTGGATGAGATTTCTCCTCACCTTCTATGCAAGTCATTGCTGACTGTTGCCATCTTTAAATACTAACACGAGTGGCTGAAAAAGACATTAAATTTCACTTTTAAGGATGCTTTTGAACGAAAAAAATTGTTTTACATTAAAGAGCAAATAATGACTATTTAGCAGAAGGTTAATAAAATACTCTAAATAAATCTTCAGTATCATAACTAAGTTTGTATGAAGTGCAGTGTAACAAACAGCTAAAAAACAGAGGGTTTTATATTGAGCACTCCTGGAGATTAAGATGGAGTTGCTGCTGTTGTTACTCTTCCTACCATTGGCAAACATAAGCTACCACAAATGAATCCTGTCGCTAACGCAACTGTTAGGCACAATTGTTGCCAATATGACACCGTAACCCATTACAAGTTTCTGTCGTTAGTATCTGTATAATCACCTGCCATTTTTGCCAATGCTACCATTTAGAACCAGTAGCTACTACTTTTTGCCAAAACTAATTGTAAAGAGGACTGTAACTTATTACTAGGAGGTTTAGCAATCACTTCAGGGAGTCGGGTCAGGACAGCAATTTATAAGTTCAGGCGAGTTGAGATGACATAACACAATATCGGGGTCCAGTCTTCCAGTTGTCTTTAATAAGGCATCAACATTGTTCCACACAGGTATCAGCAAAGATAGCAACAACATTAACAGAATTAAATGGAGTTAAACAGAGCTTAATTACCAATGCTAAGCAGCTAGCAGTTAACTCCCCAAACTACAGAAAACTATCTCAAACTATCTCAAATACAGCTTTAAGGCTTTTAAGAGACAAGGGTAGAGCAAAAATAGTATTACTCACTTTTAATGGACGCACACAGTTAAGAGACTGGATTAAACAAGATCCGTTTCATGCTGATCCCTCTCAGAACAACGTAATGCTCAGAACTACAGTGCATGCATTAATGTGGTCTGATAACCATCTCGTGGCAGAAATAAGAACTACATGAAAAGAAACGTTAATAGAAAACACTGAAGTAAAGGGCTGAAAACAAGTCAATTACAGTCTTTTGTACACTAATGTCAGGTACCATAGAGGAGATTGGTCTGTGGTTCTGTGTATGTGTAAGGCCAGGTTGCTCTGATTGTGGCATTTGGGTCATCTGCATTGTTGGCTCTGGCATTTCTCATCTTCCTCTTGACAATACTCCATAGATTCACTATGGGGTTCAGGTTAGGCCAGTTTGCTGGTCAATCAACCACGGTCATTGCACCAGCTTTTGGTACCTTTGGCAGCAGTGGCAGACTGACAAACGGAACTACTGGCGATTTCCCCGGCGGGCCGTTGCTTCAGCCCGTGCCCGTGGTGTCACACACTTTTTTTTTGCTGTGCCACTATGGAGGTAAATTTGTCTCAATATTATTCAATCAAAAAAAAACTAATCTCAATCAAAAAATATTAAGTTGTGATCAAAGCTTTCTGAGTTGTAACGATCATTTTTTTTAAATGGAATATTTTATTTTGGGGAGAAAAAAAAAATAGTTTGATAAAACGTTTTTTGTTTAAAATGACAAATTTTTTCTCACGAAGAGAAAAAAGTTATTTGCAAAACATAAACTTTTATTTGCGCATGTCAAAAATCTTTGGTTACGAGTCTCGCTTTTTTGGTTTTGAGGCTCTCTGTTTTTGGTTGAACTCAAAGAATTTTGAGTTCTGGAAACATGAACATCCTGGGCGGGGCCTAAAGACGAACGCTGTAAGACGTTTCCCTATTGGTTAGCGCTGACTAAAGCTGTAGACTCTGATCCCCCCCACCTCTGAACTTCTGCTCGAACTGCAGGGCTTGCAGCGTCGCTTCAGTGAGGAGACATCAACTGTACAGAAGAAAACTGCGGTCAAGTGAGCCGGCAGTCAGAAATACGCGGTGACATCAGCCGACATCAGCTTTCTCTTAAAGATTAGCGTCGCGCATACAAGGTGCAGGGTCATCTATATTATAACCAGAATTAGTATTTCATAATTTTACTGTAAAGGTTTGGAGAAATACACAACTACCCCAAGTGTAGTATAAAACAGAGTCCATGTCGGGCAGACGGCATCCCATAATCCTGTGTGTTGTCCTCACAACCTGTGATACTTCCTTCCTCTCCTGTGCAGTTCCCTCACCACACTGTCATGCTGAGACACAGAGTGCATTCCACCGTGGCCCTGTAGACATCTGTAAGCAGCTGTGGAGATGAAGAAGAGCTGTTGTTGTACCTTCTTCAACAGGCGAAGAGCGTTTCCGGTCCAGGATTGGTCAGAGGAGATCTGGAGGCTCTTGAACTTTAAGTTGTCCAAACCACTTCCCAGGATCTCATCGACCTCACCAAAAAGAAGCGTTTGTGGTACTTTGATGGGGTAGTTGTGTATTTCTCCAGAAACCTACAGTGAAATTATGAAATACTAATTCTGGTTATAGCGTAGATGACCCTCTAATAAAATCTGAAGAGATTGTGTTGTCACCTCTCATGGTTTTGGAGAAATAAACCCCTGAAAGTGGGACAAATGCATATAATGGTTGAGCATTTTGAGGTACATTGAGTTGTGTATTTCTCCAAAACTGTACAGTAAAATATTAAATATTTATTCTTTTACATAAAACATGAATGTGAAAGTTGCAAAAATGTAATTAATATAAATGTTCTGTAGGTTACTTTTCTGTTTTCCTGTTATTTTCTCAACCATTGCCAGGATCTGGTCCTTTCTGCTCCATTACCATAATGCACCTTGTACGACGCTAATCTTTAAGAGAGAGCTGATGTCGGCTGATGTCACCGTGTATTTCTGACTGTCGGCTCACTTGACCGCAGTTTTCTTCTGTACAGTTGATGTCTCCTCACTGAAGTGACGCTGCAAGCCCTGCAGTTCGAGCGGCCGCTTTAGTCAGCGCTAACCAATAGGGAAACGTCTTACAGCGTTCGTCTTTAGGCCCCGCCCAGGATGTTCATGTTTCCAGAACTCAAAATTCTTTGAGTTCAACCAAAAACAGAGAGCGTCAAAACCAAAAGAGCGAGACTCGTAACCAAAGATTTTTGACATGCGCAAATAAAAGTTTATGTTTTGCAAATAACTTTTTTCACTTCATGAGAAAAAAATTTGTCATTTTAATAAAAAAAAAGTTTTATCAAACCATTTTTTTTTCTCCCCAAAATAAAATATTCCATTAAAAAAAAAATAATCGTTACAACTCAGACAGTTTGGGTTTCTTATCTGTAAGCCATAATTATCTAAATTAACTTATCTGTAAGCCATAATTATCAAAATTAAAAGAAACAAAGTTTGGAAATATTTCACTCTAGGTGTAATGACTTCAGATATTTTAAGATGTAAGCTGAAATTATGAGGGATACAATGAAATCTCTTTAAGACAACAGTATCCTATCCCAGGATTATGTTAATGCTATATTGCAAAGCTACTTTGTTTTCTAAGGCTTTACAAACAGCTATTGTTCATTGATCCTGTGTATTAAATAGGCTTAGGAAACCTGCAGTAATGAATATGGATAAAGTTGTATATAGCCGAGAATGAATTTAAAGATGGGTGTTCAGGAAGCAAGATGATCTTAAATTAGCACCAACTAATCTAATTAAAGCTTAGTTTGATCAACACCCCTCATTATGATTTATATCTCTTTACCAAAGTGAGTTTCCTCCTTAACCACCCACTTCCTTCCTTCCCATTCCTCTCACAATCAGTTTCTTCCAAATCATTTTTTTTTTTACTGAGTCCTGTCCGGCAGAGTAGCTCAGAATTATTGTCTGAGTGCCACGAAGAAGCCTTCACAAGTCAAGCATTACCGCCAACGCTATAATGCTCTGCTTGATAAATATAAAAAAAAAAAAAAAAAACTTTATTAGAGCTTTGGGATTATTTGAATTGCAAAGGACATGGAAACGAAAAAAAAAAAAAAAGAAAAATGGTACATGGTCTGAACTTTGAATTCATCCACACATTCACACGCAGTGGTAGGCTACTTTGGAGCCACAGCTGCCCTGGGGCAGACCAACAGAATTGAGGCTGCCGTACACAGGCACCACCGAGCCCTCTGACCACCATCACCAGGCAAGTCGGGTGAAGTGTCTTGCCCAAGGACACAACGACTGAGACAGACAGAGTAGGGTTCAAACCAGCAAATCCACCAATTACAGGACGAACTCCTACAACCTGAGCCATAACCGCCCCAAAAACAGAAGCAAGAAAGAGAAAGAGGTGGGTCATAAAGGAAAGTGAGAGAGAAGGAGAAAAGAATAAAGGAGAGAAGAAGGGAACACAAGATGACACCCTAGAAGACTGCTTCTACACCTGCATATGTAACATATATAACAGCATTGTTACCGAAAAACGCACGGTACTAATGAAGGCAAGATGTATTTGGCGGTAACTGCTGCTCAATATAGAAAATCTGTGTATCTGTTAACACCTGAATCCAAACACCTGTGGGTGTAAGTGTGAGAGCGCCTGTGTATATAATGTTTCTCCATAAAAATATGCAATAGCGAGTGTGAGGAACCACAGACCTGCACCCCTGGACCCGAGACAGACACAAAGGAGATCTGAGCCACAGACATCCCAAGTTCCCATATGAAACTACCACAACCCCCCCAGAGAAGAGCAGAGGAGAGGAACCGCCACAGCGCAGAAGCTGCTGCGATGAGCCCAAACCAGGCCAGCAGAACAACAAAACACAGTCCACACCAACATCCAGGTGGCTAATTAGCCACACCCAAGCCAAAACGGCAGGCCCACCAAAATGGAAACCTCCAGCCACCATAAGCACATGCATCCTCCCCAAACCGAAACCGCCAGCTACACAGTCATGCAGACCCCGCGATGCACCACCTTGCCCAAGGGAAAGACGCCAGCCCAGCAAGCCAAACGGCACCAGAAAGGCCACAGCCCACAACACAAAGTGGCTGCATCCCCCCTCACGACCTGAACCACCAACACCAGCCAAGCAAAAGCGATAGAGCCAAGCCAAGCTGCAGCTCCCCCCGAGCCAATGCCACAGCGACACCACGCATACTTCTATATGTTCATAGGGACACTCTGAAATCCACCAACCCCAAGCACACACTACCCACCAGGAACAACCCAGCAGACAACCCAGAGCCGCATCGCACAGGACCACCACCACAGCACGCCATACAGCGAAGGACAGAACGCAGCAAAAAGCACCCATAGCAAAATCCCTGCCCCAGGAACCGGAACCAAGACAAGGAACCAGAGTCCGAACAGGAACCACCCAGATCCAAAATATCCCTAGGGTGACATCATCTAAGTTGCCCAACAAGCAAACTGAGGGGTAAGGTGAAGTATTACATCTCAGACACTTTGATAAGTCTTCACATATCTGGCACCAGAACCTCTGATCAGGTGTACATAACCATAGAGCGTGGATGTAATTGTCAGGTATATTGCCTGTGCAGTGTTAGCAAGTATTAGTCAGTGCAAAATCCATCCTGAACATCGTTGAACGGTATAGTGTACTCCATGAAGGATTTTATATTGTATTAATTTAAACTGATGTTAGTAGTCATTTTAAAAGTTCTTAAACATGTCTGAGACCAGAAGGTTTGGTCAAAGTTGACTGGTAATCCGCATCCCATTTATTAATAGGAAGGCAAATCGATTCACCTATTTTAGACAGTAATTTGGGGTGGCTGAAATTAAGGAATTTTATTACACTGGACGACATTTGTAACTAAACATTATTAAGCCTAAATGTATTTGTTTATATAGTTTTCTTTTGTTGATATTCTAAAAATGTATTATTGTCCATCTATATTGTATAATTAATATATCTGTTCCAAGTATTCAATTCCTTTACTCCATCAATCTGGGAAGTTTATCACATTATTTTTTTGTGGGATGTCAGAGTTGTTCCTGATGGGTGTAAATCTGCATGGGATTAGTGAAGATCCTGTCATTTTTAGATACTCCCACCATGCTGTCAGAGAGGAACTGATACTGAGGCTTTTAAAGCATATGTGTCGTTTTATATTTGAGATAATAAATGGTAGGTTTGAAATCTCAATATTATTGCATAATGTCTGTTCCGGGACTAGCCAGGGTTCATCTAGAGGACTCTGTTTAAAACATTTTGAGATGTATTGTAGCTTCCAAATCCTTAATCTCTGAAATATCAAGTTAGCGCTGCTTCTTTCGGCCTCCTGTCCCTCCTGTTTCCGCGTGCCATTTGTTCAACCTGACTGACTGATACAAGCCCAAACAGAGGGGAGCCAAACTGAAATCCAACTGGTACTAAACGTGTTTCCATAGAGTGCCCCGGGCTCTGCGCTGTGTAGGTGTGCCTCTGTGTTACACTCACAAGACAAGATCATTAGCTCTTTATTTTAATGATGATAATGAGGCTAGAAATGTAATAGCTCTTTGACTAAATTTTCAGTTGAGTCATGTGAAAGGAACCCTAAACACAGCGTAAAAGCCCTAATTAAAAACTACAGTAAATGGGTATGCACAATTACCTTTGTAATTGTTGCCTTTGTAGTATTCACAGCAAAGTTCCAATTAATAGTTTACTTTTTGGCACTTTGGTGAATTAAAGAGTCATGTTGTGATTCGAATCATTTGACAAACCACCAATTCACACCCTATCTGACAAGAAAGAAGAAAAAGAGGGCAGGAAAATTCTCATTGCTTGTTTAGTCTCTACAAGTCAACTGATGACTTTTTAAAGCTAGGTCCTTTTTTGGAGAGACATATTTTACCTTTTTGGTCCAGCTAAATTTATAGTCACGTTAAAAGAAGGGTGTGTTTTTCACTTCAGCAACTCTTTCCAGGAGCCAGGGCAGTTTTCTGGGGTCATTTATTCCCTCCCTCTCTGCACTGCATCTACCAGTACAAAAAGAGATTACCTGGGTATAAATCTACCCTTACTAGATACCCCGGACCTTTAAGGGGATACCTGTGGGATAATAGAGTTCCAGTTGGTAGCTTAGAGGTATTTAGTTATTGTTCCAATTTGTGCAACTGATGGCTTTGTGTGCTTTTCAAAAATGGAAGAAACTAGAAATAGCCATAGATAGGTGGACAGACCATCTGCTGGAGACACTGGAGACTCAGTATATCCACCAGATTGTTTATGGGAAGATATCTCTTGCAGGAAGACGCAAATCAGTGCAGAAAGATGCTGAACCAATAAAAAAAAACAGCACTAAAAAAAAAGGCAAGAACCTCAACTGCAAGACTGGACCTGACCTGAGGACTAATAAATGGTACCACTGCATGTGTGCCTTGTTTTGGAGACAAACTGGTCTTATGTGGTCCAGCAAAAACAAGAAACAACTGCTGCTGTTTTTGTGACTTTGTCAGAGACCACATCCACACAGTATATTAGGTATGCTTTCTGGACCAAGCGGAACAAATGGCACCAAATTTCCCTTGAATTACATGTTGATCAGACAATGCAGATGAAAGAGGTTAACAAGTCAGTGGAGAAAAAACAGTTCTCCTCGGGTACAACAATTAGCTCTATCCGCCGGGTGTACGTACCACTTTGTTGAGGCAGGTTCTGGTCAGTATGATCCTTCATCCCTCCATCTGGTACCTATGCATTGACATTTTGTCTAAACCACTTCATACCAAAGTACATAACCAAGGTGTACATGGGTATTTCTCTAATTAGTTAAGTATTTTAATAATATAGACGAGATAATCATGAAAATCCACAAATCTAACCTATTACTGAATTTACTGTTTATTATTTTATGAGAAATATATATCACACCACATTGATTTTGGTGTGAGGTAATCTTCAGGCAATAAAAGTGAACATGACGTCTAATTGCCTGAAGGTCCTAGAAATATGTCCAGGTGGGGGTTGAAAAATATTTCGGGCTACAGTAATGAAGTATTGGTCCCATGTTGCTATGACTTGTAGTTTTAGAGACTGAAGTATCTGAACCTTTGTGCTAAAAATTGTTGGGCTCCCATTTAAATCCTGATGCATTTTCCAGAATAATGACCGCTCCATAAGAACCTTTACTTTGTATGGGCTTCCACATACGTTGCTGATTTTATTTTGGTTTCCTGCAAGAAACATAAGACAAGAAGCCAGGTGGGTTACTGGATCAGCAGAAATGTGACACAGGAATCACTGCAGTGCTGTTCCTGAGGTTGAAAACAAACGAATCGAAACATCGTGCTGTCTGACACATTCGTTAAGCTTGAGGCTTTACCATGTGGCCCCTGCTTGTTCTGGTTGGATTTTTGGAACTGATGGAGTTTTTGAAGATGCAGACATTGAAGAAACATGCCCCTGCCTGTTTAAGAATAGATACATGTCAGCAGTGCAACATCATCTTACTTCAGGCCATCTCCACTTTTGTATCAGACAAATTAATAGGTTTTTGGAAGATGTCAGAAGAATTACTGCATGGGTGTTGTGTCTCTGCTCTCATCCCTGATGTGGTGCTTGGCTGAGGTTTGAGACAGTGCGTGTCAAGTCATTGTGAAAGTCTCCATGTTGGCGGGTGGTCCAGCAGAAATCTGGCTCCTTTTTCTCTCTCTTCACTTCGACTTTTAAAGACTGCAGAAGGAATTCACTTAGTTTCTATATAACCAGTCCTTAAGCTCAGAATTTATAATCTGAGCAATGCCCCATGTTTGGTATACAGCAAGACATGGAGACAAAATACTCTGTTTTGGTCAGCATGATGAAAAGCCACAACACATCCAGGACATGATGATCCACAGTGCTTAAGTAGAAGGCAACTGGACTTTCCAGCCAAAAGACTTCTTCTGTTCTGACCATGGTTGGATGTAACAGGCTTATTCGTTGTAGTTAGAACAATCACACGAACAGGGCAATTAGGGCACGTTAGTGAATGTCCCTACCCTCTGTTCAGCTCCATGTTTGGGTCGTTGTTGTTGGACGATCCAGACATGTCCCTAATGATGCCATGTGAGTTGTTTTGGTCACGTTTCAAGGTGTGATTTGCTGTAGAGACGACTCAGGCCTGCAGAGTAGCGGTTAGAAAGCTGAAATCTGAGGCCGTCTTTGCTGTTTGGATTTGGTTTTTCATGTTTATGATAAATAGCTTCTTTCTTTCCTCTCTTCACCTGTCTTCTCGGTCCAAAACGCAGAAATTGCCGTTTTCAAATGAGTGTCCCTCATCCTGGAGATTTAAATGAACTTCTGATTTTTGGCCCAATTAGTTTGGTGTTCTGTGTTGGGTGATCGGTTTGTGTGGTTCCTGTTTAGTTTCTCCAATGTAGAGGTGTCAACATTCCTCACTGACTGGATCTCACAGCACTGAGCCTGTATTTGGGTGTTTTATCCTTTGGATGATCCAGTCTGTCTAAGAGTGTAGTAGGGTTTAAAATGCACCAGAATACTATGTTTGAAAAATATCCCTCTTAGTTTCTCATATTCTCATTGGAGGAACTCAACAGTTTTGTTAGCAATTCACACCTTGAGGCATGAGACTTTGCTGGCCTCTGACCTGAGGTAGACAGGGTCTCTGAGGGTAAAGCCGACAGGTCATTGCTGAAGAAGTTGTCTCTTCAGAATGTGCATCCAAGCATATTACAGGAATGTTGAGCGGAAGGAAAAAATTGGGGGTAGAAAAAGTGTTATCATCTGAAAGACTCTGGTTGTGTTTTCCCCTTTGGCTGTCAGTACTGGCCATGTCTGCTTATCTTGTAATTTAGTGGATTCTCATCTTCACTCATGTTATGTTTAGAGATCTCTTTATTGATCCCTGGGTGCTTATTTCACTCCATTATTTTCCTTTCTGCTCCCTTTATAGTGTTTACATGATTTATGTGTCATTTCTAGCCATTGTCTTTCATTTTCACTATAGTTGTGGTCAGAGTTTTAAGAACCACAGCACACAGACGTCTCCAGGACATGGGCTACAATTGTCACATCCCTCGTTTTAAGGCACTCCTTAACCAGAGATAATATCTGAAGCATCTTACATGGGCTAAGGTGAAAAGGCACTGGTTTGTTGCTCAGTACCTCAGAACTACAGGCCGATCTCCTCCATGCCACGCTGCCTTGTTGTAGTAATCCATGCAAAAGAAGCTCTCAGCAGGCCCACATTTATGTATAACAAAATATTTATTTTTTGTTTTATTCTATATTTTTGAGGTGCACCAGATTTTGCACATATAAACTAAAAACAAACCAGAGAGGTTTGTAAAATACTGGAAGCTGTAACCAAACCTTAACTGACTCTAAAATCTGCAATCTGACATGAGGACTGAGCCATGCAGTGAAGGAGCCAAAAAGAAGAGAAACCTGGGGTTAGCTTTGACGTTGGGAAGCCAACCCCGTTTGTCAGGTTGGCACCTAAGTGCAGACAGACAGAGAGCACATAACTGCATGTCAGCAGTGGAAGTGTTTGTTTTGGATACTGTCCGTGTTTAATGGATGTGTCCAGCAGCCAGACTTTCTTCACAGTGACACATATGACTTGTGTCTGGCGGCAGCCCAGTGGTTCTTGTTTTTGAAACTCTGTCAGTAAGAAGAGATGTGCTGATAGAAGCAATGCTGGTGGAACCTAACTCACCCAATAAAAACTGCTTATGTTTACAGGTGTTATCTCCAGACAATGGGAATATAATAGCACCAGTGGTATGCATACTGGAGATGCTGGCTGTCCAAACTCAGACTACAGGGTGGAAAGCATGCAGGAATCTAAAGTCCGTAAACTGGCAGAGATGGACAGTGGTGGTATGCGGTTTAGGGGCAGCGCCCCGAGGAATCCAACGGTGGCGGTCAGGAGAAGAATGCAGTGGTCAGTGCCAGGGAACCTCGTTGGCGGCAAGTTTCCACACCGCAAAACTCTGCACGGATATCCATGTGGATCAGGGTGACCTCAGTATGACCCTTTTACATACATTGAAAACTCAGTGGTAGAATAAGTCCAAAGTTCTGTTGTTTGTATCTTCTGTTGACGTTTCTATTTTCAGGCAGTTTTCTGTCTGCTTGTTTGGACCCAGCAGACTGGGAACATCCATCTTTCTTCACACCGCATGTTGATTAACCTTCATGGTGGAGTTCTTCTTGAATCCTTCTCATTGTTCCAGCTGACAGCTCTCTTGCTGCAGCAATGTTTCCTTTCAGTCAGCAGCTGCAGCAGCTCAGTAAGGTTTGTGACCTCTTTAAACTGCACACTCATCTGCAGAATCACTTGTGCAGATATTTGTTTCAAAAATGAAAACCTGAGGAGGACTCCAATGTGCCATTGTTTACAACATTGTAACATTTTAAGGATGTTTTGTGAAGCCAGAGTGTTCAGTTTTACTCTGAACCAGCAATGGTTGGTGATCAACTGGTCGAAAAATGCAAAATCAGGTCTTATTTCTGATCAGGGTCCCATGGAACACAACAGTTTGATGTGGACGTTGTCACTAAGTGAAAAAGATTTATTTTCTGGACCAGGGAGGAGTTTAAGATGGAAGAAGAGGAAGCTTATAAAAAGGAAACTTTATTTTCTACAGAGGTGTTAGTGTTGGGAGGTCTGACTTTCCCAAAAAATTCATATTGGGTCCCTCAGAAGATCTAGTTTTTCCAGCTCCCACTTTGCTCGTTATTCAGTCTAAACCAGGAATCTCTATTTTAATAATGAATGTTTGGTGTTTGTGAGATATCTTTCATTCAGTGCTTTCAAAGTCTCCAAGGACAGCGCTCTGGAGGGTCATTAATGCAGCCCAAAAGATCATTGCCTGTCTTCCTCACCACACTTCAAGAACTTCACAGTTCTCCTTGTCTCCAAAAAGCCCAGATCATTAAAGACACTTTTCACCCAGGTCACGCTCTGAACTGAAACCGCCATGCAGACGCTACAGGTCTATTAAAGCGAAGACAAGCAGATTCAACAATAGTTTCTATCCAACAGCAGCAACTAAACTCAACAAAGCCAGAATGTGAAGGAGATGCAACAATGGGAATAAGCTTTAGTATGAATGTGTGTTTAGATTTTTTTAAGTGCTTCTATTCGTCTGTTTTATTTTTCTGTTCACTGATCACATAGCTTTTTGTTTATCAGTTTCACTGTACTTGTGACAATCCCAATAAAGGATATTTTGTTATTCTCTTCTATTATAATATATTATTCTATTCTATTATTCTATTATTATTATTCAATTCAATTCAGTTTATTTATATAGCACCAATTCACAACACATGTTGTCTCAAGGTTCTTCACAACAGTCAGGTTCATACATTCCAATTAATCCTAACAATTGAACGGTGCAGTCGGAGTTAGTTTTTTATTCAAACTGGATAAAAAGTTTTTCTATCTAAGGAAACCCAGCAGATTGCATCCAGTCAGTGACTTGCAGCATTCACTCCTCATGGATGAGCATGTAGAGACAGTGGACAGTCACTGGCGTTGACTTTGCAGCAATCCCTCATACTGAGCATGCATGTAGCGACAGTGGAGAGGAAAAACTCCCTTTTAACAGGAAGAAACCTCCAGCAGAACCAGAACCAGGCTCAGTGTGAGCGGCCATCTGCTACGACCGACTGCAAACTATGCTGCAACAATAATATATTATTCTAATATATTATTATATTAACCATTGTTACACAGCTTTAAAGGACTCATATCATGCTGTTACCAGGGCTGCTCTGGGTTTTTCAGATCATTATCTAATCCACCTCATCCCAACCTTCAGACAGAGACTAAGAGCTTCCAAACCCAAGGTTCACACTGTTAAGAAGTGGACTGAGGAATCAAAGCAGATGCTACAGGCCTGCTTTGAATGCACATACTGGACTGTTTTTGAAGCTTCAGCCACTGACTTAAACCAACTAACTGATGTGGTGACATCATACATCAGTTTCTGTGAGGACATGTGTGTGCAGACCAAGACCTTCTGCACCTTTGGGAACAACAAGCCATGGTTTACTCCACACCTCAGGAATCTGCGCAGGGAAAAGGAAGAAGCTCACAGCAGTAGAGATTGGGCGCGGTACAGGCAGGCCAGGAACAAACTAACAAAGGAGATCAAAGCAGCTAAGAGAAGCTACAGTGAGAAGCTGAAGAACATCCTTTCTTCTGGTGACACTTCAGCTGTATGGACTGGTCTGAGAAACCTGACTGCCTATAGGAGCCCCTCCACCCATCCTGAACAGAGTCGTCTCCTGGCCAACCGTCTGAATGGCTTCTACTGCAGACATGACAAGAAGCCATTCACACCTCAAATCATCTCCTCTACATCCCATTCAGGAACAAATTCCTCCCATAAAGCAACCAACCCCCTACCATCAGATCCTCTGCCTGCACTAAAGATCTCCAAGGAAGATGTAAACAGGCTCTTTCAGCGCATGAAAACAAAGAAAGCTGGAGGACCTGATAACGTCTCCCCATCATGTCTGAAAGCCTGTGCAAATCAACTCGCTCCGATCTTCACAAGGATCTTCAACAAGTCACTGGAGACGTGTGAGGTCCCCTCCTGCCTCAAACGATCCACCATCATCCCGGTTCCTAAGAAACCCACCATCGTAGGATTAAATGACTACAGGCCTGTAGCCCTGACGTCTGTGGTCATGAAATCCTTTGAGCGGCTGGTGTTGAAGCACCTGAAAGACATCACAGGCCCCCTGCTGGACCTCCTGCAGTTTGCTTACCGAGTTCACAGGTCGGCAGATGATGCTGTTAACTTAGGTCTACACTTCATCCTGCAACACCTCGACCACCCAGGGACGTACGCCAGAATCCTGTTTGTACACTTCAGCTCAGCCTTCAACACCATCATACCAGACATCCTCCACCAGAAACTCACCCAGCTCAACGTCCCAGCCTCCACCTGTCAGTGGATCAACAGCTTCCTGATGGACCGACAGCAGCAGATGACACTGGGGAGCATCTTCTCCCGATCCAGATCAATAAGTACTGGTGCCCCCCAGGGGTGTGTTCTATCCCCACTCCTCTTCTCTCTGTACACAAATGACTGCACCTCATCGGACTCGTACATGAAACTCCTTAAGTTTGCAGACGACACCACTGTTATTGGACTGATCCAGGACGGTGATGAGTCTGCCACAGACAGCAGGTGGATCGGCTGGTCCACTGGTGCGGTCAGAACTACCTTGAATTCAACCTACTCAAGACTGTGGAAATGGTGGTGGACATTCGGAGAACACCACCCCCATACACCCCCCTCACCATCCTCAACAACACTGTATCGGCTGTGGACCACTTCAGGTTCTTAGGAACCACCATCTCTGAGGACCTGAGATGGTCTTCACACATAGACACTGTTCAAAAGAAGGCCCAGCAGAGAGTGTACTTCCTGAGGCAACTCAAGAAGTTCAACCTTCCACAGGAGCTGCTGGTCATCTTCTACACTGCCATCATTCAGTCTGTCCTATCTTCATCCATCTCAGTGTGGTTTGGCTCATCCACAAAACAGGACAGGTCCAGACTGCAACGAATAATCAGGAATGCAGAGAGAATCATCAGAGCTGACCTTCCCTCCATCCAGAACTTATACAGGTCAAGGGTCAGGAAAAGAGCTGCTAAAATCTCTGCAGACCCCACACACCCTGCACATAAACTGTTTAGAGTTTTACCTTCAGGTGGCGCTACAGAGCACTGTTCACTAAAACCAGCCGCCACAGAGACAGTGTCTTCCCCCAGGCTGTTTCTCTGTTGAACATTTAATAGAGTACAAAACAACAGCATACAGATGTTACAAATGCACCTTTTTATTGTTATATATGTGTATATTGTACATTGTAAATATGTATATTCTGTAATACAAAAACAAAACAAATTCCTTGTTTGTATGTACAAACTTGGCAATAAAGCTGATTCTGATTGTTTAATTCTATTCAGTGGAGTCCAGACTCACCTTTAGGAACAGAGAGGAGTTTGGAATTTACGGAAATGGTAACAGCATCTCGAAGGAATGGATCACTTATCGTTGGTGAAAACACGCATCACCGGTTCGAAATCATGTTCGTCAACCAGAACGGGCTCCGATACGCATTGGTCGAAATGGGGTAGACGGAGGTTTGGAGGTTTTCCAGGCACATCCAACAGTGAGGGGACTCTCAAGGTAGATCCAGAGCTATAGAAGCTATGTACAGTATCCCTTTTGGCTGGGAACATCTCAACTTCTTAAAGGAGTTGGAGCAATGTCTGGATTTCCCTTCATGACCCTATTCCCTCAACAACTTGATGTCCGAGAGAGAGGAAGGGAGGGAGGGTGTATGGATGGATGGACGGAGCAACTTCTAAGATGAAAGCAGTGCCGGTTTGGATGGAGGGAAAGGACAACCCAGCTGCCAGTCCACTACTGTCCTCATTAGTAGTAAACAGCTGCAGACGTCCTCTCTGCTGTCCCATCAGAACCATCATAAACATCAAGATGTTTTGGGGATTATAAAACCAAGCTCATTTGTAGCTCTTGGTAACCAGTGGGATTGTGTTGCTTGATCTATAATTGTTTAGTCATCCGATATTCATCCAAACAGAGTATTTCTACTTTTCCAAACACCATTTTCCTGTTTCGCATCTTTCCCAGTGTGTAGCGTTTCCTTTACATCAGAGCCTCATCTCAGCTGGATATAAAGTCTCAGGGAACAGGAATACAGTGGAGCTTTTTCTGTCATCCTGCCTTCACAGAGACCTTTACAGAAACTTCGTCACAGGATGGGCAGAGTTAGCATATCCAAACACCCACAGGACATTCCCATCTGACCTTTGATTCTTATCAGAACAGGTCAAACCATTCCCTGCTCCATCACATGAGCTGATTCATGTCATTGTTTCAAAAAATCCTCAGTGGACATGAACCTTTGGGACCTTTACCTCTTTAATACTGTACATTCAGCAGAAATATAGCAAGCTATAAACAACAAAAAAAGAACAACTACAGTTTGATCTTAATAAATATTGAGGAATGATCCACAATAAACTCACTTAATTCACAGGAATCAGGAAAGAAAGTACCAGCTAGCTGTTTGCTAATAAAATACACCTGATTAGTTAAGCATTATTAGTGTGAGGTCTTCTGTAAAAGCAGCATTGTTTGCAGTTTGCAGGTCTGGAGCATACAGGTGTGTTAACACAACATCAAGATGGAGAGACATCAGCAATAACCTTAAAGCAGCAACTGTTGCTGCCCTTCAACCTGGGAAGAGTCATAAGGTCATCCTAAAACTAAAGTTCATTGTTCTACAGAGAGGAAGATTATTCCCAAGAGGAAAACATCTCAGACAGCAGCCAATTTTCCCAGCAGTGGAAGTCCCAGCAGATTCAGCCCAAGGTCAGAGTGTGAACCTCAGAGAAATGACAAAAAACCCAAGAGCTCCATCTAAGACTCTACAGGGCTCTGTTAGAAGCTTAAAGGTCATAATGGGTCATGATAGGACAATTTAGAAAAACACAAAACAAGTCTGAAAAAGTTGACTGTGAAAAACTCTTCTAAAGACGATATGGAAGCAGAACTTAGGTTTGGAACAAGCACCATGCTTGGACCACAGGACCAGGGCACCTTGCAGTCATTTACTGGACCACGAACCTATTTCAAAGCATGCTAGTGTCAAATGTGAGTCTATCAGTCCGACAGCTGAAGCTTGGTCCGAACTGGGTCATCATCGGAACAATGATTCCAAACACAGCAGCACAAACACATCATACCAACTACGAAGCATGGTGATAGAGGGATGATCAGTTGGGCTTGCCTGAAATACGACCTAACCCATTAGATTTGTTGAGCACATCATGAAGTGTTTCACCACAGTTCTGTAAGAAAAATATTTTAATCCAATAGTGATGATCAAATAGAGCACTTTAAATTTTCCTTGTCCATACAAAAATACACATTTGCCTAAGACTGTCTGTTCATGTAAACCTAACTTAGATGAGTGTGATCTCTTTATTATTTTTCATTTTTCATAGTTTTATGCAGATGGCTCTGCAGAGAAGAGAACACAGTTCCAGGTTTGGATGCAGTTTCCCAGAAGCTCCCAGTGATCCTCTTCACCCTCGCATCCTGACATTATCTACTCTACTGTCTACGCATCTTATACTTTATATAAATATTTGCTTATAATTAGTCAAGTCAATGTATCAATTCACAACATTTCTGGACTAATCATATAAGGTTTTAAATTCTAATACAAGTTTTTTATGAAAGACATTATTCTGTTTATACTGTGGTTATCCGATATGAGTTTGCCTGATTGTCATGATAAAAGAAAAATAAGTGTGTTAATTTAGTAGTTATTGTAAATGAATTGCGCCTTTGTAAAGCAACAACTCTTGACAGATGCAGGTTGCAAAAAAAAAAATTATGTAAAAATAATAATTTAAACAGTTAATCAACTGTTCAACTCTAAAGTGGCTTATTATCTACTATTATCTATCAGTTGAAACAAAACAAGTATTTATTAGCCAAGAGTCTTTTAAAGGGAGTAAAGAAGTAATGCCATCTGCTGGACTCAAGGTGTAGTGCAGTTTTCTTCACAACTTCCCGTCATTAGTCATCCCAAGGAGGGTTTCAGCAACAAGACAATGTAAGAGCTTTACATTATGAAATAAAATACTTTGCAGTGACAAAAAACATAAAAAAGTACATTGCAGCGGCATGATACAGTAAAAAAAAAAAAAACTTGGACTAAAATGAATGAATTTTAATATTTTAGGTCTGAACAAGCTCCCCTGTTGGAAAATGTAGTTTAACTCATTCACTGATGGCCTCTATCCTTTTTGGTCCATATGTTTTCACCATTAAATCAAACGATTCTCCCTGGTGATGAGGCAACTCCTTAGAACCGTTCTGACCCATTTTGCGTCCCTTTAAAACTGGTCCACGTCTGGACCAAGAGTCAGAGACTTCCTAGTGCTCTGTACCTTCCTCCTAACTTCTTCTAGGAGAGCCCAACTCAGCCACAGTGTGTCAGGGAGGGGTCTTTTACAGTTAACTGCTTCACACTGTGTGTCCCAAGGTGGAAAATCCCAATCAACCTTTAACCCCAGTAGAAACTTTTACCGATATGTTTTAGTTAATAGTTGAAGTAGAACAATTAAAAGTGACAAATGGGTTTTTAACCTTGATTTAAAAGAACTCAGGGTTTCAGCATGTTTGCAGTTTTCTGGAAGTTTGTTCCAGTTTAGTGGAGCAGAAGAACTGAATGCTGCTTCTCCATGCTTGGTTCTGGGGAAGCAGAGTAGACTGGAACCAGAAGACCTGAGTGGTCTGAAACGTTGGTACAACAGACTTGCATAAATATACCATGTCGAGAAACAGACAATGTGAGGTTGTGGACAGAGGAAAAAAGGAAATAAAAAATGTAATATGTAAACTACAGACAATATGTTGAACTGTTTGTACCAGTTCATCTGAGTTCAGAAAGCCTTGGAGTAGCATTTCCATAACACCCAGATCTTCAGTCCGTAGTCATTTCCACCTTTTCTACCAGGTTGAAAATATTCTTTGGCTTATTTCTCATTAAGCCCACAATGATCTCCTTGGTCTTGTTTGGTTTATGGATGAGTTGCTTGTTTCCACACTAGCTCACAGAGTTGTTCAACAACTCTGTTCATGACTTCCTGTCTCCACAGCTGCTGAGTCATCAGAGAGGGAGCGTTGCTGTGGGGGATCAATACTACAAGTTGGAGCGGACGTTCCTGATCAGTAGATCAACTGACTTCAGTTCGCTTTTTACAAGATTTTAAAGACTTCTGTTTTCTGATGGAGTTTGCAACAAGCATGATTTTTATGAGGATACCAGAGGAGCAAAATTAAATGTGTAGCCAGAATACAGAACGACTTGGACTGGAGCTCCAGGTCACATTGCAGACCTGCCTTTTTGTCTCCTGGTTTGTCTCACTGTGGTCTCATCTTGTTGTCTCTAACAGGCAGATTGTATTACTAAACTTGCAAAAAAAGGTGCAATTACAAGATAATTAGATGTATCGTATCGGACCATCACAGTGTAATGAAACCTGAACCAGAGTGCAAATAGCTAAGCAAGCTTTCCACCTTTTATTACAACATTAATCATCTAGTTAGAATAACTGTAACCCAAAACTAGTAATTGTTTTCATGTGTTAACGGTGCAGAACCTTTGCAGGACAGTCATCCGTCCAGCCCTGAGAGCGCCCTCAGACTCACACTGAAGCTGTCCTTTTGGGACTTTTTGGTACCTCAGAGGAAGAGGTTAAAGTAACAGAAATTCAGTAATAAAAACATCCCACAGAAACCTTTCAGCTCCTGTTCTATGACCGAATTACCTGGAGATTTCCCTTTGTGATTTTAGCCGTTTCCTGCAAAAAGACACGCTTACAACACGCCCATGTCCACCTAATTCAGATTTATTTCTGATAAGGACTGTTCAGTGAAATAAATCTAGTGCTGAATTACTAAGCTACAACAATGGACAAAACGATGAGTTTAAAGAGTCGTTTCTGCTGCCTTTCAACAGGTAAACAGACCTGCCCGATTCCTCATGCTTTCAATGTGTTTATTAGGCTGGCACGGCTATCAGGCATTATATCCACAAGAGGGCAGGACTGAGTTTTAGCGGTTTCAGAGGTAAGTTAGGGTTAAGAAGTCGTGATAATATACGTTCTCAGTAGAAGACATAAAAAGAGATACAGCAGTTGTGCAACAATAGGTTTAGTTTGGCTGTGAATAACTTACGTGCCAAAGGCAATTTTTAATAAAGATGATCACTTTTGTAATTAACATTACTAAGTCAGTAATGTTAATTAAAGTCAATCATTCCTGATTATCAAGAATTAATAGGCAATCAGCTCTCTGTCTCTCAGTTATTGTTCTATGAATATCTGCCTGAGTATATTAGAACAATAGATGAAGGAGTGAATTCTGGTGTTCTCCAACAGCTCTGCACACATTTACAGAAGAAACACAATTTCTCTCTAGAACACAAGAATTTATTAACAGAATAATTCAACTTAAAATATTTCAGTCAAACTCTTTAACAAGACCAGAAACATTCAGAGTAAAAATGAAAAAAGGAAAACTAAAAGTCTGAAAAAATAGAAAAAGGAGCAAATAAGAATAACCTGAAACGGTGATGAACCACAGAAGTTGTAGCTGAAGTCGAAATCTTTCGTGCAAAAGTGAGTGTGACGCAAAAGCTGAAAAATCACAGAACAACGATGCAATGATACGGACCTTGTTGGGACCCCAAACATGACGGGCATGAAGAAAATATTTACAGCAATGTTTTCGGCTCCTATGTTACTTCATACAAGAAATATTCTTGTAGAAAGAGGAGAAATCAGGGGAAATAAACGAACGCAGCGGCTTTTAGAGGGATTTAAAAGCTCTCCGTCGGCCTGTAACTCAGCAGAGTGGTAAAAGACCAATTGGACCTTTAATTGAAAAATCTCAATTCTGGCAGCATTCAGATAGAAATAGTAATATCTGCTCTGGTACTGACCAGCAGCGCTCTCCTTTCTCTAAACAGCTGTTATCAGAATATTTTACATCTGCGAGCCATGCAGTGATTGTGCAAGTCTCACTTGTCTCCACATACAGGTCCTTCTCAAAATATTAGCATATTGTGATAAAGTTCATTATTTTCCATAATGTAATGATGAAAATTTAACATTCATATATTTTAGATTCATTGCACACTAACTGAAATATTTCAGGTCTTTTATTGTCTTAATACGGATGATTTTGGCATACAGCTCATGAAAACCCAAAATTCCTATCTCACAAAATTAGCATATTTCATCCGACCAATAAAAGAAAAGTGTTTTTAATACAAAAAACGTCAACCTTCAAATAATCATGTACAGTTATGCACTCAATACTTGGTCAGGAATCCTTTTGCAGAAATGACTGCTTCAATGCGGCGTGGCATGGAGGCAATCAGCCTGTGGCACTGCTGAGGTCTTATGGAGGCCCAGGATGCTTCGATAGCGGCCTTTAGCTCATCCAGAGTGTTGGGTCTTGAGTCTCTCAACGTTCTCTTCACAATATCCCACAGATTCTCTATGGGGTTCAGGTCAGGAGAGTTGGCAGGCCAATTGAGCACAGTGATACCATGGTCAGTAAACCATTTACCAGTGGTTTTGGCACTGTGAGCAGGTGCCAGGTCGTGCTGAAAAATGAAATCTTCATCTCCATAAAGCTTTTCAGCAGATGGAAGCATGAAGTGCTCCAAAATCTCCTGATAGCTAGTTGCATTGACCCTGCCCTTGATAAAACACAGTGGACCAACACCAGCAGCTGACACGGCACCCCAGACCATCACTGACTGTGGGTACTTGACACTGGACTTCTGGCATTTTGGCATTTCCTTCTCCCCAGTCTTCCTCCAGACTCTGGCACCTTGATTTCCAAATGACATGCAGAATTTGCTTTCATCCGCAAAAAAGTACTTTGGACCACTGAGCAACAGTCCAGTGCTGCTTCTCTGTAGCCCAGGTCAGGCGCTTCTGCCGCTGTTTCTGGTTCAAAAGTGGCTTGACCTGGGGAATGCGGCACCTGTAGCCCATTTCCTGCACACGCCTGTGCACGGTGGCTCTGGATGTTTCTACTCCAGACTCAGTCCACTGCTTCCGCAGGTCCCCCAAGGTCTGGAATCGGCCCTTCTCCACAATCTTCCTCAGGGTCCGGTCACCTCTTCTCGTTGTGCAGCGTTTTCTGCCACACTTTTTCCTTCCCACAGACTTCCCACTGAGGTGCCTTGATACAGCACTCTGGGAACAGCCTATTCGTTCAGAAATTTCTTTCTGTGTCTTACCCTCTTGCTTGAGGGTGTCAATAGTGGCCTTCTGGACAGCAGTCAGGTCGGCAGTCTTACCCATGATTGGGGTTTTGAGTGATGAACCAGGCTGGGAGTTTTAAAGGCCTCAGGAATCTTTTGCAGGTGTTTAGAGTTAACTTGTTGATTCAGATGATTAGGTTCATAGCTCGTTTAGAGACCCTTTTAATGATATGCTAATTTTGTGAGATAGGAATTTTGGGTTTTCATGAGCTGTATGCCAAAATCATCCGTATTAAGACAATAAAATACCTGAAATATTTCAGTTAGTGTGCAATGAATCAAAAATATATGAATGTTAAATTTTCATCATGACATTATGGAAAATAATGAACTTTATCACAATATGCTAATATTTTGAGAAGGACCTGTAATTGGGTGTGTTTTAATTTAACAATCACACCACTCACCACTGTTCTAACTAGTTCGTCTAAATGAAGTTTTTTCCTCAACATTTTATCTGGCCCAACAAAGTCACTTCAAGCCTCAGTAAGATATGTGGTGAAAAGAAGTTGAATTACATAAAATCTGTCCTTTCTTCGGCTCAGACACTGGGAAAAGATGAGAAGTCACTGCTGCAGTGAAGAAACAACATCGGTGGTTCCTTCCCTTAGAGCCAAAAGACTTGTTGCAGTATTTCTTCTGACGGAAATAACTTGAACAGTGTGAAACCCAGACAACTTCCAAGGTCTCTAAGTTAGGAAAGTTCACACAGAAGAATCTCAGATAGGATTCAGGAGAGAGACAGTTAGCGGAGATTTAGAACTGGACTTACCATTTAGTCCTGTTTATAAAAAAGGAAGAAGAGAATCCGATTTAAATCCCACAGCTCAACAGACAGGATTGCAAACAGTGTTTGGTGTTGTCCACAGGCCATGTGGTGTTCATATTTCACTCAGCTGCAGGACAGGGATGACTGTTAAAGCTGGAATCAAATCTCCATTAATAATGCACAAGAAGAGGTGTGTGGGAGAGGTACGAAAAGTCAAAACTCAAAGAGTTCAAATAAGAACTGGTGCAGCGGATGAAATTGGACCTGAAACAATAAACGGGTGAGTGGTGGAAGAATAAAGGTTTTGGCCTGGAAGCTCCAGCTTCCCTGCAAATCTTTAGTTTGGCCCTTTTTGCGTGAGATGACTTCACAAGGCGCACCTGAGTGCACAGATTTACACACAAGCTTGGCTGCAGCTTCTGAAGCCGAATGTCTGAGATCACTCGCAGCTGCTGTGAATTTAGTAGGACAAAAAGTCCTCAATACGCCGAATCTCGAAGTGATTCCACGTCTCTACACACTCCCCCACATTTCTCTGCTTTGATTTGACTGTGATAGATGCTAACATTTCAACGGCATCTACCATGAACCTTTCTGCCCCAGAACTCATTCTCAGAAACATTCAACATTTCTTTTGGAATCAGATATAAGATTCATTTACCGACACTAGGGTCTGTAACAAATGAAGGAGAAGATGAAGCAAGTGAAGCTGATTCTGTAACAGCACTAACAGTCTTAAACCGAAGTTGCACTAATGACCAAAGAAATGTTTACCAGTTGCAGATTTAATTTTTTCTCTATGGCAACTTCTGTTACAGCAGGAAGAAGAGAGGAAGCTTCGGTCAGAATTACTGAACATTTTACAATAATAGGATTCGTTGACAGTGATTACGCTCAAAAACAGAACTGAAATCGCTCCAAACTGTGGGACAACTTGTGCCATTAAAAGTTTAAGAAAAAAGTGGGAAATAATTTTTTGATTCACAAGTCTGAGATGAGTCAGAGCCTGGTAGAAAATCTTGATTCTTCAGGTTTCTTGTTGGGCACAAATCTTCAGCTCAACTCCTTTGTAACCTTGGTGATATGTCCTGAGTAACTGTCATAGTGGGAGACCCGTCAGACCCATCTTCAGCTAAATGAGAAGGTGCCTACCAACCACCTGGTTCCAACAAAACCTAAAAGAAAATGTCTGGTTAGATCAGTATATAAACTCCCATGCAGGTCCTGATGGCCTGCAGCCCTTAACAGTGTTACCAGTCTGCACCCAAACCAACCACATCTAAACCTTCAAGACATGAGAGCAACAGCATTGTCCAAAAAATAAGCGAAACAAACCACATACACCGGCGAATTACACGGCTTACTGTTAGAACTGAAATACTTCTGTCGAGATGAAGTTTCAGGATCCCTGTGGCCACAGGTTGAACGGAGATGGACCTCAGGTTCTGCTGAGGCAGGTTCGCAGCTTGAGTGGCATCTCTCTTCAAAGCTCACAATTTAGATGTTTACAATTAGCTCACAACACAAATTACAAACAGTCAAATTACACAAACTACCATTCAATGCTGCCACTTACACAACTCGGTGCAGAAACCTTTGTCCAAGTGCAAACTATGGGGCTAACAGATTAGCATCGGCATCTCTTTCCTAACAGACTTTACAGGCTCTATTAAAATCAAGTGACAACACTGAACAAATTCTTACTCTAATTTACACCAAATACAGACTAATAACACCGTAACATCAGAAGTCCTAACATGAAAACAAGTTATTAACAGCTAAAATGTCTGTGTAGCATCCCTCATCCCGAAGAACCTGCTCAAGGTCCCGCGCCTCAGACCCAATTGGTTGAAATGCTAAGTCTCAATCCTTCCCGATTGGCCAACAAAAATGGACAGACACCTGGTCTTCCAATTACATAAAGAATTGGGCAGTGAGCAGTTCACAGGAACATTCAAATGGGGGAAATGACAGATGTACCCGAAGCAGCATTTAAAGTCACCATTTTTAAATGAAACATGTTACACAGGTTTTATAAATAAACCTCTATACACAGGAATATTTGTGACTGATTATCACTCGATTTCTGCTCCACTCAGGAGCATCACCAGTCTGTGAGAGCCACATTCAAGACTGGTTTCTCATGTACTTATTTCACACAATGACTTTCTTTTGTGCAGGTTCAAGGACAATTCAGTTCAGCTTAGTTTAGTTTATATAGCAAAACAATAATTTCACAACAAATGTCTCAAGGCACTGTACAATACACAGTTCACATATAGGAAAACACTTCTAATTTAATCCAATTAATTCAATTCAAAAATACTTTATTAATCCCAAATTGCAGACATATTTAAATTTAATTAATTCCAATTTGACCTGAGTTATAAAACAGTGCAGTCGAATTCATTTTATTATGCCAATTAATTAAAGGTTTCTAAGTAAACTCAATCGATTGCATCGAGTTACTGACTTTGCAGCAACAGTGGATGGTTTAGTGCATCACGTAGTAATCCCTCATACTGAGCATGCATGTGGTGATGGTGGAAAGGAAAACCTTTTTTGAACAATCATTATAGTTGAGCTCAGCAGAAAGTTAAGAGTCATCCAGACATTTTTCCCTTTAAGACATGCGTGTATGTATTCTAATTAATTGGTTCTGTTCATGTGAGACATTATGGATAAATAACACTATCATCAGCATATCAATGGAAATGTATCCCTAAATATGAGCTGGAATAGAGATTAAGCAGGGATTACTGACCCAAATTGTTGCCACCCTCAAGGTTTAGAGAAATCCCTACAGTACTACTTTGCTTTTTGTCGAGACAGAATTTATCTATCTGAACTCTAGTTTGGTCCTGGTTCCTGCAGTTGAAAGAGAACATATGTACATGGACATGGATGTGGCATGTAGTATTTAGTCTTTACATAAAGTGCAGCTTGTGCTGAAATAGTCTGAGATGGGTTGGTGGTTTGTTTGATTGTCAGCAGGGATATTTGATGTCTGCCTGCAGGGGACAATTACCTTCACTGCTTTGGGAAAGAAGCTGTTTCTAAGTCTTTTTGTTTTTGATGTGATGTTCCTAAATCATTTTCCTGATGGAAGCAGGACAAACAGTGCCTTGCCTGTTTGGGTGTGATCTATATTATGTGTCTTGCCCTTTTCTTGACTCATGCGGCATAAATCGAGTCCAGATCGAGTAGACGACATCCCACAATCCCCTGTGCTGTCCTCACCACCTGTGCTAAGTCCTTTCTCTCCTGTGCCATGCAGCTCCCATACCACACCGTCACTCTGAGGCACAGGATGCTTTCAATTGTGGCCCCATAAAAGTTTGTGAGCAGATGAGTAGAGAGTCCAGTCTGTTTCAGCTTTCTGAGAAAGAAGAGTCGTTGTTTGGCCTTCTTTAGCAGGTAACTTATACAGAGAACAGCAGAAGATAAATAAAGCCAGGCAAGATAACAAGCTTTACATGCACCTTTTTCAGTAGTGGCAGTACTATCTAGTCTAACCCTAACCCAATTGGATCTTTGACAGATGATGTCTTATTCCTATCACCATATGTGAGGTCTTTTCCGTTTTTAGTGATCCATCATCCTACACTCCTGCACTATCACTCCTTGGATATGTAAAATCCTGAAACCGTTCCTTAAAACTATCGGCAGTACATATATGCCTCGTTCATAAACAAACCCCGTTTCCCTCTCTGCTGCCGGACGTTTTCCACTGCCAGAATGGATGGTTGGATGGTTATAATGAGAGTTCCAGCGTCCAGCTATTTTTAAGTCTGGAGACAGGCTGTTATTGAGATGGAGGTAGTGAGGCCTTTGGGGACGGAGGATTATTCCATGGACCTGCAGGCTGCAGACTTTATGGGTCTGAAAATATCTGTCCTGCCATGCTCCTCCCGAGGTAATCACAAACTGCAGCGATCCAGAAATGAATGTGGGATCTGCTGAAGCTGTCATCTCTCATCAATACTAACCCAAGTTCAGATCAGAATCTCTGCTTCAGATCCTAGGAGGACCAATGACTGCTTTTAGAAATGCAGCAGTTCTGTATATGTATGAGCTGCTGAATCTTTATCAGTCAGCGTCTCCAACAGTTTAGCCTTTTATATCAGGATATCAGCTCATTTATAGCAGCAGACAATGTAAAAAGTCCCAACAATATACCGACCCAATGTTGTGCTCAATGCATCAGGGCTTCCATATCACTCAGAACTGCAGCTCTGCTAGCGAAGGACTGTTGGCTTCATAATTGTAAAAATAAAATTCACATGTTTAGTTTCCAAACTTTTTCCCCCAGTCAGCATGTCCTCAGTGAAAGATGCCACAACAGCTGGAGATGTTGGAACCTCGTGGTGTGAACCTGTAACAGTTCTGTGGAGCTCAGGATGATTCATCCATGTTTGGACCAGATCACGTTTTCTTATTCAGATGTCCCAAACTATCAGGGTGACTCATTAGTAAAAACTGCACTCTGCCATTCACCCTTGTTTTTCCTGCAGAGTTTGTTGCATAAGCTCTGCACTGGTGGCAACATGGTCCTGTAAAGACAATCCTGGATCATGCTGGACTTTCTTGAAAGCCTTCTTCTCTGCAGTGGAACTGCTTAGCTTTAGGTTCTTGATGATCCAGAAACTGTTCTTTCAGCTGCAGTGTTCTCAGCAGCAGGTTCCTGCACACGAGGCCACTTTGATGCAAACTGATAATAGCTGCAGTTTTTCTGTGGAGGTAATCTTCTCAGCGCCTTTTATGGCAATCAGTTTGCTGATTAGATTAATGAAGTCATTTTAGCTGGAGTCTTTTACACCTTCGCCTTGTTCTCATCATATGACTATACTCAAGTTGGGTGACAGTTTGTGGAAAGAAAATACAGTAAAAATAGTTTTTTGTTTTTAAGTGTTTAATCTTATTATTGTAATGAAATAATAGACTGATCACTCTGCACAACAATTTACAAATGAGGTGAACTGTCATCACAAAAAATGAAGCATCTGTGTGCAGAAACCTTTGGCTGCGTCTGTTTCTGCTGCATTAAAATCTGATCTGTGTTTCTTTGCAGCAACAGTTGCTTTTATTACAAATACAGCTGCTTGTTTAACTAAGAAGCAGTGTAGCATTGTAATGTTTTAGTTAATTCTGGAAATCCATCTGAGGTCTGAGGTAGGATTTTTCACTTTGTCATTCTGTCACCTTATGAAACAAAGAGATCAGTCCAAACAGTGATAGATAAAGGTTATGACCTTGAGAGAGGATAATGGGAACAGTTTCCTTTAAAGGTTTCAGAGCTGCAGCCGTATAATGCCTCCTTTCTTTGCCCTTCCTTTTGGCATCTGAAATTCTTCAATAAAAACGATGACCGCCTGATTCCAGCTGGACCCATGTGTGCTTTGGCACAACTAAACACACCAGTGTACCACAGAAAAATAGTAATAAAAAAAATCACATCCTGATGATTCATGTGTGCGTTCTGTGCAAAATGCATCCAGAGAAGCAGGAAGAGGAAACAAATCAACCAAAGCAAAGTCAGGATCCGTTCTGTTAGAGTCCGTCCTTCACCCTTTACTTAATCTCCTGGACTCGGGAACAAGTCCTTCCGTTTGTTTGAATCCTCCTATAAACAACATTATGGTACAGATACACATCTGGCCTATTACTGTGGAAGGTAATCAGCAGGCTGATGGGAGAGGCATTCTCTGAGTTTGTATCTGAGTAGATAATTGACACAAACAAGGAATGACCTCCGACCCTGAGATCTGTTTGGCATTTAGAGTTACATTCAGCGAAATCCTGCAAACCTAGCCGAGAGCAGAAGGAGCACCGGACCGGAAGAAAACATCGGCATAGCTCTTCACTCTGGGAATCACACTGATGTCCCTTTGCTGCTGTGTTTGAGAAGAATTTAATACAGGTGCCTCTTAATAAATCAGAATATTATCGAAATGTTTTTTATTTCAGTAACTCAGTTCGAAAAGTCTAATTCAGATACTTTAGATTCATTTCGCATGAGAGATTTCAGGTGTTTATTTTGAGGATTCTGTCGACTTTAGGAAACAATGCTGCATGGATCAGCCTGTGGTTCTGCTGAGATGTTCAGAAAGACACCATCTGCATTGTTGGTCCTGGCGTCTCTCCTCTTCCTCTTGACAACAGCCCATAGATTCTCCCTGGGTTTTAGGTCAGACCAATTCTGGTGTAACCATGGTGATTGAAGCAGGTATTGGTACTTTCGGCAGTGTGAGCTGGTACTAAGTCCTGCTGGAAAGCAAACCTTCACCCCAGTCTTTCCAGTGACCATTGTCCTCTTGGCTGCTTCTCTGCTAAATGCTCTCCTTGCTGTCAGTTTAGGTCGACCTCCATGTCTTGGTAGGTCTGCAGGTGGTCCATCCTCTCTCCATGTCCAGATGATGGGTTGATGAGAGCTCTGGGAGATGTTCAAAGCTTGGGATATTTTTGTAGAACCTAACCCTGCTTTCTCCACAGTTTTCTCCCTGACCTGTCGGCTGGGTTCCTTGGTCTCCATGATGCAGGTTGTTCTCTAAAAAAAAGAACCTCTGGTGCCAGAAACAGAACATCTGCATTCATCCATAAATGAAATGAGTGATGTCTGAAGGCAGCTAGTTGCACTGGCGTTTAATTAGGGGAAACAGACTAAAGGGGCCTTAACTGAGATGCATGGCACACTTTCAGATTTCAGATGAGAAAGTTCTGGGCTGTGAATATGTTTACAACGCTCTGTATGTCACAACATATACTTTATTTTCTCATGTTTGAAATTAAGATGAAAAGATATTAGGACGTGTAATTCCTGTGGCAGTGATGGGATTGGGAAGATCTCAGGATACTTCCGTTGTATTGGTATAGATCCAACCCTGCTGCAGATGTAACTGAAGATTAGCAGCAAATTCTGTAAAATATATAATAAAATATGTAAAAAATAACTTCCACTCCATGGGGAGCAGAAGTTTTTATTATACTAACAAGCAAACTAAAAAGCTAAAACTGCAGCAGGAAATTTTATTCCTTTCTATTAAACATTTGGATTTTCCCGATCCAGGTTGACCTCCTTTTCTTCTTTATGTTTACACGACGAATAATATGATGAATGATCTGTCTGATGTAAAAACCATCGTCCCATCTGACCGGCCAGGCAGACGGACTGGCTTGTTTCTGCTCATATGTGCAACACATCTGCAGTCCTGCTCAGACTGAAACCTTCTGAGCAGAGCAGATGGAGACCCTTACATCACCTGGAAATGAGTTTTGATGAAGTTGTTTAACAATTTCATAATTTCATAAACAGACAAGATAATCCCTTACAGGGCGAGGTAATCAAGCCACAGCGGACCGTCGAGCAGGAGGAATGTCGGACAAACACAGGTGGTTTCCATCCTGAGCAGCTGCTGCTTGACTTTCAACACAAAACTCCCTGAGATCAGGACGTGATCATTTTATGAGATAGGATTATTTTAAGTGTGAGCCAATGACGTTTCTGCCTATTTTCATGAGTTAGATTTTATTCACTTTGTTGAAAACAGTGGGGGCGGGGGTCTGTAAAATAAACAGCCCAGTAATTCCCTCAGTGCTCCAAGTGTTATTCCAGAAAATAATACTGCAGTCTCTCAATTAGGACCTAAAACAAATGATTTCCTCCTAAAACAGGAGACGGATTTATTTACAGGTTTCCATGGAAACCAAGGAAATGGGCTCCTGGAGGCAGGAAGTCACAGTGACATGAAGGCAGCACACAGCAGCAGCTACGTGTTGTTATTGGTCGGTCAGCTAATCAAAACAGGTTTTTAATCTGGTAAAGCAATATGTATTTCCTGCTCTGCTGCGTGTTTTCGCAGGTTGCTGTGGATATCTGGGCTCTGCCACCTCTCAATGGGTTTAACAGAAGATGGAATATCCTGAACACACCTGGTTCCATCCTGGGAAAGCACTCAGGGAACCCTGAAAAATCTCAGAAGGGTCATATGGGACTGGGTTGAACATTTCTCTGACCGGTGGTCATATCAAAATACTAGTAAATAGATCCAAATCCAGGGCAACCACTCGTTCAGTGTAATGCTGTGAAGATGGAGCATCATGGTAGACAGGAATTCAGTTTATACTGATATAATAGTCAATTTGCAACCAGTGTGTGGATGCTTAGTTAAGCACTGATCTTGGATTGGATGCCTGGATTAATTTACAGGAATTCAACGGCAGGAACCTTTTCCAAAGGGCCAGGATCTTTCCCCAGACCCGGTTCTTTGGACTGCAGGAATTTTAGATGAATTTCCGCTTTAGGAAACTTTCTTTCCATGATTGGGAAACTTTGTCCTACACCCCTCCCCCCACTGCCTTTATCCTGCTAGAACTTTACCCCGGAAAACTATCCTGGTTTGGAGGTAGAACCTTCTATATTACATAAACTGTATCCTTATATTTTAAAAACCAGTTTGATTCACAGTGAGCGCTGGTTCCTGGTAATTTCGTCATAGTTTTTATGGCCGACTTGACCCACATGCAGAGGACACTCAGACATAGAAGCGTAGATTTAAAGTTTTATTTCTCAGTTTCAGGAACGAGGCGGGCAGAGTGGTCAGGAGTCAGGCTGTAAGGAAAAGACAGAGATGAGCTGAGGAAACAGATCGGATAAATCAAGCCAAGATCTATGCTCACTATTCAGGAGGCGATCGATCCACCAGGGGGAAGAGACGGGTACCAGTCTGGGCGTGAGCCTGCGCAGAACCGGCTGGAGCGTTCCGATGTTCCAGGTAAGCAAGGTGGGTGGACAGGTTGCGCTTTCAGACTGGAGGACTCGCAAGGGCGGCTGCCAGGCGCAGCAGAATCCAATCTTGACGGGAGGTGAGTCCCAGAGGGAGAAACCCAGCTCGGCGGCTCGGCTTGAACAGCCTAAGACGAAAGGAAGATACAGACAATTAATCAAGGCTCAAAACAAGGGGATCTTCCAAAATTCAGGAATGCTGGCCAGGTTAACACTACCACAGTAGGCAAAACACTCAGGCGTAGAAGAGCCAGCGAACCACCCTCATATAGTCCTCCAGCTGATGAGGCAACGAGGTACACCTGTCAAACCTCCGGCCTTCAGCTCCAGCGCCTCTTAGGGCTGAGAGAAAGTTAGTAGCAGGCAAGTTGAAAAAACAGACTGTGTCAAATTTTGATTCCCCCCATAAGCATGCACCCAACATCATATTAATTGTGTCTGCTTGGTTGGTTTAGCAGTGAAATAATGTGTGCTGCCAACAAGCCGTGCACACAGGAAACATTTTTCCTAAAAACGTCTTGCTACAGACATTGTGAAGCAGGTCCGCTGCATCTCGCTGGTTCCTCAGAGAACTGGAGTTGCTTGAATGACAGTCTGTTTTTTTTTTCTTGATGCTCCACTGGGATTAACTGATCTCTGGTCTTTTGTTTGGTCAGAAGCTGCAAGTTGAACCAGCAAAAGTCTCCAAACCTGACATAATGGACCTTTGAAGCCTCTCTGGGTTAAACATGTTTTTAGCCTCATTTCAGAATAGAAGAAGCATTTAAGTCCAGTTTCACCATCAGACACTTTCTCAATCTGTTGAGTCCTAAATATCCCACTCTGGCTGTTCAACAAGACAAATCTGAACCTTTTTAACTGTAAGCATAAGAGTCTGAAACAAGCCTAATTGGAACCGTCCATTTCCAGAACCATATGGTCTGCTTTGATATATTATAGGTTTACTATTCAGCTCTTGGAGGACTAATGAGAAACAAACCTCCCCTTCTTTTCTGATGAGAAGAAAATCTGTTTCAGGAATGCTGATCTTAAATCGTGTAGGAATGGATTGAGATTTATGATAGTTTCACATTGACGAAGTTAGTTAGTGTTTCTATTCCCCTCCCTGATCCTGGGTCAGCAGCTGCAGCAGGTCTGTTTATAATCTGCTGGTTTTTCATGGTTATATTCAGACATTCATTTAATCTGATCTACATGATAGACATAAACAGAGGATTTTTATCTTACCAGGCTGCTGATTCCCGACACACACCAACTCCTTATGAATCCCTGATTTTGCTGCAGTTGCAGAAGCTGAACAATGTTGCTGAAACCTGACAGTTGTGAGTGACAATCAATACCATTAGTGCAGCTATGCTAAAACCTGACAGCATGACCTGAACCCAAGATATTATCTATCTAACATCTGTTAAAACTCCTGTGCATGAGTTAATGTACACTTAATGAAAAAACACAAAAATGAATTATATAAAGTCTCCTTAGACTGTGTCAGCATCTTATGCAACAGATGCGAAGAGCTTGTTTAAACGAGGTGTTATGCATATGTGGAGGGAGAAAATCTGACCATATTTATAAAAAATTTTACACCCAGGTCACCATGGTGACCATACGCTTCCTGAGGGGGAGGAGAGCACAGAGCGGTCATCTTCGTCCAGAATACAAACCAAAAACTACTACTAAGATGAAATAAGGGTCAAGATTTTTTTATATATAATGACAACAACCTGGACGTACAGTGGCGGTCAGAAGTTTACATACGCCCATCATTAGTGATTTTCTCATGCATTTAGACTCCTCTGTTTCCAGGGAGGAATGTTTATACAATACAGTTCAGAGAATTTTAAGAATTGGTTGCAAAATATAATATAAATTTATTGCACCATTTCTTTCATTGACACAAGGTCACAATTATATATACAGGCTAAAATATGTACATAGACCCTGAAAATATTTGGGTAAATCTCCAACAAGTTGCACCTTAACCACAACCTTTTCGTGGCCAAAAACAAGCTTCCAGCATCATTCTTGCTGACATTTGATCAATCTTCTTGACAGATTTGGTAAAGTTAATTTAAACTGGTTCGTGACACAGACCCGCTCAAGACTGTGGAAATGGTGGTGGACTTTCGGAGAACACCTCCCCAATACACCCCCCTCACCATCCTCAACAACACTGTATCGGCCGTGGACCACTTCAGGTTCTTAGGAACCACCATCTCTGAGGACCTGAGATGGTCTTCACACATAGACACTGTTCGAAAGAAGGCCCAGCAGAGACTGTACTTCCTGAGGCAGGAAGTTCAACCTTCCACAGGAGCTGCTGGTCATCGTCTACACTGCCATCATTCAATCTGTCCTGTCTTCATCCATCTCAGTGTGGTTTGGATCATCCACAAAACAGGACAGGTCCAGACTGCAACGAATAATCAGGAATGCAGAGAGAATAATCAGAGCTGACCTTCCCTCCATCCAGGACTTATACAGGTCAAGGGTCAAGAAAAGAGCTGCTAAAATCTCTGCAGACCCCACACACCCTGCACATAAACTGTTTAGAGTTTTACCTTCAGGTGGCGCTACAGAGCACTGTTCACTAAAACCAGCCACAGAGACAGTTTCTTCCTCCAGGCTGTTTCTCTGATGAACATTCAATAGAGTACAGAACAACAGCATACAGATGTTACAAATGCACCTTTTTATTATTATATATGTGTATATTGTAAATATGTATATTCTGTAATACAAAAACAGAACGAAAGAGCAAAGTGTACCGGAGGCAAATTCCTTGTTTGTATGTACGAACTCAATAAACACTCTGATTCTGATTCTGATTCTGATTCTAATCCTAATCTTAGCTTAATGGTAGCCTGCTTTATCCATTCCCAAACCTGTTAGGATCTGGGTTTGGGATCATCGTCCTGCTGGAACAACCAACTGGGTCCAAGTTTCTACCATCTACGATGTTGAACAGATGTAAAGCTGAAGACTTTGGAAGAAGCCCTCCTTTATTATGCCATCCACTTTGTGCAATGTACCAACAGCACAGACCTGCAGCATGATGCTGCCACCACCATGCTGGAGCAGTTTGAAAGCCTCTCTGTGACACCTCCAAACATACTTGTTTTCATTGGGACCAAACAGCTCAACCTTTGTCTCATCTGACCAGAAAACCTTTCTCCAAAGGAAAAGTTTTCTTATTAACTGAGAGCATAAAACCAACAGCTCTATGATGCAATTTGGTTCAGACTAGGACACAGAACATTCAGAGCTACTGGACTGACTGCAAGAAAAACTGAAGCTAGTCATCCCTCCACCCTGTAGAGAGCGTATCCACGCCAAAAGTATCATTAAAATTATCAGTCTTTACCTTTATTGCACAAACATCATGGAGACGAACGTTTCAACAGACAACCTAACGCAGGAGCACAAAACCCATTGTAAGCACAGCAAAGTCATTCCTCAAGCCCATTGGTCGAAACAAAATAAGGGTGGATTTCTGAGACTCTGCCTCTTAAACAAGGTTAATACTTTCCTCAAAAACCTGCAGTGTCAAGTAAAAATCTGCTAAATATGATGCTTGTATCGTTTTTTTGAATCGGAAAATGTTTGGAAAAATGCTCAAGTTTTTAGCAGTTACGAAATCAGATTGTCTTTCAAAAAGGGTTTTGGTAAAAACATTAAAAACAGTTTTAATTAAATAAGTTAGAATTTGTGAACATTTATTTCTTGCCTCTATCCATCAACATTAAGTGGAATGAAGGGGTGGGGTGGACTGTGCTAAGCAGTAAACAGTGTTTGTTTCTGCGTTGTCCATGGAAATCCCCCCCAGCATCAAAATAAAGACAAAAATTCACAATAATATTATCATTTTGGATGAGTTCCCCAAATCTGTTATCAGATCCCAGTTTTCACAGAGATGAGGCTCAGTCAGCCTGAACCTGTCACTCGCCATCTTGTCCTGAGCGCTGAGAGGCCCGAGCTTCTGCTTTCCAAAATAAGTCATCAACAGGAGGCTTTCTGTGGGACGAGACAAAGGGACGCTGATAGGAGCTGGGAGCTCTCACATTATGGAGCCCAAACAGCTGAAGACAAGCGCGACAGGCTGAAGCTCTGCCGGACGAAGGCATGTGAAAAGGGATATTAGACTCTTAAAGCGCTTCGTACCATGAAGACGCTTTTAGTTGCTAAGCACCAAACCAAAACAAGTACAGTACGTTTTGTTCCTGAGTCGTCCCCCTTTTTCCCAAACAGTCCTCTGGCATCTTTTTCACACTCACCACTTATTACAAACACATTCATAATCACCTAAATTTAATCAATGCAGCTACTAAAGTTCTGAAAATCAAATTAGTTTTCAGGATCTCACATTAAATAAACACTAAAGCATGAAAACAGCAGCCTTGTGCATCTGAAAGCAGTAATTTATATTTAATATAATAACATTATGGTGACAGGAGTGTTTGAACATCTTAGGGGAATAAATAAACATATTATAAATGCATTTTATAGTTTTTCTGCTGGATTCTACCAAGCTTCCATTATTTCATTAGAAAGTTACATTCAACACTCAACAGGGACTGTTTAGGACTTGTTGAGAGCTTAATCGCTCATAATTTCCCCAGATTTTCATCCATTTACAGAATGAATTCAGACTCTTTCTGCACCCTGTGAGGAAGAAGAGGACCTTCTGAGGGTGGAGGTAACTTTATTATCCCAAAGGGGCAAAGTGCAGTGCAGACAGCAATGAAAACATAAAAAAACAGCCACACACACCAAAAAACAACAAAACAAAACACGGTTCCTGCGTGTAAATGTGCTCAAACACAGCCAGCTCCCTGATGTGGTAGGGCTGCATTGTGATTACTGGAGGATATCAAAAAAACACAAAACTGATTAAAACTGACACCTATTAAAATTAATTGCACCTACATTGAGCTCCTGGACAGGACACCCAGGATGAAAGCTGCATCATAGCTGTAACGGAACCACGGTTCTGAGAGAACTGTAGCCTCAGTGTTGGCTGAGTTGGTTTGGATTTACTTACTGAGTTTGTGCTGTTTGAACACGTGCAACTAGGACGAGATCCTCTTTGAGAACAGTTTACACTCAGTTTCACCTGAAGCTGACCTCTTTTTATTCATCTGCTCCTTCCTCTGATACCCCGAATTACATCCAGTTGCTAAAAGAAGTTGCTTAATGAATTAAAAGAGTCCAGCTGTGTGTAAATTAAAATGCAACTGTTCTGTTTCTGGCCCCACAGGCTCTTTACAGAACATTACAGAACATCCAGCATCAATGAAGACCAGGGAACACAGGTCAAGTTGTGGAGAAGTTTAAACATCCCAAGAAGCCATAAAGAGTCCTGTTCGCAGTTCACCACAAGTCATGAAGGAGAAACGGCAAACATATTAAAGGAGGAGGTCTGCTCAGAGGAGAACAAAGTGTGAAATTTTGGACTACATAAAATCTCTGTATGAAGGAGAGCTATGCGCATCACCCTGAACATAACATTCCTACTGTGAAACATGGAGGTGGCATTCACTTTCATAAAGATTTAAACTTTAATCACTTTATATGTAGAATATGAGGAACTTCATGAAGTTCAAACCTCAGCTAGACAAACCACGCATTTATTTTAGAAATGTGGTGTGATTTCAAACTTCAGGTCTGTGGCTGTTAAACCAAACAGCGGCTTCTGAGGCGTTTCCATGGGAACATCCTCAGTCCTCAGTGTAGAAGATGAAAATTAACTAAAGCACTGCAGCTGACAAACCTTATTACAAGCTTCCATTGATCCAGGCATGTTCTATTTATCATTTTAGTTGCGACTAAGACATTAAAAGAGATACTTTTACTGTCTCTATATGAGACAAGAGGATAGAAATTAATTCAGCAGACAGGAAGCAGTCATCAATCAACAGACACCAAAAACAGTAAGGTACAGAACTGAAAACAGACGATGAAGACATAAATGAATATTAACTGCAAACTAGAAACTGAATTTGGTTGAATTGTAGCTTGTAGAAGAAGAACAGCTCTTCTAACAGAGCACCTGTTTGCTGTGGTACAAATCACTGCTGGACCCGACAGGCCCACAGGGGAAATCACTTTTCTTCACCTCATTGTCGGACCGTGGAATCCCACTCCACTTTTCCAGATGGCTCCAACAGCAGCAAACTCGTTCCGCTACCACCGACCCACATGGTTCTCCCATCTGTCTATTCCAGGCCCAGCAAGCCAGTCATTACTCTATGCAACTGTTGGGGACTGGGAACCTAATCTGGAGACCAGTTTATAAGGTCACTGAGCTGGATTCACAGTGACGGGCAAATGGACCAATTAGTTTTGGATGGCTGATTTCAGGGTATCGGTGTCAGTGTAAAACAGCATGAATCAGAGGAGTCTTAGTTTATTTTTGTAGCATCTTATGGAAAATGTAATATAACTTTAGAGCATTTAAGGTTGAAGGAGCTGACTGAGCTGAGAAACTTACTGTTAGTATTTTATTTGTTAAAAAAGTTCAGACAAGCCTTGTTTAATGTCATTTTGATAAACTATGTTTGATATCATAAAAATAAGATTATCCAGCAAAAACATTAAATGCAAAATGAATGATTGAGACATTTATATGTAAGCAGTTTACATTCACTCGCTGTTGGTATAAATCTCAGTAATTCGGGGAGTTTTGTGATATATTTGATATATGATATACAAGATGGACTGCATGGTTAGCAATGTTGCCTTGCACCAAGAAGGTCTCAGGTTCAAAGTTATCCGCTCTGAGTGTCTCTGTGTGGCCCAGTAATGGACTGGCACTCTGTCCACGGTGTACCCCGCCTTCAGCCCAATGACCGCTGGGGATAAGAACAAACATTTTCACTTCATGTGCTTTTACTTATTTCTCAAATGCTATAAACACTGTTGTGAAAAAGCTGGATTTTTGTCCAGCAAGCTGATTTTGCAGCAGGAACTTCCTTTGCGGTCAGTGTCCTTTCAGTACAAAGTAATGACTTCACTGGCTTCACTGTGGACAGAGATACTGGTGTTCCAGCAGTCTCCAGTTCATTCTAGGTTTGATCCTAGGTGGTTCATGGGTTATTCCTGAACATCCTAACCAGTTTAGTTTCATCTGAGGAGCCAGGTCTTCTCAGAGACCCTGGTAAAGTAATGACACATCTGAATAACTTCTGTACAGCTGTACGGAGATTTTAGAATCTGCAGTCGTCTAAAACTGGCTTCAAAATAATTTCCCAACTTGTGTAAATCTACAATTGTTCTTAGTCTTGACTGAGGTCTGTGGAGTTTCGGTTGATCCAGCGAATGGTGTCAAACAAACGTGTTTGACGCTCCAAAGAGAAACTATCTGCAGCATCAGATGATGCATCATGATCACCAACCGGTCAAGCTAGAACCTTTGGGACCAGCTAAGATGTTAGATGAATGTGTTTGTATGTTTGAGCCTGTATGTATATTTTTAAACCTGTCTGAATCGGATAAAATCTAAATGATTGCTGAAAGAAATTCTAACAGTTGTATGTTTTATAATCTAAAAGAATAAATTGGAGGTTTCTGTCCAGCATGAGTGGATGGAAACTTCTGCCTGGAGATATAGACACGTTGATGAAAGCAGGAACATTCCTCCTAATATTCATGTAAACGACTGGCTGATTGTGTTGAATACGTTGTGCTGTAAACTGTCATGGATTATGTGTGAATATGTATTAAAGGAAGAACCGGGTTAATGAGAAAAGTTCACATAAAGTCCAGTGTCTGATTCCACCTCCAGCCTGAAACACAAAGGTGGAAGGATTTCACATCCTCTCCCAGAAAAGAAAGATGAGGCAACAGGTTTAAAAGTTCAGCCTCTGCTTGGGAATCCCTCTGAATGCCATTACCATTCGCCACACCCTCGATGTTTGGGAAATGCCAGGAGTAACCTCATTTACCATTCTGCATTTAGCTCTGGGTGGGAGGAATCTCCAGAGGGGAATACATAACAACAGGAACGATGGTCTGGATCTTCCAGATCCTTCCTGATGAATTTGTAAAACAGATCCAAGATGCCTCTGTGCAGAAAAGCTATCGCAAGGCCCCCTTTTCATATCTGCTAATGTTTTCTTTTTAGCATCACAGGAGATGGCGTGAAATTAATTCCTCCGCATCTGACCATTGAATGCTACGGCTTATATAACTGCAACAACAAGGAACCAAAACTCTCTGAACTGACATCAGTCTCTGTTTGCTACACCCCACTGATGCTGTCAGCTCAGTCAACTTTTCTTTTGTTTTGTTTTATTTAATAATTTAATGTTTTACAGGGTTTCAGTTACATACTATACAAGTTGAAAACTACACAGGATCACTTTGAGCTTACAGAAGATATGTCTACAGAGGTCAGTCTTTGAATATGGAACCTGCAAAAACTGGGAAGGGATGGATGGATGGATGGATGGATGGATGGATGGATGGATGGATGGATGGATGGATGGATGGATGACAGACATTTAACTTTGGGCCGGGACTGTTAAAACCTTAATTTCAATGAAACATAGATAAAAACACATATAATTGCACCTCTGTCATTTAATGCTGACACACACACACACACACTCCAGCCCAGTAGGGGGCGGACATGCAGCTAAAGTTCAGTTTCCAGCTCTGAAGGAGATGCATGGGATGCTTTGCAGCTGGGAGTTGGGAATGACGTCATATTTAAGCTGAAAGTTTTCCAGTTGCAAGTTGCAAAACAGTTAAATTTGCTGTTTTTGGTGGTAACTATATAGAACCTGATAGGAATATATTTATTGCAATTAATTTGTTAACAAATAAGTAAGCCTATCTGACGTAGATGCAGCTGTTTGATTAAAATGTGGAAAAAAAAGGGTTGCTAATATTAGATAAATTTTTTTTAACTCACCCACTGCTGATTTAAACTTTATTATTGATCTCAAATTGAGCTTTAAATTAATTTGATCCTCATACTATAGAGATATGTGAGAATGTCACGTCTTTTTATCATAACCGGGTTCAACATGTAATGTACCTGCAGCAGGCAGCAGTAACAGTGATCTCAGTTTGGAGAATCTGTAACAAATGCGGAAGTCAAGCTAACGGTGATTTAGAGCTGGAGCAAAAGAATATCCGTCATCTGCGTTGAACTCAAACTTAAACTTATGAGGTCAGAACAGTTTGGAGGATTGCATCACTCAGCATGTTCACACCCTGTAGGTAATGCACGAGTTGCTTTTTTTTATGTTGTCTCTACTTCCTAAACCCAGTAAGGTACATTTGTTTTATTTTTATCTTCTAAACCCTGAATCTAAGCCCTTTTTATCTTTTGTCAAGATTTTGGCAGCAGTTGTCTTTTGACCTAAAGATACATTGCAGAAAATGGTGGATATCAATCAAGGCCTCCATGCAGTTAATACTGTACATCCCCATCCATAGAGCTCATAGTGTTTTTTAAGAAAGGCAGTTACAGAAATCTTAATTTGTTTCCAGCTGTTTGGCCTGTATGATACATTACACATTAAATCTGATGCACAGACATATATTGCTGTCCAGTTGTGGAAAAGTCACATTTAATTTGAGAGCATTTACTCAGGCAGAGAAAAAAGTAACCAAGGAATCCTTTCTGCTGCTGAAAAGCTCAATCTTTCTCCCATCTAAACAATGCTCACAGTTCCAGTTAAAGTCCCAGCAGAGTTCAGCAAATTTCACGTTTACATTTGTGATAGTAGACTCAGAATAAAAATATAAACCTTTAAGGGTACAAAGACTTGTCACTGGAGCGGCTCTCAAAGGTACTGCTATTGTACTACTACATAAATTAAATTAAATGTAACTGTCAGGCCCTGAAAAAGTACAAATATGTGCCTTAAAGTCCTTTTATTAGTCCTGAAGGGTTCATAGGTCCAGACTGGGCCTCAGGGGACAGAAATATACTCCTACTGTACACCTATTAGGGCTGAAAAGGCTTTTTTCCTGAGATGCCTCCCAGACAGCCACTTGGAGTGTAATCTAATGGTTGCTCTGACGACTTGGTGAGCCCAGAGAGCTTTGGAGATGTTTCCACCTTCCTCACCATCTTGCTCAGTGTGTGCTGGAAGATAAACTTCTGCCCTGGTCTGCTTGCCAGGTTGTCTCAGTTCTAGTTTACTTAAACGTTTTAATTGTTCAGACTGTAGATGTAAAGAGTTCAGTCCACCAGCAGCTTTCTTGGAGACATTTTCTGACTTATGAAGATCAACACATATATATTTAAGTCGAATAGCATGTTCTCCTGTCTTTCCCATTTTGCAGAGTGGCTAAAAGAAATGGATATTATGCTGCATCAAATTTGTTTATAATGAAATCATTTACTTTGTCTGATTCTACACAGATTAAAAATTCAATGTGAGATTATGCTGTTGTAAAAAGGGATGAATTTATTTCTGGGGGTTGGGGGGTGATGCTCTGCAGTTTGACCTTGCATCCCTATTTGCTCTGGAATGAGTGAAAGAAAAAGCATCTAAAGACGTTAAAAGAACATCAGAAAGCCTGAAAAACACTCAAAGATTAGAAGAAAATCTGGCAGCTTTGAAGGAAAAGTTGAGGGACTGAGTGTGACTCAGGACTTTTGCACAATGCTCTCGATGTGTGCGACCCCAGAATGGTGAGAAGTGGATTCTGTTGGGAGGGTTCCTGTGCATCTCGTGGCACAAACTGCCTCGCCACGTCAGAGCTGTTAGCATGTGGCAGGTCAAGATGTTTGGCTGATCTGCCTCCAACTGACAGTTTGTCTCTGGGCCTGCAGTGGCTCGGTGCCCAGGAGTTCACTTCTAATTATCTCCTCAGTCAAACACACTCTGAGAAAGGCCAGAAGCACAGTAATAAAAATGTGGTTTTTTTATCGCCTAACCCTCCGCTTTGGTCCCGCTGAAAGAGCTGCACAAAGCTACGTTTGTGACATCTTTCCCTTCAGAACGTAACTTGATACGGAGCAGTGTTGCTTCACGTCTTATCGTTGTTTTAACAGCTGTTTCTTTGGTGAAGTTCCCATTTGCAGAACAAGATAGTCCCAGCTGTCTCTGGTGGTTGGATGGACATAATGTGGCTCTTAAAGAGGAATGTTGGACTAAATGTTGCCTGTTGATTTATGATGTGAAACACAACTTGATTTGAGTGCTACTGTCAGGACGCCATACTCATTAGGCAACAAATTCAGTGCAGTCAGGCTCATAAAACTCCTCCATATCTGTCTAATATCAGCGTGCATCAAACAGACAAGTCCATCTGTTGTGTTTTAGGAACTCCTGCGAGATTCAGCTTTTTATAATCTGGAAGCATTTTAAAACACCCTGCATCAGAGCAAACAAGTCTGACATTTGGCAAAATTATACAGATGCGTAATAGTAATTTTATTGTACAGTCATGGTGTAAACAAAGTACACCCTTTTTAAATTCTAGAGATTTAACAATATATAAACAATGATGTGTACTGTAGCAGGTTCGAAAATGATTTAAATCTACATGCAAGGCTGATTCCACCCTGTTATTTATTTATGTAACAAAGATGAAGCCATGGAAAGTCCACCCCATACAGATTTCTTTGGATTGAAGAGGGAAAGTATCAGCCAAGTGCTGCTGATCAGATGCATTGATTAACCGATCATACAGGTGTGTGCTAATACAATGCCAAGGTGGACGGACATGTTCATCAGTCGGGGAAAGGATCTGTCTGATCATTCTACAGAGAGCAAGATTATTTCCAAGAGAAAAACATCTCAGAAAGGAACCATTCTTCCAAGGTTTGGACGTTCCAGCAGATTCAGCCCAAGGTCAGAACGTGAAGATTAGAGAAATGAACAAAAACTCGAGAGCTCCATCTCAGACTCTTCAGGCCTCAGTTAGCAGGTTAAAGGTCATGACAGGAAAATCAGAAAAACACTCAACCAGTCTGGTTGGAAGGGTTAAAGGAGAAAACCTCCTCTTCTCTCTAAACAGAAGATGGCAGCAGGACTTAGGTTAGCAAAGCTGCATCTGAATGAAGGACTAGACTTCTGGGACAATGTCCTCTGGAAACATGAGACCAAAGCAGTGATGCTTGACCATAACATGCAGCACAATTTATGGAGAAAACCAAACGCAGCAGATCAACAGACACCAACTGTTATCAACTGTCAAACATGGTGTTGGAGAAGTGAAGATTTGGGCTTGTTTTGCATCCAATCAACACCTTGGAGTCACTGAGTGGACCATGAAGTCCTCAGCTAACCAAAATATTCTAAAGTCAAACATGAGTCCATCTGTCCAACAACTGAAGCTCGGTCCAAACCGGGTCATCAACAGAACCTTGATCCTAAAAGAAGTAGTTCTACGAGCTCCGGAAGGAGGCTCAAAGAGCTGCTGATGGTGGTTCTACAAGCTGCCGAAGGAGTTTCTACAAGCTGCTGAAGGAGGATCAAAGAGCTGCTTATGGTGGTTCTACAAGCTGCTGAAGGAGGTTCTACAAGCTGCTGAAGGAGGATCAAAGAGCTGCTGATGGTGGTTCTACAAGCTGCTGAAGGAGGTTCTACAAGCTGCTGAAGGAGGATCTACAAGCTGCTGAAGGAGGATCAAAGAGCTGCTGATGGTGGTTCTACAAGCTGCTGAAGGAGTTTCTACAAGCTGCTGAAGGAGGTTCTACAAGTTGCTGAAGGAGGATCAAAGAGCTGCTTATGGTGGTTCTACTAGCTGCTGAAGGAGGATCTACAAGCTGCCAAAGGAGGTTCTACAAGCTGCTGAAGGAGGTTCTGCAAGCTGCTGAAGGAGGATCTACAAGTTGCTGAAGGAGGATCAAAGAGCTGCTTATGGTGGTTCTACTAGCTGCTGAAGGAGGATCTACAAGCTGCCAAAGGAGGTTCTACAAGCTGCTGAAGGAGGTTCTGCAAGCTGCTGAAGGAGGATCTACAAGCTGCTGAAGGAGGTTCTGCAAGCTGCTGAAGGAGGATCTACAAGCTGCTGAAGGAGGATCAAAGATCTGCTGATGGTGCTTCTACAAGCTGCTGAAGGAAGATCTACAAGTTGCTGAAGGAGGATCAAAGAGCTGCTTATGGTGGTTCTACTAGCTGCTGGAGGAGGATCTACAAGCTGCCAAAGGAGGTTCTACAAGCTGCTGAAGGAGGATCTACAAGCTGCCAAAGGAGGATATAGGAGCTGCTGATGGTGGTTCTAAAAGCTGCTGAAGGACGTTCTACAAGTTTCTGATGGAGATTCTACGAGCTACTGATGGTGGTTCTACAAGGTGGTTCTACAAGCTGCTGAAGGAGGTTCTACAAGCTGCTGAAGCTGAAGGAGGTTCTACAAGCTGCTGAAGGAGGTTCTACAAGCTGCTGAAGGAGGATCTACAAGCTGCTGAAGGAGGATCAAAGATCTGCTGATGGTGGTTCTTCAAGCTTCTGAAGGAGGTTCTACAAGCTGCTGAAGGAGGATCTACAAGCTGCTGAAGGAGGATCAAAGAGCTGCTGATGGTGGTTCTACAAGCTGCTGAAGGAGGTTCTACAAGCTGCTGAAGCTGAAGGAGGTTCTACAAGCTGCTGAAGGAGGTTCTACAAGCTGCTGAAGGAGGTTCTACAAGCTGCTGAAGCTGAAGGAGGTTCTACAAGCTGCTGAAGGAGGATCAAAGAGCTGTTGATGGTGGTTCTACAAGCTGCTGAAGGAGTTTCTACAAGCTGCTGAAGGAGGTTCTACAAGTTGCTGAAGGAGGATCAAAGAGCTGCTTATGGTGGTTCTACTAGCTGCTGAAGGAGGATCTACAAGCTGCCAAAGGAGGTTCTACAAGCTGCTGAAGGAGGTTCTGCAAGCTGCTGAAGGAGGATCTACAAGTTGCTGAAGGAGGATCAAAGAGCTGCTTATGGTGGTTCTACTAGCTGCTGAAGGAGGATCTACAAGCTGCCAAAGGAGGTTCTACAAGCTGCTGAAGGAGGTTCTGCAAGCTGCTGAAGGAGGATCTACAAGCTGCTGAAGGAGGATCAAAGATCTGCTGATGGTGCTTCTACAAGCTGCTGAAGGAAGATCTACAAGTTGCTGAAGGAGGATCAAAGAGCTGCTTATGGTGGTTCTACTAGCTGCTGGAGGAGGATCTACAAGCTGCCAAAGGAGGTTCTACAAGCTGCTGAAGGAGGATCTACAAGCTGCCAAAGGAGGATATAGGAGCTGCTGATGGTGGTTCTAAAAGCTGCTGAAGGACGTTCTACAAGTTTCTGATGGAGATTCTACGAGCTACTGATGGTGGTTCTACAAGGTGGTTCTACAAGCTGCTGAAGGAGGTTCTACAAGCTGCTGAAGCTGAAGGAGGTTCTACAAGCTGCTGAAGGAGGTTCTACAAGCTGCTGAAGGAGGTTCTACAAGCTGCTGAAGGAGGATCAAAGATCTGCTGATGGTGGTTCTTCAAGCTTCTGAAGGAGGTTCTACAAGCTGCTGAAGGAGGATCTACAAGCTGCTGAAGGAGGATCAAAGAGCTGCTGATGGTGGTTCTACAAGCTGCTGAAGGAGGTTCTACAAGCTGCTGAAGCTGAAGGAGGTTCTACAAGCTGCTGAAGGAGGTTCTACAAGCTGCTGAAGGAGGTTCTACAAGCTGCTGAAGCTGAAGGAGGTTCTACAAGCTGCTGAAGGACGATCAAAGAGCTGTTGATGGTGGTTCTACAAGCTGCTGAAGGAGGATCTACAAGCTGCAAAAGGAGGATATAGGAGCAGCTGATGGTGGTTCTACAAGCTGCTGAAGGAGGTTCTACAAGCTGCTGAAGGAGGTTCTAGGACCTGCTGATGGTGGTTCTACGAGCTTTTGATGGTGGTTCTACGAACTGCTGGATCACAGGCCTTTTTCACTTTAAGAAATGACATTGTGGAATCTGTTGTGTGTTTTTCTTCACTTAAGGTCAGATTTAAATCATTTTAATCAATCTATTCAGTTGTTCTGAAACAACTGAATAGATTCTTATGAAGATTCTTTGACAGTTTTTGGAAATTGTACTCAAGGGCTTCATCAAATGCTTGTTTTGCTGCTTTTGGCCTAATTGCAAGAGGTTTTCTTGCCATCTGTAGTCCTCCCCCTGAAGAACAAAACCCATTTCTTAAAGGAAAAATTGAAAACAAGTATTCACATGCAATTTTAGACAAAGAATATTTAAATAAGTCATAACGGGACATAAAATGCGAACAAGAAGTTGCTTCAGGGCAGAAAGTTTGTATTTATTGTTTCTTTACGGTGCCAAATGACAGAAAGAGAGCCCACAATGTTAATGACTTTCCATATTCTTCCGTTGACAGCACAGAGCCTGGAGAAATGAGCACTATTTTAAGCTCTTTGGTATGCAGGAAGAAGGCCTGTTGGTCTGTGTGTGTGTGTCTCATATGCTCAAATCAAGCAGCTGCAAAATTACGGTGGCGCATCCTCACAGCAACCGAGAGGTTGTGCGACTAATCAGAGGTTGACCCCTCAAACTTCTGCATGACCTCTGATTCAGCTGCATCCTCTCTCTGTGCATGAACACACAAATCAGCATCCAAAAATATTTCTGATGTGCTTGAAACAGTGTTATAGTGTAATGACTCACTATTATACAGCACAGCTCATACTCTACCTCTAAAGGCTGATCACATGTGTTTCCTTTTCAGAGCTCCAGCCCTGGAATTCAACCATAAATCACTCCGGACTAAAAGCTTTGTCACCTTGTTTAACCTTTCTGTGTTTCAAGCTTTCTTTCTGAGGCAGGAAGCAGATGATCAAAAGCATTAGCGTCACCATATGTCAGATGACTTGATGATAACTCTCCTCTCTGGCTAAAAGCCGAAGCATTCAGTAGCATCATGTCTGAAAGCTTCTCCGACAAATTTCACTCCAAATAAAAATATGGTTTGTGTTTTGATTCATTTTGTGCAGAGTTGAAAAATATAAGCAAAGAAAATAAAAGATAGTTATTCCTGTGCTGAAAGACCATGCAATCCAAGTCATCTTAACAAGACAAGTCTGAGTTCTCTATAATTACATAACCGTCAGTGGCATCTTGTCAACAGGGGGCGCCAGGGTGTGGCCCCCGTCATAATTATAGGGGAAAAATGTAGACACAGTGAACATAAATTATAAAATACAAAGTAAGGAGACGATGGTGGCAGCGAAATTCTGTCATTTATTTATAAAATAATAAATTCATGAGGCTTTCGCTTGGGGAAAAAAAAGCAGATAAAGGAATTTGGACCGAACCAACCAACACTTAAAAATCCAGCAGCAGGCGAGCAACTGAGGGCAGATTGATGTTGAAGTACAGTTTATTGTTGTGTTGTAATCCCCGACCTCTAGTGGACCCCCAACATTATTTATCACCAGCCGTCACTGGTCTCAGTAGAAGTTCATTAAAGACTTTTAGGCTGGATGTGAAAAAGTGTTCGCCTCCTTTTTTTAACACTTGAACATTTCAGATCGTCAAACTAATGTTTTAAATCAGACAAGACGACCTGAATAAATACAAATAAATAACATCTGAACCAATCTGACCCTGTGTGAAAAAAGTAAGTGCCCCCCTAAGAGCTTTTTATTTGTGGTGTGTCTGAAATATTTGGGAGAGTAAATGCTTCCCTTCAATCGTGTCATTTTCCAAAATGATCAATCTCCAAGCCAACATTTCTGGCAAAGATCAATAAAAAGACAGTTTATGAATTTACTCCTTAATGATAAAACATCTCTTCAGTGCGTTCCAGTCAGCCTTTATGCCACCCTGCAGCACTGAGGCTGCACTGGTAAACGTTTTGAACCATAAATATGTCTTAGCAGTGATGGGCCTAGACCTTCTGTTTTGTTATTACTCAATATTAGAGCTGCGTTCTGACACAGTTGATCATCTATAGAACATCTATATGCATGACTACACCACACTACAGTCACTGAGTCCATGTGTCCATTATACAGTAGTAGGGAGTAGGTGGTCAGGATTTTCTACAGTTTGATGCAGATAAGACAGAAATCCTTGTTTTTGGTCCCAAAAATACCAGGATAGAGACTGGTTCTCAACTAGACTCAGTGGAGCCACAGAGACCAAAGAGCTTAGGAGAAACCTTGGTGTTGTTTTGGATTCAGATATACATTTTAAAACCATTTAAAGTATTTGACTAAACCAGCTTAGTAACATCTTAAAAACAGTTCCAGAATAAAAGGTTTTCTGTAAAACAGGACACAGAAAAACTAGTGCCTGGCTTGATTTCCATTAGGTTGGATTTGGCAGCTGCAGCCCATCCAGAATGCTGCTGCTAGAGTCCTGACCAGCGTCGGGAACATAGATCCAATCAGAACAAGTTCTTAAATCAATGCACTTTAGAGACCTGCTTACTTAGTGTTCCCAGAACCAGAACTAAACAAGGCACAGCAACATTTACTTTTTATGATCCACAGCTACAGAACAAACTGCCTGAAAACCTGAGATGTTTAGAAACTGTTGGTTCCTTTAAATCAGGACTGAAAAGATTTTTGTTTTCTGCAGCTTGTTGTCAAATAATCTAAGGAATGACCTGTTTGCCTGATCACTGGTCAGTGATTTAAGTCTGAGATTTAATAGATCTGGATTTTAAATTAAATTCATCATAAAATTGTTAACTTAAATTTAAACATTTGTTGTTGTTCCTGTTTAAGGTCATGTAACAGTATGTAGATCAGCTTTAATTGTGACTTTGACTAGGCCACTTTTGTTTTTTCTGAGCCAAGGTGTGCTTGTTGCTCTGTTTTACTTACTGCTGCAGACCCCAACTGAGCCTGAGCTTAAGATCACAAACTGATGGTCGGACATTGTCCTTCACAGTTGTCTGCCAGAGAGCAGAATTCATGGTTCCATCAATTACAGGTAGCCGTCGAGGTCCTAAAGAAGCAAAGCAGTTCCAGACCATCACAATACCACCACCATGTCTAAATGTAGGTGTGATGTTCTTTTTCTGAAACGCTGCATTAGTTTGACACCAAATGTAACAGGATTGCAGACCTTCCAAAAAGCTCCACAGAATATTTTCCCAGAAGTCTTCAGGATCATCAAGATGTTTTTGGTAAATATGAGATGGCCTTTGTGTTCTTTCCCTATTGTTGAATCATGATCTCTGACCTTAAGTAAAGCCTGCAGAGGTTTAGATGTTGTTCTGGGTTCTTCTTTGACCTCCTGGATGAGTCATCAATGAGCTCTTGGAGTAATTGTGGTAGGCCAGCCACTCCTGGAAAGATTCTCTGCTGGTTCTGGAGTGGTTTCTCTATTTGTGGATAATAATTCTCACTGTGGTTCTCTGGAGTCCCAAAGTCTCAGAAATAGTGTTGTAACCCTTTCTAGACTGATAGATGTCTGTGTCCTTAAATTTCTTTAAATCGGGACACAAAGTGCTGCTGTTTGAGATCTTTTAGCCTACTTCATGTTGTCAGACAGGTTCTATTGAAGTAATTTCTTGATTCTACCAGTTTAGCAGTAATCAAGCTTCGGTGAAAGTGAACCAACAATACCCTAAAATAATTGTGTAGCTCCACCCTGAGGAAACCTGCCCTATCCCTATTACAGCATAACTAAAAGGATGGGTCATTTTAAGCAGGAGCCTGAAAACTGAAAGTTCTGCCTTCCATTCTACTATTAAAACCTCTAGGAACCACCGGCACTCTGGGAGCTAAGGGTTCTGTTGGGAACATAAACAAATCAAATCACTGATGGAGCCTGATCATTATGTCTCTTCTGTAGCAGGGAGCCAAGAAGAGAAACATGATCTTATCTTGTGATTCTCATCAGAACTTTCCCTGCAGCATTTTGGATCATCTAAAGGCTTCTTACTGAATTTCTGGTGCTTCCTGATTAAGAAGAAATTAATCCCTCTGAGAGAGGATATTTCTAATGATGTTGGTAGTATTGCACATATGAAAGAAGGATGGGATTTAAAGATTACACCAAGGTTCTTTAAACCAGTACTGGTGGACAAAATAACGACCTTCCAGACTAAAAGCCCAATTAGGCAGTTTGCTTCTGAAGAACCCGCATCCAAATTTTAAGGTAAAACCTCAGCTATTGTTTCAAAACTTACAGAAATGATTGCAATTATGCACAACATTTGTAAAATTATAATTTAAAAATGTGATAAACAAATAAACCTGCTTGTTACATTTTAAATCCCAGAGATAATTAGTCAAAAGGAAAAGAATCCAGTATTATAATCTCAGATAAGTCAGCGCCTCTGTGATTTCTCCGAGCGGATTTCTCCAGGCATATAATTTAACATAAAAACCCGACAGACACCAGGATCTTCTGACGGGTTTCCCACCTCCGGGAGTTTTGAAGAGTTCAGCCGAGGAAGTGCAAAATGAGGCAGTCTGCAATTTCAGGATTAGCTTTAAGCTGTTTGTGAAACACGGAGCTTAGTGTGATTTTTTACCGAGGATGGACCAGCGGGTGGGGTGAAATCAAGGGTTTCTATATTAGTATTGGGCTGTTTTTGTGCATTTTAGTATCTAATTCTTTCACTTCAACCATTTTCCAATATTTGGTATAGATGTTTAAAAAAGAACAGACTTCATAGTTTATAACAGTTACCTTCCTTCATATTTGTTTTATAAGATTTTTGCCTTTTTTGCATAAATGCTCTATTAACAACCTTACCTGAAGAAATATTTTGCAATTTAAAACATCATGAAAATACTAAGCAGTTACAGTAGCTGTCAAAAGTAATAACTAATGCTATTTTTTGGAAGCTCCATTTGACTCAAAAACAGCATTCAGTCTTCTTTGGTAGGACTCTCTAAGGATACCACATCTGGACTCGCTAATGTTTGCCCACTCTGCCCTTTAGATGCTCTCCAGAAGTCCCAGACTGTGAGAACATCTCTTGTCCACAGCTCTCTACAGGTCACCTGGCAGACTTGCTGTTAGTTTTAGTTCTGAACTCTGCATCGTCTGTTTAAAAACGTTAATTTTCTTCTCATTAAGGCATTCTTTTGCTGATATGGATGTGCGCTTTGGACTTACTGTGATGCTGAAAAATGAAATCTCCATTTAGGCTTTGGGTCAAAACTGGCTGGTATCTTGAACTGTTTTGAACTTCATTTACTTTGAAGGAGATGCAGTTCTATCCAAAGGAAGCCAACCCCACAGGATGATGCCACCACCACCATGTTCAACAGTGATCACAATGTTCTTTATCCAGTGTTGTTTTGGATCCAAACATTCCTTCTAGGACTTTGTCCTAACAATGTAAGTTTTATTTCTTCAGACCATCACTGATTCTCCCACAGGGGTTCAGAATATTGTAGCTGGGCCTGGAAGCTTTCTTTGGAGGAAACGGTTCTGTTTTCAACCCTATTTCTTGGTCCAGACATCTGGAGAACACAGCAGATTGTTGTCACATGTCGAACACAACTAGAACTTGGAAGACATTCCTGCAGCTACTTCAGTGTAACTGACAGACTTTTGGAAGCCTCCAAAACCAGTTTCCAGTGGGAACCAGATCAGGACCCAAATGCAAACAAAATGTGTAGAATTTCACAGGATAAGAATACCTTTGTAAGGTGTTTTAGATCTGTAGTCCGTCCAGAATACTTCCAAACTGCTTTAATATCTTCAGGGCAGCAGGGTGAAGTTTCTCACCTTCTCTCTAAGCCTAAGCTCACAGAAGAAGATTATTTCAGCTGCTTGCATCCAGGATCTCCTTCATTCAGTCTTGATTCTGATGCTATGATAACAGTTGAGGATTGAAACGTCAATGCAACCTTTCAGCAGCGTCAAATTTCTAACAGTTGCATTAATTTGCATACTTGTGATTTTGTTCAATAAATGCAGGGACTTACAGATGGTCATTCAGGGTTCATCGCTGTTGTGGTAATGAAGAGATTTGGGGTTTGGGAGCTGGATTTGTATCTATTTATCTCTGACAACATAATTATATACATCCCATCATAAGTTAGCTCAGAGTAGGCCATGCGCCACATGCATGGCTGCACTGTGGACCAGTTGGCAGCGACTGCATGACACAACCACATGGCTTCATGCAAACTCCACCAAGTGCTGCTGATGCTGTCTAATGTTTCTACAAGGCATCCCCCGAGTCGACTGACCTTCACTGGCTTTTCTGACTGACTGTTGGATGCTTCGGGAACTGCCTGTACCCTCAGATATCATTCTGGACATGCCATCTCTTTGCAAACTGAATCATTTACATCCCCATCATCAGGCCACATCTGGACTAAATTACATCTGAAACTCACAATTTAACTGTTTCTGTCAGAAAATGTTTATAAAACCTTAAAATATAGCAGACACTGAGGTTTCATTATAGATCTGCCCTCATAAACAGGTTTTCTTATATTATTTCATACAGTAAATGGATTTTGACTGTCAACACAGCACTTCAGACACATTTTTAACAAGTTGAAACCAAGAAGTGGCAAAGTGGGAGCAGGAAAAAACACATTTTGCGGATAAGTAACCATGTTTACGAGCATCACACCAAGCTCTGAAAGCACTGAAGGAACACTGTGGCTGCATTTGTGTTTCCACATGTTTATATATGCATGCCTGTGTATCTCTGATTAAGATAAGAGGGGCAGATGGTATTCACTGAGAAACAACAGGTCACAGATGAGAGAGGGGGAGGAAAGTGCACAGTCAGCTTTTACCAAGGATGAATTGTTAGACATTTTGAAGGTTAGAAGATGCAGGTGGTGCTGCTGAGCGTGCTGGTGAGCAGCAAATCTAACAAGTCTAATCAGGTCTCATTTGGCTCAGCTACAATTTCATGGCTGTTTGAAGCCAGTGGGCCATGTTCCTCCAGCGTTTGGAGAAGAGAATGTTATCTTGAAAAGCTTTCCATAATACATTCTCAAGCCATGCATGGAGAAGATGGGCTCCTTGTGTGGAAGGGATAGACCAGCCTCAAGTAAAGACAGATTTGAAAAAAAAGAAAAAGTAAAGCTACATGTCAGGGAAAGCACAGAAACCCAGAGACAGAACCTGGAAACATGAAGCTTTTTAACATAAGTAAAGGTTAGTGTCAGTAAATAAGATTTATTTTTAAGACAACAAGTCTTATGGTTGAAACAGATGTTCTGGTCAGATGTTTCCTTCCAATCATCATCTCATTTTGGGTTTTGAATTTTTTTCCTGGATGGGATGTTTTTAGCCATCAACAAGTTCTGGCATCAGTCTGGTTGGTTTCCTTTCACTGACCTGGCTTTTAATCATAGTCTATACATTCTTCTTCAAAACCAGTTTGGGACCATCATCCAGTTGGAGCAACCAATTGTGTCCAAGTTTCAACCCTCTGAACCAAACTGTCCAGGTCAGATGACAGAAAAAGGGTCAGAATGTTTCAGGAACAGCCACTAAGGACCAAGTCTGCAATGAGGTGGAGACAGCTGGAACACCAGTAACAATGTCCACTGTGATACTGGTTGAACATCACCATCCACTGAGATGGTTTCTGATCAAAATAGAAGCTTCTGATCCCAACCTCCTAACTCTTGTTATGTGGATCATGCATCTGATGATCTGTTGGTGATGGAGAGAACAGGTGTTGGAGGACTCAACTGATCAGAAACAGGTTAGTTTTCAAGGTAACAACTTTAGCATAGCATTAATTAGCTGCTAAAACATCGAGTTAGCATTAAGATTTCAGCGTTGCTGCTGAGAAAAGTTTGATTTTATTACAGATTGTTGGACCACCTGTTTGCTGAATATTGGATCATTTGCACGTTGCTGGACGCCACTATGCCTTTCCAACGTCATTGGCCATTTTGTACCACAGGATAGTCTGTCCTACAAAACCCAGCAACCACTGCGGCTGATATGACGGGGCCGTCCCAGGTCTGGAGACCGGACCAGCAACTGAAGCGCATCACTTCTGGAGAAGAGTCCCAAGTGAATTTCATTTATTCTTCTTTGTTGGTCAACGAAAAATTCATGAAAGAGGTTTCTGGAATGAGAAGGCCAGAAATTTCACTTTGCCGATCGAAGACGTGAGTTTAACACGTAACCAAAACCACGAAGTTTCAAGGAGACGCAACTTTCCCTTCTTGCTTGGTTCTAGTCGACTGCTGACGGTCAGATCATATTTTTCCTTTTCACCAAGGAGGCCAAAGGACGAAGATTAACCGCTCTTCCCAAAGTTAACTGTGGATGCACATTAACTTCCGACTTTCCCCGTCCTCCTCTCTCCCTCTGCTCAGAAGGAAGACTCCAACAAAGTAAAACCCATCCTTTAATTTTATTTCTCTCTTAGAAAAAGTCTGGGCAGGGTAGAGGAAATTTTAGTGCGATTAGATTCGCCATTTAATCTAATGTGTTTTGAATTATATGTGCATGCAACCTTTTATTTAAACTTTGATGTGACGTGTTGGATGTCTTGAAGCTGCTGTGCTACCCAGCTTTGTGTGTGTTTGGCAGAGTTGTTTAACACCTGAGAGCAAGCGCAGGCGCGCTGTGGAACTGGACTGTTATAATAACCTCATGGGGAAATTCACCATTTTCTTTGTCTTCAACTTTACTGCCTACTAGCTTGCCGCCAAAAATTTTATAACCCTTTGTGTGCTCACCCCTGCCCAGATTTGGGGGATGTTTTATGACTGTGCATCTCACTGAGCTACACTTTCTGGCGGGCTGCGCTCCCAAAGCTTCGTTCAACACCATATTCCCTTGTCATATTATCACTTTGGCCATAACTGCTGGTTGACTCCATACACACCCACTGCTGTTTTGCCTTATTTTGTTTAGTTAGATATTTTACCCCCTTTTTGTGTAGAACTTTGCCTGTTTGAGTAGGTGAAGATTATTAAATCAAAAGAGCGGATTGTATCAGGCTGTGATTTAATAAATATTCACATAGATAAAGAGAAGGCGTTTTGTGTTTATTTTGTGCAAGAGTGATATGTCTGTCAAAATAAGGTTAAAGTTCCCCACGTTTTGGTAGAAACGGTCGATTAAACAGTGACATCCCTGGTAATAGTTATCAATTATTACTGAGTATTTAACGGTTGTAATTATCAGAGGCGTTGAGCCACAGTTACAACACCAGAAACATCTCTGGTCTCGATTCATAAATGAGGATTTTGGTTAAGAAATTAATTTTATCAAATTATGATTTTTAATTATAATTCTTGATAAGTATTAATTAATCAATAATCATAATTCCAACAAGATTAAATGATAAATGGCCATAAAAGCTGAAAATTCATCTCTAATTCTACAATTGGATATCATTACCTGCAAACTCTGCATTACTCTCTTGATTGTCGTTTTAACCCATGTTTTGTCAGTTGACCTTTATTAAATATGACAGATTAGAACCCCTGATTAAATTTTCCAATGCGCCCCTTCATCGGCACACCTGAATCAAAGGAATGGCTCATTTCCTGGCCACGTTGCCAGGACTCTTACCAGGACTCGTTAACAGGGCTCGTTAACAGGATTCATTACCATGACTCGTTACAGGGACTTGTTGCCAATGCTCGTTACCAGGACTAGTTACCAGGACATGTTACCAGGACTCGTTACCAGGACTCGATACCATGATTCATTACCATGGCTTGTTACAGGGACTCGTTGCCAGGGCTTGTTGCTAGGAGTCGTTACCAGCACTAGTTACTAGGACTCGTTACCATGATTCATTACCATGGCTTGTTACAGGGACTTGTTGCCAGGACTCGTTACTAGGACTCGTTACCAGGACTTGCTACCAGGACTCATTACCATGATTCATTACCATGGCTCCTAACAGGGACTCGTTGCCAGAGCTCGTTACTAGGACTCGTTACCAGGACTAGTTACAATAACTTGTTACCAGGACTCATTACCATGATTCATTACCATGGCTCCTAACAGGGACTCGTTGCCAGAGCTCGTTACTAGGACTCGTTACCAGGACTAGTTACAAGAACTTGTTACCAGGACTCATTACCATGATTCATTACCATGGCTCGTAACAGGGATTCGTTGCCAGAGCTCGTTACTAGGACTCGTTACCAGGACTAGTGACAAGGACTTGTTACCAGGACTTGTTACCAGGACTCGTTACCATGATTCATTACCATGGCTTGTTACAGGGACTCGATGCCAGGGCTTGTTACTAGGAGTCGTTACCAGCACTAGTTACTAGGACTCGTTACCATGATTAATTACCATGGCTTGTTACAGGGACTTGTTGCCAGGACTCGTTACTAGGGCTCGTTACCAGGACTTGTTACCATGATTCATTACCATGGCTCTTAACAGGGACTCGTTGCCAGAGCTCGTTACTAGGACTCGTTACCAGGACTAGTTACAAGAACTTGTTACCAGGACTCGTTACCATGATTCATTACCATGGCTCGTTACAGGGACTCGTTGCCAGAGCTCGTTACTAGGACTCGTTACCAGGACTAGTGACAAGGACTTGTTACCAGGACTCGTTGCCAGGACTTGTTACCAGGACTTGTTACCAGGATTCATTACCATGACTCATTACCAGGACTCGCTGCCAGGACATGTTACCAGGACTCGTTACCAGGATTCATTACCATGACTCGTTACCAGGACTCGCTGCCAGGGCTCATTAACAGGACTTGTTACCAGGACTCGGCAGCGCTGAATGAGATGACAATGAGGGAATTCAGCCATTTGATCCAGGTGTGTTGGAGCAGGAATGCATCTAATAAGACAGCCCTGCTCTAAGTGATTTCCTGCTGACAGGTCATTTATTGGAGTCATAAAAACCACATTTTCCCCCATCAGACTATGAGACATAAAAGCAAAACATTACAGCAGTGCGGGTCTGGGACGAGTGTGATCTAACTTTGTGCTCAGGCACTACACACGTGTTAAACCTCCGTTAAAAAACTCGTCCTGAGCAGATTTAAAATTACTTCAGGAAAGGTCTCCATAAGAGATTGCGTCAGTAGTTATTTTTTGCAGTCGCTCTGCATATTTGAAATGTTATGCATTCTTTATGAGGTGGTTCAGCTCAGTTCCTCTCTTCATCATTTCAGCCTCCTTTTGACAAGATTTCAGAAAAAATCCTTTGAATCTACATATATTGAATGTTTTTACTCAAAAACAATATGTTCCATCAGGAGGTCACTCAGAGTTCTTTTGCTTTATATATTCTGTCATATTGTATAGGAGTTAACTGGTCCAAACAGAGTTCAGAACCACATTCAATGGAAATAGGCTTTAATATAAAATAGCATTACAAATAAATTAGATTTGTGACATTTATAATATTTAATCTCCATCATTTATCAAAGTATTTAACCACAGGTAGAGAATTATTTTGCTTATTGGGATGAAATGAGGGAAGGGAACTGGTGAAGTCCAGTTTCCCTGATTAGTACTTATGGGATTGAAAACTCTGTGCCAACCACACATCTTTCAAACGGTGGCAGTTTTTAATAAAGCCTCTAATAAAAAACAGCATTTTTCACGTATTTAAACTTTTACCACTTAGACAAACAAAAACTGCACAAAGCACGATGGTAATTCTGATTATTTGCTTATTTTCTGACTGGTTTCTTGGAACTCTCTATGTGAGTTCTGGTTCCTGGTATTCTGTGGCCACAAATGGGTCAGAGAAAAACCCAGTCCGCACTGAGGACCTAACAGAGCATTAGAAAAGTTCCAGCAAAGGGATCACTGTGTTTGATTTTCAAATTAGATGGACCACTTCAGATTATTGTTAGGGTTAGCCTGCTCATACATAAACACAACCCCAAAAACATGAAGCAGCTGACTTCAGCAGCTCAGCAGGATTCTCTGCTTTATTTGGCAAAACACATTCATATTTGGAGCTAGGCCTGAAAATAAAACACCGTCCACATATTCAAATCAGTTGTCCGCTTGTACAACTGGGCCTTGAAAGGACAACACTTTGTGTCTCAGATGAGTGCATCAGTCCATTCCTCATGTGTTTGCACTAAAATTTCCTGACCTTAATGTCCCGCGTGTAATCCTCCCACAACCTTCTGACAACCTCAATAAAAAGCTTTATGTCAGAAAGCTTGGATTCAAACCACACAGTCGGTTTCTGCTGCTTCCTGCACCAAGCGGGACTCATAACCACACCCAGGTCTAACATGCAGTAAACTGTTCATCTCTGATCTGCAGCTGGGAGAGACGTGCGTGGAGCAGGTGCTTCGCAACAGCCACACTGGGCCTCTGTTCAGGAAAATTCAGAGCAATGTTTTATGACACATTAAATAATGATGAACATGAAAAGGTCGCTTATTGTTCTCCTGAGACTAACTCCTGAATTCACAACCAAATACCTTCCTATGTGTGTGTGATAGATTAAAGAAATAAGATGAAAACATCATACATTATCAAGTTTTATTTGTTTAGATGCATAAAAATAGCAAAACCAGACAGTTTGTTGCCCCTATTGACAACAGAAATGTTTAAGTTTAAACCTCTTGGAACGACCCCATTCTGTGAATCACTTTTGTTTCATTCATAGTTGGTTAAAAGATGGTTTTTTCTACTTCCTGAGTGAATTTATGCAGAAATCTAGCTTGTTCATATTGTGCAACAATATTTTGGTTTGGCTATGAATAACTATTAATAAGTGCCTGTTGAGGTTTGGTATTGTACAACAATAGATGAAGGAGGGAATTTATGCTCCGGTATTCTCAAACAGCTCTGGACACGAACAACTTCTCTCCAAAATACAAGGACTAAAGAACAAAATACCTCAACTTTCAGTTAAAATACGAAAAAGGTCAGTGAGGCTGACCTCACAATAATCTGCTCTGTTCTCCATACAGGTACTCATAAAAAATAGATTATTGAGTCAAAGTGCAATATTTTTCGACAGTCATCTCAGAAAGTGAAGCTCATATATTATATAGAATCAATACAAAATTCAGTGTCCCAGAAAATGTGAATACTGTGAAAAGGTTCATTATTGGAACCTCATGTTGTCACACCCTAATCAGCTAATTAACTCAAAACACCTGCAAAGGTTTACACGGGCTCTCACTCTGGGTCATTGGCTGCACAGTCATGGGGAAGACTGGACAGATGGAGGGGAAGCCACACTGCTGAAATGCTCTTTAGCTAAGCATATAATAACAGAAAATTGAGTGGAGGGAAGAAGTGTGGTAGGAAAAAAGTTCACCAGCAACAGGGATATTAGCAGCCTAAAGATGATTGTCCAAAAAAATCCATTCAAGAATTTGGTGGAGCTTCACAAGGAGTGGTGCTGGTGCATGGGCTACCCGGGCTAAGGAGATAAGGAACTGGCCTGTTGCTCAGTGATTCAAAGTTCTGTTTTCAGATGAAAGTAAATTCTGCAATTTATTTGGAAATCAAGGGCCAGAGTCTGGAGGAAGAGTGGAGAGGCACACAATCCATGTTGCTTGAAGTCCAGGGTAACATTTCTACAGTCAGAGATGATTTGGGGTGCCATGTTATCTGCTGGGTCTGGTCCACTGTATTTTCTGAAGTCCAAAAACTTAAACTTAACATAAACCTACCACAGATAAATAAACATGAGCACAAAGTTAGGCCAAAATGATAACAATGCTAACGGACCATGACAGCAGGGATTTAGATGAATCTGCAGACTATAATTTACAAAACCCCAAGAAATCCGCCATGGGAGAGTGATCATACACAAAACAATATGCTGGAGGTCTATTAAATCTATTTTCTTCCTTCCAACCGCCAACGATCAGCACAGTTTATAAAGGTGACCTCATTACATGAAAACCTAAAGGAAGGAACTCATTATTGCCAAAAACCACATATTTTAAAGGAAAAGGACGTGCTTTACGAGGCAGTGAAGGGAGAGCTGAACGGCTGTTAAAATATGGCTGAGTCCCATCAGTAGTCTGCGCTCATGTCACAAAAACAGCCTTCATTTAAAACTCGCTTGGCATAAACACAACATGACTGAACAACAGAGGAAGTTTAACTGGGCTTTTTAGCATTTTAATGAACTCCCCAGGTGGTCTGGGAGTGATGCATGTAGACTGGTTCTAACACATAAAGACGATGGAAAACATTTTTCACTCACATCAACCTAAACCACGACTTTCAGTGTGAAACAGAAATAAAAGTAAAACAGGATTAATCATGACAACAGTTATCCTTTTAAAAAATAAGTGATTTTAAAGGTTTGTTCAGTTCCAAATAACTTTATGGTAGTTTTACTTTAATGTGGAGTCTGAATGCCAACAATTATATTACTGCATTATATTAAGGTGGATTTTCAGTATTCCAGCCCTGACAAGATTGACTCAAAGCTCAGCTGTGAAGGAAACCGGGAACAGAAAGGCATGAAGGAGAGCACAGAACCATAAAACCCAGAATGTTCTATCATGCATCGGGTCGGTACTGTGTCCATGTTGTGTTCCTGCTCTTCAGTTATTTCCATTCCTGGAGACTTCAGCCACAACATTAAACGTCTCCTGTATTTTGTGGTGTTGGGAACAACAGCAGGCATCGACCCAGACATAACAGACTTGTTTATTGGGTGACACATTTTACTTTATACTGTTGCTGTTTTCATGGACAGAAATCCTGTTTTTCTGAGAGATTTACTGCCTCGCTTGCTTTCATTTGCTTGTTTTTTAATGCAGTAAACTGCCAATAAACTGTCGGTTGCTGTTTTCTTGTTCTGTGGCTTATTTGATGGTTTATTAACGAAACAAGCCATTCATGTGTTTAACTCTTGTGTGTTGGGTTTGGATCAGTCGTCTCTGCATCATCAGAACCAATCAGGGTGAATATTTAACTCCGGTCCAGCCTTCATCTCTGTTTCCGGACTGATTTAAAGATTTTATTGCTTACTGAAAAGTTTTAGCAGATCTTTTTATAATCTGCATGCACTAAACACCACAAAACAGTTATTTTCTTTGGACCTAAATTAGACGCATGCAACATGCTGAGTAATTGGCATTTTGCTGATTTTCTTTTACTATTTTATTTCATGTTGATGCAGACCTGCAAAGAACTTCAGTTTTTGAAAAACAAATGGTTTGATACCCTCCACCCTTCGGATAATAATTTGTACATCTGTTTTCTGCCAACTGGCCTTGGTCTCCTCATATACAATTTTCCTTGCTTGGAACAGACAGAGCGACAGCCTCTCCTGTCCAGAGTCCTGGTTTCTCTCTGATTTTCTCTCCAGCTGAGCCCACGGGTTTTCAAAAGGATTTAGGTCTGGGGACATAGAAGTTCTTGGAAAAAGGTGGATTTTAAGTCTGCTGAACCATTTCTAAATGTTTGTGGCAATATGTTTAGATGACGAGGGTTCCCAGGGCATTGGAAGGAAAGGCAGGCCCACAGCATCATAGATCCTCCACTGTACTTAACAGTGGGTGAGGAGGGTTTTCCGCGTATTCATCAGATCCACCTGGAGTAGTTGCTGCTAACACATTCCCAGTTTCGCCCCAGTAGGGTGGAGCAAACCATACTGGCAAAATCTTTTGCAATTTTTAGACTCAGAAACATCAACTCACCTTAGTTAAACATTATGTATAATAATTTCCATTTTCAAGAGCTGCTAAAAAAAGACAGACCGTTGTCTGTCATATTTATACTCAATGGAAACTGCAAGTTATTGATTAATAAATAGAAAATTATGGGGTGCCGTTTTTAAAGTTACGCAGTAAAAAACTTGAGAAAAATATTTTAGATTATTTAGCCTGTCATAAGAGAAAGAAATGGTTCATTTGTCAGATTTCAATTATATTATTATTGTTATTGAAAATATGACTTTTTGTCACCATGTCATTCATACATTTATAAATGTCACCGTTCCAGATATTTAGTTTGGAACGGTGACATTTATAAATGTATGAATGAACCCCCTTTTTTTTCTTCTTATGAAAATTGTCCAGCGACAAGAATTGGGTTAAATAACCCAAAATATTGCTGCCAAATTTTGACTGTGTAACTTTAGAAACACACCCCATAGAAAATCACATTGGTCATCTTAAAAAGTAAAAACTTGAAAATGCTTCATTTCTGACATGATTTTTAGGGGAGCTGATGGGTGAGGATCTGGTGATTTTTATCTACTTTTTACCCCTCGCTATATAAAACTACTCATACTGAAAGTTGGATTTTTCTTTTTTTCATGTAAGATTATGCTCTAGCTATAAAACATACATTTATTGTCTGGCTTATTTTCTGGCTTATCTCAGTGCAGATCAAGGCCGGCTTTACGCAGTGGAAAGAGGGGACAATGCCCCTCAAGCAAATGCCTGTTCCCTCAAATCCACCTCCGCCTTGCCTTTCCCTCCTCCTACACTTAAGGGCAAAACATAGTCGCACTTACTTGACTCCGCGGACGTCCGCCGGACCTGTCCGCTCAAGGCTCAATTTTCACCACCGCGTACGTGATGTTATGCTTAACATTATAAAGCTGCTGAAAACATTGCATGGCTTCTAGCCCGAAGTGTCTTTAGAGAAAGTGCCGGAGAGGAGGGCATTTTGGCGCCACACCTGCTGAAGAACGCTAGCATTTTCTTCCAATCAGCATCCATGCATGCGTAATGCATTGCCTACATGTTTTGTACTCATAAAATCCAGCTTATTTCAAATGTTGCAGCATAATTTCGAAGAAAATGGAGGCTATAAAAGCATAAATATATCCCGTTTTTTATTGTAATTTTATAAATAAATTTGGCAATGAATGCCATTTTTTGGGCTTCAAAAATGCCTCCTGCCTCCAAAAATGTCTGTGCATGTTCTGGTCTGGTTTTAGCTTTCTGGATATCTTTTGTATTTTCCTCTTCAGCCTAACAAAGTAAAGGCTGCACCTCAGTGAATATTAGATGAACTCTTAACAGCGTTTAGGGCGTTTACAATTGACCAATATAATTTCACAGTGACAGTTGATTGACCAATGACCATCACTGATTGATGATGTCATGTTCAACAGATTCTCCTTTTCAAAATAAATGAGCTGTTAATGAGTAAAAAGACACAATATTTTTTAAATGTGCAGATTTTTGCTTTTCTGCCACCAATGACAACTATTTTGATATGATTATAATTAATACAAACCCTCCAAATGTTATGAAAGCAGCCCAAATTTTAACAAAATTTGCCCAAAGCTATTTTTTTCCAGCTCAACATGTTCCAAAGATGCCCAACTGGGAGGAAACCAGTGCAGTCTGGCAAATTGCACAGTACTCCACAGTTTACCCCAATCCCATAAAGAAAACACTAATCAACAACAAGAATAAACATGCATATAATCTGTACCCATCATGATGCCCCCTTCATATTTCTGCCTGCCCCTCATATATTCTTGACTAGAACCGGCCCTGGTGCAGATGCTGTTTAAATATAACATTAGTAGAGAGATGGCTTTTCTTTTATATGTTTTCTCTGGTTTGTTTTTATCAGTGCTTGATGAATTTAAATTAGAAATGTACAAACGAATACAGTTAGTAGTTACTGGAACAGCAGATCTCTACGGTGATTGAAGTACTAATTATACAAGCAGAGGAAAAGACGAACAAGTAACAGACAGAGCTAAATATTTGATAAAGCTAATTGTCTGTTTGCAGCCGCCATAAAGCTCTAATAGATATTACAGATGCCTGCAACAGTTGTGCCAGATAAGAAAAGCCTCATCTGAGGGAATCCAAGAAACACTTCCTACTTCTCAGCTATTGGCAACATTAATGAGCGCCCCATGTCTGTCCATGTCTCTTTCCAGGAGAGTACACAAACACAGAAGGGCGGATCAGAAGGACCATACAGCCATGTTCTCACCGCACAGCAATTTGGACTTTAAGTGTAACAACACAGACACAGAGAGAAGCCATGGGTTACATGAAGGCTATCAGACGGTGTTTCACCCTCAACGTCTCCCAGTCCAGTGTCATCCAGCAACTCTCTCCATTTCAGCTCCTTAATATTTGCAGCTTAATATCACATTACCACACCGCCGGTCCAGTACAAGGTATTGTTCTGGGGGAGGGAGGTCTGTGTGTGGCCTGGTTGGTTAGCTCTGTGTGGTAACAAATTTCAAGAACATTTGTTTAGACAGGACTCACTGAGTCAATCAGTCTTTGTATTCCCAAAGAAGGCCAAAGCAATGACATTGCCTTGACAACTGCACCGTAGCCATGGTGACTGCCGCGGTGAGCAATGCTGTCAAACAATAGCCTTTCTCAAGTCACTTCCTCAGAAGTGTAAACTAGTGAATCACTGGAGTTGTTTCTGCTTTCTAGGACGTCATCTGGGCAGAAGGAATTCAAGTCTTTGTAGCTTATTTCCAACCAGAACCTGAACATTTTGACAATGTCCTAATGCAATGACCCAAATCTCTGTCACTGCCTGATTACAGCATTCCTGTCTCCACCTGTTACTCGTTGCTCCATCACTTCATTTTCTCTGTTTGGGTTGTATAATCCGTCACTGGGAACATAAAACCATGAGTTTGTGGCGTTTTTTTCTATCCAGCAGACTAAATTCGACAAAGCCTATCTCCACTAAATCTATCTTGGCTTTTTAAAAACTTTGCATAGGCAGCTACGTGTCTACTCATCATTTTTAAATGGTGAAATTGGCTTCTGTTAGTTTTGAACATATATATCTGCTAAAACCAGTTAATTAAATTCATTTATATTTGATTGAGATGACCCTACACTTACAAAAACATATTAGAACATGACAGAATCCCAGTCCTATGCTCTTAGTACACATTAAAATGATTTCACTGCTTTTATCTGTGTCCTATAGAAGAGTGCTTCTGCAACACCTTCCCACAATAAACCTAATGGTTAGGCACAATCTGGCACTGCATCCAAATTCAGCAATGCCCAAAAAGATCCCACGAAGCCAATATACTTTGGCCAAGATGAGGTTACAGACTAGATATGAGGGTGTCGTGGTCACGTACACCACTGCCATGGGTCCCATGTTTTGGAAACACTTCCCATGTCGCTGAGTGGGATTAAATACCAGTTAAAACATCTCATTGGTGCACTTCAAAAGCAAACCTCAGCAGGTTTTACTATCTTTGGCTACAGGCAGATAAAAGTTCATCTTATCAAGGCAAAACTAACAGTCTTACTTTAAGTAAAAATGCACAGAGGCTACTTACCAAATTTACTTGAGTTCTACAACAATCTTTTTTTGAAGGGTAGAGTCTATGAAATGCTTCTGGTGTCCATTCAAACAAGGCCACTGAGATCGTACTAATGAGAAAACAGCTGAAGTCAAAGCGATGAAAACCAAGACAAACTGTCTTAGAAACAGCTTATACCCAAAAGTTGTCATAGCCCTAAACTCACAGTAGAACTGCTGGATGTCATTCAGTATTGTATTAATCCCACAAGGTAAATTACAGAACTCAGGTTAATGTGTATATAACTTTTTATTGCTAATTTTTATCATTGCTCATTTTTATTTTACTTGTCTGATATCTAGCACTGAGTCGACAGCACTTTTCAATTTCGTTGTACCTTGTAAAAGTTCAATGACAGTAAAGATTTAGCTTATCTTATCAGGTAGGAGACAAGCTAACAGCTACTTATAGCAAGACTGAACTAGAATACATTTTTTCTGCTAATAAACCCCATTAATAGCTGGCAAACATTATGTTCAAACATGTGTTCCAGCCATGGGATGAAACATGGACTGAACTGTGCACAAATAAAGAGAATGGTAAAAACTCTGCATCCTTAATTGCACGCATTAACCTAGTTTTTGTCCAGCCCAGGAAGGAGGAGTCATAACTGGAATCCTCTTGAAACCTCTGAAAAAAACTGTTATCCAAGCCAGCTGCTACTGAAAACAGCCGCCACAGTTCGTTGTTCACCTTCACTACTCAACTCAATGCACATTGGACCTCCTTTCTTCAGAGGTAGTGAAGTAGTGTTTGGGCATAGAAAATTAGTTTAGGATGAAACTATCTAAATATTGTTTATTTCATGGTGTTTTGCTTTGTTTGTGGTGTTAAAAAGGCCACCTTGTAAAGCTAATGCAAGCAGGTCTCTACGCCTTGAGGCTAGCCTATTTATTCTGCGTGGTGTTGATGTTGATGCAAACTTTATTTTCAGTGAGATGTTTTAAACATTGATGGTCCAGTAATGTGAGTCTGTTCCATTTTATCTGTGATTTCCCTAATCTCCTCGAAGTAAGCTGCTACACAAAGGTTCGAATATTGTTCAAAACGTACCTCATGTTGTCTCCGCTAGCGGCTAACAAGCTAATAGCTCTGCTCATATCACATAGACAGCTTTGTTTTCAACAGAGTTTGTTTCATTGGCTCCACAATCACTAGATAATGCACCATCAGCGCTGTTTTATACATTAATATCTGTATTAATGGTGTTTCAAGCACATGTAAAATGAAAAGGGTTGGTAAAGAAGCATTTTTCCTATGTTAACCAAAACTGGTAATGCTATCCCTAGCAAGGTCAGATATTTTCATATGACTCATTGCCATCTTGTGAGAGTCCGTAGATGTTCCTCTTTGCCATTTTAGTAGTCCATTACTCCATGTGACAGCTAATTAAAATAACATTAAGAAATTAAGAATCAAATATCCAAAAAGGTTATTGACTTCTGGTTTTGAAAATAATATTTCCTTAAATATTATTTTACTAAGATAAAGGTGACTAATTAAAACAACATTAAGAATCAATTACCCAAAAGGGTAACTTCTAGTTTGGCAAAATTATTCTTTGATATATTATTAAATTAAAACAATGTTTTAATTACCTTCTGATTTTGCATGGTGATTGGTTGTTTGAAGGCATGCATATCAATTGTTGTCCTTAATTTGTTTGAAATAATTTGACCTCATCCCCAAATTCCTCAAGATAAACTTTGTTTCTTAAACATAAATATCCACATTGAACTGTCAAATCATTGTATCAATTTTATTGGTTGCCTTATTCCTTCATTTGTACACAGTTTTCTCAGTAGTTTAGTTGAATTGTTCTAGCCTAGTAAAGAGTTTGTTAATTTAAATATGTTTGACTTGGAGATTAACTGTTTTTTTAAATAAATTGTTATATTTTAAGGAGAAGTTGTGAATTTATTCCATTTGTGTGCAACGTTTGCAGTTTTAAGAATGCCAGTGCTAGAATCCCTCTTTCATCTATTTTTCTAATACCACCGCCATATTGGGCTGGTACTCACAATACTTGACATACAGAAGGTTACTTTATTAAATAATAAATAAACTTAAACATTTTATTGCATAACAACATATAATTTTTAAAAACGATCAACCTTTTTTTGCCATTTTTTTCTCAGTAATGCTGATGGCATGATTGAGGAGATCCTTGAAGTACTCCTTTTAGATTTTATTGTAGAAAAACAACTAGAACATTTAATTTATGCCAAAAGATCCTGGGCCAATATTTCTTTGGTGCAGCGTCCTCGGAAAGGAGAAGTGAAAACACCCAACATGACTTCAGCTAAGATAACACAGTTTCTCAGTCATTTTCAGCAGGATGCAGCACCACTCTGTCCTAAAACAATACAGAAGAGCAGTTAGCTTCACTCACCGTGATAAAGAAAAGCACAGTTCAGTGGGTAAAGTAGGCCTACTCTTCAGAGAACTCTGTCGTAGATATTTCCACCCAGTGTTTCCCCTGCTTTTGACCAACAGTTAATTTGCTTTGTGTGTATTGTTACCTCGGTGGTACTGAAAGCTTCCCTGTCCAGATTTACATTCTATCCTGCTTACGTCATATAATTTTAATTTCTTCTGTCGTGATGCTTTACGTTGGTAGCCGCCCTTCCTCACATAGTGTTCATCATTGTACCCACAGAGAGTATCAGGATACTAACCCCGCTGAGTTATAGTTTCTTTATGAGCAAAGAACATCCTGGTCTCCCCTTGAAGTTTCTGCAAACTGATTTCAGCCTTTCTGCTTCTTCGAGATTCAAGATGGAAAATAGCAGCCAGTTGATGATGATCAAATACACTTATTAACTCATCGTCTGTGGGAGCACCTCTATAAAAGCAGTTATGGCAGTATGTTGCTCTGGGGCTCAAGGAAATATTAACACAATGCCAGACAGGAAGACGACAGCTAATACCCCATAAGAAGCAACAGCAGCTGCCCATCGTTCTGGTATAAGGTTATAAGGCCATCTCCTAATTATGTAATGTCCATCATCAGAAACCGATTATTTCCATGTAGAAAACATCACGGACAGCTGCCAATCTTCCCAGGAGTGGACTTCCAGCAGCAGCAAGAGAGCAGTAGGACTTAGGTTTGCAAAGCTGCATCTTCAGAGAGTTGTGCAGTCTGCAAACTTCAGTGAAGATTGATTTGAATTTGACCTGATATGTAAAAAAATTGGAATTGAAAGAAGAAATACTTTCTTTTCCCCTATGACTGTTTTTAGGGGTATAAAAAACATCTTTAATACTCATAGATGTTTTTATTTTGATATAATTTAAATGCAGCTTCAGACATGATGTAATGGGCACCCCAGACTTGTCTGGGATTGCTCCAAGAAGTAACATGAATATGAGAATTAGATCTAAACCAGCAAACTTTTATCTTATATTATGTTCTTACCTTCAGGTATCTTCAAGTTCTTTGCATTCTGAGGTTTTACTGTCATTCCTAACTCAACATAATGACTGGCTGCTTTGGGCAGACAGAAGGTCTAAAACCCAGAGGTGGGCTCTGAATCTGCCTGACTTCAGTAGTTGTAAAGAAGCCCATATCTTTTTAACCATCAGACTTGCAGAACTGGCTTATTGGTTTATCTTAATTTATTAATGTGCTTTAAAACATAAATTCCTGTTCTGCGTATTTTACTGTCTAAGGAAATGTTCTAGATAAATGAAATGACATGCTGTTCTAACCTTTGACAGTTTCTTGGTACATGAACATTACCAGACTGAGACTGTCGTTTGTTTTGTTTCATACTGGCCCCTTTACAGGTCCTTCTCAAAATATTAGCATATTGTGATAAAGTTCATTATTTTCCATAATGTCATGATGAAAATTTAACATTCATATATTTTAGATTCATTGCACACTAACTGAAATATTTCAGGTCTTTTATTGTCTTAATACAGATGATTTTAGCATACAGCTCATGAAAACCCAAAATTCCTATCTCACAAAATTTTGAGTTTTTAATACAAACAACGTCAACCTTCAAATAATCATGTACAGTTATGCACTCAATACTTGGTCAGGAATCCTTTTGCAGAAATGACTGCTTCAATGCGGCGTGGCATGGAGGCAATCAGCCTGTGGCACTGCTGAGGTCTTATGGAGGCCCAGGATGCTTTGATAGCGGCCTTTAGCTCATCCAGAGTGTTGGGTCTTGAGTCTCTCAACGTTCTCTTCACAATATCCCACAGATTCTCTATGGGGTTCAGGTCAGGAGAGTTGGCAGGCCAATTGAGCACAGTGATACCATGGTCAGTAAACCATTTACCAGTGGTTTTGGCACTGTGAGCAGGTGCCAGGTCGTGCTGAAAAATGAAATCTTCATCTCCATAAAGCTTTTCAGCAGATGGAAGCATGAAGTGCTCCAAAATCTCCTGATAGCTAGCTGCATTGACCCTGCCCTTGATAAAACACAGTGGACCAACACCAGCAGCTGACACGGCACCCCAGACCATCACTGACTGTGGGTACTTGACACTGGACTTCTGGCATTTTGGCATTTCCTTCTCCCCAGTCTTCCTCCAGACTCTGGCACCTTGATTTCCGAATGACATGCAGAATTTGCTTTCATCCGAAAAAAGTACTTTGGACCACTGAGCAACAGTCCAGTGCTGCTTCTCTGTAGCCCAGGTCAGGCGCTTCTGCTGCTGTTTCTGGTTCAAAAGTGGCTTGACCTGGGGAATGCGGCACCTGTAGCCCATTTCCTGCACACGCCTGTGCACGGTGGCTCTGGATGTTTCTACTCCAGACTCAGTCCACTGCTTCCGCAGGTCCCCCAAGGTCTGGAATCGGCCCTTCTCCACAATCTTCCTCAGGGTCCGGTCACCTCTTCTCGTTGTGCAGCGTTTTCTGCCACACTTTTTCCTTCCCACAGACTTCCCACTGAGGTGCCTTGATACAGCACTCTGGGAACAGCCTATTCGTTCAGAAATGTCTTTCTGTGTCTTACCCTCTTGCTTGAGGGTGTCAATAGTGGCCTTCTGGACAGCAGTCAGGTCGGCAGTCTTACCCATGATTGGGGTTTTGAGTGATGAACCAGGCTGGGAGTTTTAAAGGCCTCAGGAATCTTTTGCAGGTGTTTAGAGTTAACTTGTTGATTCAGATGATTAGGTTCATAGCTCGTTTAGAGACCCTTTTAATGATATGCTAATTTTGTGAGATAGGAATTTTGGGTTTTCATGAGCTGTATGCTAAAATCATCCGTATTAAGACAATAAAAGACCTGAAATATTTCAGTTAGTGTGCAATGAATCTAAAATATATGAATGTTAAATTTTCATCATGACATTATGGAAAATAATGAACTTTATCACAATATGCTAATATTTTGAGAAGGACCTGTATATGGAGGACCGATCCTGACAAAATTAAAAATAAAGGCAGAAATTTTTATATTTTGTTTTTCCTTTTCCTTACACATGCCTTTGTTCTTTTGACATTTCCTCGTCTCTCTTTTTCCTTTACCGTATGCATTTCTGCTTCATTATGCATATGAGGAGGGCTGCCTTCTTCTCTCCAGCTCCTCTCCTATTGGTCAATATACAGGAAGGAGGAGGATCCATGTGCAGGCCGAGGGTGTGTCCCAATTCAGGGGCTGGATCCTTCCAAGTCCGTACTTGTGGGCTGATTACATCACAGCGCGGGGCGTAATGTCTGTCAGATGCTGCCGACAAATGTGTCCTTCTTTTGCCCGATTTGAAGGATGCGTTGTGAGTATCCTTTGCGGTCCATCTTTTCCCATGATTCATTGCGGGTTGAAGCGGTTTGGTCAAACAGGGGCAGCCATGGCAGACCACAGGGGCAAAAGCTGTGAGTAAACTGTGAAAAATTACACTTTCTGTTATAAAAATGAACTTTTACAATGTTTTTAGTGCGGGAATATAACTATGTAGATGTGAAAAATCTGTTTGATTTATCAAGACATCGCATAGTTTCAAACGTGCTCCGACGTGTTCGGAGTTTTCCACTCCCACCGTAGTAACTGCCGGTTTGCTTCGCCAGTCCTACCGGCGGTGAGGCGAGCTAGACCCGGTAGAGATCTGAGCTCCCGCTGCCAGTCATCACAGTGAACGTTAAACACAAGTGATTTCTAACAGTTTATGTTAGTATAATTTTAATGTATTGTGTCATTTGTTCATGTAAGTCGATTTGACATTACAGGTGATATTAAAGTTAACCTGAATAAATGGAGGATTTTATGTAATCTTACTGTATAGCTGGAGAGTGTGATTGAGAATAAATAAGCTTTTAAATATTCATTTTTGATGAAGAAATGTGCTATATGTGTTTTTAAAAGTATATTTATAATTCAGCTAGCATTATGCAGGTCCTTCTCAAAATATACTTTGAGCAGTGTATATGTAACCCAGTCTGTCCCTCTGTGCGTCCGTAGCTTGTGGAAGACACTCCGTGAACTCTGCGTTGTGTTTTGGATGTAGGTGAGGTGTGTTCCAGGCGGAAACAGAGGCACCAGACACAGGATTCTTCAAGGCGAGACCTTGAAGCATTTATTTCCTCCAGTCACTCTTCTTTCACCTTACAGGCAGTAAAAGCAAACTGTGTAGGATATGGTAGCTTTCGCGGCAAAACCTCAGAGCTACGGTGTCCGTACTACGACAAACATCCCAGAACTGCTGCATTTCCAGAGAACACCCACAGAACAACAGCACCATCTGTTGGAATATTTATGTCACTATCTTACATATATATATATATATATATATATATATACATATAGCCCTTTAAACTTGATGGATAAAAGAGGACTCACAAACATCTGCAGACCACCTGTGTGATGCTTCACTCATCATCCAGAAAGACTAACCAAAGGTCTCAGTTGCAGCATCCATCCAAGTCTCTGACCTTGTGAAAGATTTAGCCACATCTCCAGACTTTCTGTTCAGAAAGACATCTGCCTCTTTGTTCTGTTGAAGAGGTTTTTCCAGGAACCGGTCACTCAGGTTGATCCTGCTGTCGCCATTGTAAATATTTGTACATAGTTTTATTTTATGCCTTTTGTCTTGTAATTTTGATCTGCTTGAATGTTGTTTTTATCCTACATTCTGTTTAAAATGCTGTTTGTAATTTTCAAAATAAATTGTGTTTAGAAATTGAAATGAAGTTGATGTATTGTTAGGTCAAATGGAAATAAAATACATTGGTGACAAAAACAATTTATTAGAACAGCTTAAAACTTTAAGAAACTATCTGAACAAAATATTTTTTTATTTCTTATATAGCACCTTATTTCAGTACCATTCTTTCTAAGATGGAAAACAGTCTGTCCATTCTCTGTGTCCTCATGTCCTCCCTGATCAACTCCATCATCTCTGTCCCTCTTTCTTTTCTGACCCCTTCCTGCTGGCTCACTGTCTTGGTCCATCTTCTCCAGAATTGTCCTGAACAAGCAAAAGGAAAGAGGGAAAACCAAAAGAAGTATGTTAATCGCTGGATGGATATTTATGAAAGTTAGAAAGATAGGAGTTATTTAAACTGGACAGAAACTGACTGTAAATAATGTTGTTATTGTACCTCCAAGCCACGGTGGCTGAGTTTTTAGATCCAGTAAAAAGGTGGTGGTTCTCACCCCTGAACTTAATAAACTGGCCCATCTGCTCCTTTGTCCCTAAACAACAAAAAACCCATCTTGCTTAATATCAGAGCAAAAATAAAGCCTTTTTAAATTTTCCGTTTGTCTTAATTTGCAGAACAGGTTAAAATATTTCTATGCAAATGCCTAAAACAAGCTCTTTCAAACTTTCAACTTCTTTACTGAGATTTGCTTGCATTTGAAAGTGTATTTCTCTTCAGCTGTACCTGGAATCATGAATTATAATGCTAGCTGAATTATAAATATACTTTTAAAAACACATATAGCACATTTCTTCATCAAAAATGAATATTTAAAAGCTTATTTATTCTCAATCACACTCTCCAGCTATACAGTAAGATTACATAAAATCCTCCATTTATTTAGGTTAACTTTAATATCACCTGTAATGTCAAATCGACTTACATGAACAAATGACACAATACATTAAAATTATACTAACATAAACTGTTAGAAATCACTTGTGTTTAACGTTCACTGTGATGACTGGCAGCGGGAGCTCAGATCTCTACCGGGTCTAGCTCGCCTCACCGCCGGTAGGACTGGCGAAGCAAACCGGCAGTTACTACGGTGGGAGTGGAAAACTCCGAACACGTCGGAGCACGTTTGAAACTATGCGATGTCTTGATAAATCAAACAGATTTTTCACATCTACATAGTTATATTCCCGCACTAAAAACATTGTAAAAGTTCATTTTTATAACAGAAAGTGTAATTTTTCACAGTTTACTCACAGCTTTTGCCACTGTGGTCTGCCATGGCTGCCCCTGTTTGACCAAACCTCTTCAACCCGCAATGAATCATGGGAAAAGATGGACCGCGAAGGATACTCACAACGCATCCTTCAAAACGGGCAAAAGAAGGACACATTTGTCGGCAGCATCTGACAGACATTACTCCCCGCGCTGTGATGTAATCAGCCCACAAGTACGGACTTGGAAGGATCCAGCCCCTGAATTAGGACACACCCTCGGCCTGCACATGGATCCTCCTCCTTCCTGTATATTGACCAATAGGAGAGGAGCTGGAGAGAAGAAGGCAGCCCTCCTCATTTACATAATGAAGCCGAAATGCATACAGTAAAGGAAAAAGAGAAACGAGGAAATGTCAAAAGAACAAAGGCATGTTTAAGGAAAAGGAAAAACAAAATATAAAATTTCCTGCTTTTATTTTTAATTTTGTCAGGATCGGTCCTCCATACCTTTAACCTTCTGAAACCACGCTAACCACCATCAGGCAACACTTTGCTGTTTTTACTTTCACAGAAAAATCAACGGCTTATCATCACGGCTCTGAATCGGTCCTTAAAACACAACATGAAGATAGTATCCACAGCATGTTTGAGCCTGTTCTTTATATTCCAGTAGAAACACTGGAGACTTTCTGTTGTCTTCCCTTCTGTCTGTATGAATCTTATTTCTACTTTTTAGTTCACCAATGACTCTGTATTGTTTGTATTACCTTAATTGGACAATGAAAAGTGTTTTTCAGAATTTCGGTTGCACTGGATTTTATTTCAGGGAATCAGAGTAAAGGGGGCTGATTACAAATTTTAGCTACAATTTTAGGAAGAAAACATTGGAAACAATGAATAATGTTTCCTCTGCTAACAAATTATGCACTACTTTGTGTTGTTTCATCAAATAAAATCCAAATAAGATGTCTTGTGGTTTAAATGTGACTGTGGAAACATTCAGTACGGATGAATATTGTTGCAAGGTGCTGTAGTTAAAGATCCAACTGACAACTGATGACACCCTGCCACTCATGAAGTGTTAAGCTTCAAGGTTATTTCTGGAAATATCAGGGATTAGTGCCTGAAAAATAAATAAATAGATAACATCCAAGATGGTGCTGTGGATGGCAGCCTTGGTGCTTTGCTCTCGTGTACTGTAGTGATTGATAGCAAAGTGGAGCAGCAGTTAATTTCCTTGTTCATGTTCATAAACTTGGCGAATAAAGCTGATTCTAATAAACTCTGAGGCCTTCAAGCTCCCAAGAAACTTTGGAGTGTTTTGCTTTTGGGACCAAATTAAAACAATAATAATGATGTTAAAAACTTAGTATGTGTGTTGCCAAAATACCAGCCTAATCACATCCCACATTAAATAGACAAGTTCTATTGCATGTTGCTGAATGTTTTTCAGGTCATCCAATGGGCCGAAAACAGACTGATCTGCTGTTGGAGCTTCAAACATATGGGCTGATTGAAGAACAAATAGACACTTTAACAAACTGAGAAAGTCTGTTGAAACGTAAACAAATGTGTGATAAACTCTGTTCTCTAATTAACTGCAGGTCAAGTTTGTTGAATGGTCTTGAATATCCAGATGCCGCTCAGCATCTGCTTTACCCTCAGGAGTTGATGAAGAAATCAAACCAGTCCTACCAATTCCCTTTAGATTCTGCTTAAAGATTCAAAACTTGTGATCAAACTTTTACTGCAGACATTCAAAGGTGAGCAGTAAGAACTTTGGGGGGTTTCCAGGAACACAATAACAAGTTTGGTTATTGTGAAAAGTGAAACAAAATAGTACCTGCCTGCCCTCAGACACATTTTTGATTCATTTTTTATCAAAACATAATATCATCCAGAGAGGGAAAAAAAATCAGGCAAATTATTCATGAGACAATTTCTGCAGGCGCTATTAGTGTGTCATCACTGCCTGAGTCTGCGTTTGGTGCTTTCAGTGCGGCTAATTTGATTAGCATACATGTGTCATTACATCAGAATTCCTGTGCATCATTTCACTTGATGACATATTTCACAAACCTCCCAACACAAGGATAATTAACTATAAAGACGCCCAAAACAATGACAGAAGAATATGCTAATACTTACAGGCATGCACTACAAGTATTATATCATGCTGACCTTTCCTCTCATATAAGCAGCACCATGACATCATCCTCTGGTAATAAAGTAATAGTTCAGTTAATTTTGTGTGGTTGGATGGAGTTGTTATGAGCATTCAGAATTTTATGTGCAATAAAAAGAAGTCAGACTGATCACAGTTTGGAGAAAAAGGGAGAAGCTCTTGTATGGGAGTCAAATTTCTCAGAAATTGTGTTTTATGGCCAAATCTGGTGATTTTAACCATGCTTCACTCTCTGCTACACTTCCAACGTTTCAACAGTTTGTCAGCTGCTCTACCAGAGAAAACAAAACATTGGATTTGTTTTATGCAAATGTCAAGGACTCATACATCTCTACAGCAAGACCTCCGCTAGGCAAATCAGATCACAATCTTGTTTTTCTCTGCTCGAAATATAAGCCCCTTGTTCAGAGGCAACCTGTAATAAAGAGGACTGTGAGAAAATGGTCACAGACTACAGACTGGGACGCACCGTGCCAGCCACATGGAGAGGACATCAATGCCATGACTGAGTGTGTAACCGACAAGGCGGTGTACAGGAAGAAGCTGGAGAGCTGCTCCAGCAAAACAGTATCAGAGATGTTTGGTCAGGGATGAAGAAGATCACAGGCTTCAAGCAGAAGGATGATCAGATCGTTGGAGGATTGAACAGAACCAATGAACTGAACACATTCTTCAATAGGTTCAGTTCAGAAACAAGTTCAGCATCCTCCTCTCCTGCTCACAGCCAAACAGACATTCCACCCTCCTTTGACCCACAGCTTTCCAGCCATAGCTCAAATGTCTTTTCTTCCATGTCAGCCATGGACCCTTTTGCTTCTACATGTTTGCCTTCAACCAAATCAGAAGATGCTGATGCTCCCTTTGCCTCCCTCTTCCACCTGTGTGTCTCAAGAAGTCAGATGAAGAGACAACTGGAGAGACTGAACCCGAATAAGGCTGCAGGTCCAGATCATGTCAGCCCTAGAGTCCTGAAGGCCTGTGCAGAGCAGCTCTGTGGGATTCTGCAGCACCTCTTCAACCTTAGCCTGGCCCAGAAGAAGGTTCCGGTGTTGTGGAAGACCTCCTGTCTTGTTCCGGGATCAAAGAAAACTCACCCATCAGTCCTCAATGACTATAGACCTGTTGCCCTGACATCCCACATCATGAAGGTCCTAGAGAGACTCCTGTTGGCCCACCTGAGTAAGCAAACAGTAAACCATCAGGACCCCCTTCAGTTTGCTTATCGCTGTGGAGTTGGAGTTGAAGATGCCATCATACACCTGCTTCAACAAACCCACTGTCATCTGGACAAAGCCAGCAGCACTGTGAGGATCATGTTCTTTGATTTCTCCAGAACATTTAATACAATCCAACCTGATTTGCTTTGTCAGAAACTCAAGAAGACTCAGGTGGAGGCCTCAACAATCTCCTGGATCAAAGACTACCTGACAAACAGACCACAGTTTGTGAGACTGAAGGGTTGTGAGTCTAACCAGGTAGTCAGCAGCACAGGAGCACCACAGGGGACGGTACTCTCACCATTCCTCTTCACTCTGTACACCTCAGACTTCCAGAACAAGACAGACTCCTGTCATCTGCAGAAATACTCGGATGATTCTGCAGTTGTTGGTGGATCAGAGATGGAGAAGAAGCTGCGTACAGGAAGGAGGTGGACCGCTTTGTGGGATGGTGTGGAAACAATCATCTCATTTTGAACGTGACTAAAACAAAGGAGATGATTGTAGATTTTAAGAGAAACAGGAATAAGTCAAAAACTATTTCTATCATGGGAGAAGAAGTGGAGGTGGTGGAGGTGTATAAATACCTCGGTGTTCACCTGGACAACAGACTGGAGTGGAGATGCAACTGTGAAGCCATCTACAAGAAGGGACAGAGCAGACTGTACTTCTTGAGGAAGATTAGGTCCTTTGGTGTTTGCAGCAAGATGCTGCATATCTTCTATAAGTCTGTTGTGGAAAGTGTGATCTCTTCTGCCATCATCTGCTGGGGAAGCAGCATCAGAGCCAGGGACTTAAAAAAACTCAACAAGCTGATAAAAAAGGTTGGTTCTGTTCTAAGGACTCCTCTAGAACCTCTGGAGATCATTGTACAAAGAAGGATTCTTCATAAAATGAAGAACATTATGGAGAACCCTGAGCATCTTCTTCATTAGCCTGTTGTACAACAATGGAGTGTCTTCAAATGTGCTGTAAGAAAGACGCTACAGGAGATCCTTCCTGCCCACAGCCATCAGCATCTACAACGGCTCTGAAGAAACCTGCAGAATATGAGCTATAACAACATTTAATTTATCTTTGGGATTAATAATAGATTTTTGACTTGAATTGAAAATGACCCCTAAAATTGCTTGAATGTGTTGTAAAAGTATGTTGCTATGCTAATTGAATAAAATGAGGCTGCTTGAGGTATCTAGCCACCAATCAGTGGTATGGACTGCTTTTAGCTGGAAGTATGAAATTCCAAGTTCCAAAAAGCAACATGAATGCCCCCCTGTAGTTGTCAGAGCAACCCCAACCTCAAAATCTAATATGGATGCTGTTTGAATAAAATGCAAAGAATGTTGCACTATTTATTTGCTCGTCCTCTGGCTTGAATCTTATTAAATCAGTCTGTCAAATAGATCTGTCCACTATCTGTTGGTGAATGTTTCTTTGGTGTTTTTCATGCAGAAACCGCAGTGAGATGCTTTGTCATAGCCTTGTGTTACTATTGACCACACAAACAATTTGTATCTGCTTAATTTAAAGTTAAGTTAAAAGAGAAAGCTCTGAGTGATGCTCAGTGAAGAGGCATTTGGGAGAGCGAAGACAAAAGACCTGGAATTCCCATCATTCACAGTTAAGAGTCAGGTTCCAACTTCCTGATCAAACGTAATGCAGCATTACCGACAAATTAAAGGTACTGGGTTGTTTATGTCTTTGTTTCTGCTTTCATCGTTCCTCAGCCCTTACATGGGGCACATGGACTTGGTGCTGTGCTTTGGGTCAGTGTCCTGCTTCAGAACCTAACTGAGCCTGATCTTAACGTCACAAATTGCTGGTCGGACATTCTTCTTCAAGATTTTCTGCTGAAGAGCAGAGTTCATGGTTCCATCAGTTACAGCAAGAAATCCAGGTCCTGAAGAAACAAAGCAGCCACAAACCATCACACTACCACCACCGTGTCTGACTGTAGGTATAATGTTCTGTTTATTAAATGTATATGTTTAACACCAGTTCATTCATTCATTCATCTTCTATACCGCTTATTCTACAGGTCCTTCTCAAAATATTAGCATATTGTGATAAAGTTAATTATTTTCCATAATGTAATGATGAAAATTTAACATTCATATATTTTAGATTTATTGCACACTAACTGAAATATTTCTGGTCTTTTATTGTCTTAATACGGATGATTTTGGCATACAGCTCATGAAAACCCAAAATTCCTATCTCACAAAATTAGCATATTTCATCCGACCAATAAAAGAAAAGTGTTTTTAATACAAAAAACGTCAACCTTCAAATAATCATGTACAGTTATGCACTCAATACTTGGTCGGGAATCCTTTGGCAGAAATGACTGCTTCAATGCGGCGTGGCATGGAGGTAATCAGCCTGTGGCACTGCTGAGGTCTTATGGAGGCCCAGGATGCTTCGATAGCGGCCTTTAGCTCATCCAGAGTGTTGGGTCTTGAGTCTCTCAACGTTCTCTTCACAATATCCCACAGATTCTCTATGGGGTTCAGGTCAGGAGAGTTGGCAGGCCAATTGAGCACAGTGATACCATGGTCAGTAAACCATTTACCAGTGGTTTTGGCACTGTGAGCAGGTGCCAGGTCGTGCTGAAAAATGAAATCTTCATCTCCATGAAGCTTTTCAGCAGATGGAAGCATGAAGTGCTCCAAAATCTCCTGATAGCTAGCTGCATTGACCCTGCCCTTGATAAAACACAGTGGACCAACACCAGCAGCTGACATGGCACCCCAGACCATCACTGACTGTGGGTACTTGACACTGGACTTCTGGCATTTTGGCATTTCCTTCTCCCCAGTCTTCCTCCAGACTCTGGCACCTTGATTTCCGAATGACATGCAGAATTTGCTTTCATCCGAAAAAAGTAGTTTGGACCACTGAGCAACAGTCCAGTGCTGCTTCTCTGTAGCCCAGGTCAGGCGCTTCTACCGCTGTTTCTGGTTCAAAAGTGGCTTGACCTGGGGAATGCGGCACCTGTAGCCCATTTCCTGCACACACCTGTGCACGGTGGCTCTGGATGTTTCTACTCCAGACTCAGTCCACTGCTTCCGCAGGTCCCCCAAGGTCTGGAATCGGCCCTTCTCCACAATCTTCCTCAGGGTCCGGTCACCTCTTCTCGTTGTGCAGCGTTTTCTGCCACACTTTTTCCTTCCCACAGACTTCCCACTGAGGTGCCTTGATACATCACTCTGGGAACAGCCTATTTGTTCAGAAATTTCTTTCTGTGTCTTACCCTCTTGCTTGAGGGTGTCAATAGTGGCCTTCTGGACAGCAGTCAGGTCGGCAGTCTTACCCATGATTGGGGTTTTGAGTGATGAACCAGGCTGGGAGTTTTAAAGGCCTCAGGAATCTTTTGCAGGTGTTTAGAGTTAACTCGTTGATTCAGATGATTAGGTTCATAGCTCGTTTAGAGACCCTTTTAATGATATGCTAATTTTGTGAGATAGGAATTTTGGGTTTTCATGAGCTGTATGCCACAATCATCCGTATTAAGACAATAAAAGACCTGAAATATTTCAGTTAGTGTGCAATGAATCTAAAATATATGAATGTTAAATTTTCATCATTACATTATGAAAAATAATGAACTTTATCACAATATGCTAATATTTTGAGAAGGACCTGTATAGTGGGTCACAGGGGAACTGGTTCACAGCGATGGCCAGTTTGACGTGTCCAGGGTGTACCCTGCCTCTCGCCTGTAAACTGCTGGAGATAAACACCAGCTCCCCCGTGTTTAACACCAATCCACAGACTATTTTCCCACAAGTCTTGAGGACCATCAAGATGTTTTTGGTAAATCGGTGAGACTTTGTGTTATTTTGGGTCATCAGTGGTTCTGGCCTTGAAACTCTCCCATTGAGGCCATTTTTGCCCAGTCTGTCTTTCTTATTGTTGAACCATGACCTCTGACCTTAAATGAGTTATTGAGGCCTGCAGAGCTTTAGATTTTGTTCTGGGTTCTTCTGTGACCTTCTGGATGTGTCGACAATGCACTCTTGGAGTAATTTTAGTAGGACAGTCTGTTTTTTTCACCTCTGGATAATGGTTTCATTGTGGTTCTTTGGAAGCATTAGGAATGGCTTTATGACCCTGTCCCGACTGGTAGATGTCAGGGACCTTGTTTTTATTCTGTTCTTGGATTTCAGAGATTTGGACATGATGTGTTGCTTTTGGAAATCTTTTAGCCTACTTCATGTTGTCAGGCAAGTTCTATTTATTTAAGTGGTTTCTTGATTCTTCCAGTCAAGCAGTAATCAGGTATGTGTCGGCTATTCAAGTTGAACCAGGATATAGGACCAGGTTGGCATGGACTGCATTTCAAATGAAATCATTTGGAAACATGATTTTGCTCAGTACATTTCCAGAACACACCTCCACCTATGCCAGCTCTCCCTCACCTGCTCTCTATTCTCCCTACAGATCACAAGGTCATCCACAAACACGATAATTTATGGGTCTCCTGCAGGATCTACCCATCTCCATGGCAAACAGGAGGAGGTCTAGGCTGATCCTTGTTTAAATCCGGTCTTCGCCTTGGACCCATCGGTCATGGCTACCACAGCTCACTGCAGTCTCTGTCCTTCTACATGTTATCTGTCAAATGTGTCACTTTTCTTTTGACCTTCTCCATCAACTCTCTCAAAACAATCACTGAATCTGTGAAACTTTCTCCCATTGCTAATCAAAATAGACCCAAATGCTCCTGATAACAGTTGGGTTGAGAAAATGATGAAGTCAAAAGAATAAAAACATAATGCATATAGTTTCTCTCACAACTGGCCTCCAGTTTCATTAGTTTCTTCTGGTAAAATCATATTGTGAGTTTTAGAAGAAAGCTGCCTTATAGCAAATATATTCACATAAAAAAGTCAAAGAAAAATTTAATTTCTGTTCATTTTGGGAAATTAACAGAGCCAACTTGCAAAAGAATATATTTAAATAACCAGAAGACAACTGAACTGTAAAGTGGGACACCAGAGTGTTATATGCACCAAAAACAAAAGCTGTTTTGTCTTGACAGAAGAACGAACCTCGGAGAGAAGTAAGCTTGTCAGTACTTTTAGTCTGAGTAGCTCATCAGTTCTTGTTGCGGCTTGCCAACACAGCAGCGCTCGAGGTGCTGCAAGGCTGTGAGTCTGTCACGAGAGGAGCGGACAGCGTCTCGCATGGGTAACTGGATCTGCATGCTGTATATATAGTCTGCTGTACTGAGCTGCTGCTGAGGAAGGTGTGTATCTGCAGCAGATTTTATTCTTAAACATGAGTCGGGAAGGCTATTTTTGAAACTATGCTTCTTTGACTTACTTTTTAACTTGTCTGTATCTTGTCTGACATATAGTTTGGCAGTCAAACTTCTGACTTTTATCATTAAAATCTGTCACCCATTTAATATGTCTCAATATCTACTAAAAACATACTGACAGGACCTTGGATTTGGAGATCATATGTGTGCATCAGCTTAGGCATAGCGCATGAAAAACAACTGGATCACATCGAAAAAGTGGCGATGCTTCCCTTGTTCATTAGATTAAGGTTGCATTGAGTGCATATTTAGGAATAGTATTCTGGTTGAATTTAACTACAGAATCCGTCCTTATCGTGCAGAATGAGAAATGTTCCCATCGGTACTGAGACTCCAGATCCCACCTGTGGTTCAAGTCATGAGCGTCACTATCACAGTACCAGGCAGAAAGGCTGGTAAAGACTTAGCCATAGAGACAACCCTTTAATTGTTTTTCCAAGCAAGTTGTGATAAAAGACTCAAATCATGGGACATGTCCTAGTTTATAGTTGCACTGGTGCACTCAACATTTCACACACCTGTTCAAGCACGAGTTTAGCAATCTGAATGCCACTGGAAAACAGAAAGGGATGAGCTTCATCTCTGACTGGCTCTGACACCTTCAGACAGAGAGAAGGTTAAAATTGCATCTTGCAGGAATTTATCACAATACGCAGAACAAAATCAAGTGATACATATTTTTGTAAATGCTGTGCTGCTTGTTAATATTTTTAAATCCACTCATACGTTACACAGTCAGCAGAGTTAACACGTCCATCTCTCTGCCCAGGCCCAATATCTAACGCTCGCTCAGTATCGGAGGAAATTATGAATGTGATGATGAATCAATCCGCAGACATATATCTATGGGCAAGTGCATTAGTGGAGCAGGTGTGATAAGAAGCGGTCTTTTTATTAAATCTATATACGTACTCATACTCGTATTTGTCCTCTTCCGCTTTATCCGAGACCGGGTCGTGGGGGCAGCACACTCAGCAGAGACGCCCAGACGTCCCTCTCCCCAGACTCCTCCTCCAGCTCCTCCAGGGGGGAGCCCAAGGCGTTCCCAGGCCAGCCGAGAGACATAGTCCCTCCAACGTGTCCTGGGCCTCCTCCCGGTGGGACGTGCCTGGAACACCTCCCGAGGAAGGCGTCCAGGAGGCATCCGGTATAGATGCCCGAGCCACCTCAATTGGCTCCTCTCGATGTGGAGGAGCAGCGGCTGTACTCCAAGCCCCTCCCGGATGGCCGAGCTCCTCACCCTATCTCTAAGGGAGAGCCCGGCCACCCTACGGAGGAAGCTCATTTCAGCCGCTTGTATCTGGGATCTCGTTCTTTCGGTCATGACCCAAAGTTCATGGCCATAGGTGAGGGTAGGAACGTAGACCAACCGGTAAATCGAGACTTTCGCATTTTGGCTCAGCTCTCTCTTCACCACAACGGACCGGCACAGTGCCCCCATTACTGCGGCAGCCGCACCGATCCGTCTGTCGATCTCCTGCTCCATTCTTTCCTCACTTGGGAACAAGACCCCGAGATACTTAAACTCCTCCACTTGAGGCAGGAACTCCCCTCCAACCTGAAGAGGACAAGCCACTCTTTTCCGGTCGAGAACCATGGCCTCGGACTTGGAGGAGCTGATCCTCATCCCAGCCACTTTACACTTGGCTGCGAACCGCCCCAGCGCATGCTGTAGGTCTTTGCTAGAGGGGCACGAGGGACACAGTCGAATTCTTTCTCCAGGTCCACAAAACACATGTGGACCAGTTGGGCAAACTCCCATGAACCCTCGAGTACCCTGTAGAGGGTATAGAGCTGGTCCAGTGTTCCACGACTGGGACGAAAACCACACTGCTCCTCCTGAAGCCAAGGTTCGAATATTGGCCGGACTCTCCTCTCCAATACCCTGGCGTAGGCCTTACCAGCGAGGCTGAGGAGTGTGATCCCCCTGTAGTTGGAACACACCCTCCGGTCCCCCTTCTGAAGGGGACCACCACCGCAGTCTGCTAGTCCAGAGGCACTGTCCCCGACCGCCAAGCAATGTTGAAGAGGCGTGTCAACCATGACAGCCCTACAACATCCAGATACTTGAGGTACTAAGGGTGGATCTCATCCACCCCCGAAGCCCTGCCACTGCAGAGTTTTTTAACCACCTTGGGGACTTCAGCCTGGGTGATGAAAGAGTCCAACCCCGAGTCCCCAGCCTCTGTTTCCACCAGGGAATGCATGATGGCAGGATTGAGGAGATCCTCGAAGTACTTCTTCCACCACCCAATAATGTCCCCAGTCGAGGTCAGCAGCTCCCCACCCTCACTGTAAACAGTGTTGGCGAAGCACTGCTTCCCCCTCCTGAGGCGCCGGACGGTTTGCCAGAATCGCTTCGAGGCCAACCGGTAGTCCTTCTCCATGGCCTCACTGAACTCCTCCCAGGTCCGAGTTTTTGCCTCTGCCGCCGCCCGGGCCGCAGCACGCTTGGGCTCACGGTACCCGTCAGCTGCCTCAGGAGTCCCACAAGCCAACCGCAGCCGATAGGACTCCTTCTTCAGCTTGACAGCGTCCCTTACTGCCGGTGTCCACCACCGGGTTCGTGGATTGCCGCCGCGACAGGCACCGCAGACCTTACGGCAGCAGCAACAGGCGACAGCATTGACAGTAGATGCGGAGAACATGGTCCACTCGGACTCTATGTCTCCAACATCCCACGGAATCTGTTCAAAGCTCTCCCGGTTAGTTTTATATTTTACCTTTAGTGATGAGTTCCACATTTTTGAGGTTGGAAGGCCTCCTTGCCATCACCCTAATCTTTAGCAGTTTCAAAGGATTCTCCCCCCGTTTCAAGTCTGAAATCTGGCTGGCCTGCTCTAAAATGTTAACATTGCCTCCAGTCAGAAGAAATATGCTGGTTAAATTAAAAGATTATTTTAAACCTAAATCTGCCAGGGGTATGAATACTTTTGCTCTTAACTGTAGCCCAAAAACCTGACCCAGTTTCACCGGTTCTGTCTGGAGGAATGGGCCAAAATTCCAGCAAATTACTGCGAGAAGCTTGTGGAAAAACCCAACAGTTTTAAGGTAATTCTACCTAATAGACTGCTATGCAAAAATTAGGTCAGAAATAATCCTTTATGAAATCATTGCTCTCATTATTCTGGCATTAAGCAAATATAAAACTATGGTGAAGCAATACTTTACATTTGGCCTACAAATTTAGAAAACACATTGTCAAACTGACCAAAAGCAAAAGTAAAATTCTTCAAAATAAAACAGGACATGTAATAAATTACATTAATTTCACAATCAGTGTAATTTGGCATACTCTTTGACCTTTATATTGTTTTAAATTATGGGTGTAAAGGCAAATTAATAAAATCTCTTGCTTGTCCAAGATCATAACATGGTTCTGGTGTTGACTCCATCCCTTCCCGCAGTGGTCTACTTCCAGAAACAGATGCACTGTGTGTTTCCCTGCTCTGAGAGGTTCCTATTGTTGGAGAGTAAAAACAGCAAAAGTGTCCCTGCCAGGTCAGGGGTCGAATCGAGCAAAAAGACACCAAGTTCCACATGACCTTTTAAATAAGTGCAATGTGATACAGAGCACAGGTCAGCAGTCAAATGCTGAAAACAGGCCTGCATGTTGACACACACACTTTGACCCCTACTGAGTCCAGCCTGTGCCCTCTCCCTGAGCAGGTCGTGTGCTGGGATACCTGAAGCTCCCTGGGAAGGACGATATGCGGCAGACTGTTGTTGATGTACAGGCAGGTGCAACAAATCCAGCAGGTATAAGTATATTTCCACCTGTACTTAATACAATATAGCAAAAAAAACCTTTTAGTCTAACATGCATTTAATAGTCAAGTTGAAACCTGGCTTCAAGACAAGCCTGTAAGAAAAAAAGGCATAAAAAAATTATCGACACTGAAACAAATTAAACAAATATCTGCCTATAAATATTATTTTCTTATTTTTCTGCAGTCTTGTAGCCCAATCTGACTAAAACATGAGGTATAAGGAAGCAACACATAACTAAAGTGATCCATGAGGTGATCAACCTCATGGAATGACGATGCTCATGACAAGCAGAAACACGTTTTATTTAGTCAGCATAAAATTCCTACTATAACTATCTACATCCTGTCTAAGATGTTCATTCTTAACTACTTCGGACAACCCCAGCTTAAAGTCCCTTTGGATGGTGGTCAGTTGGAGTCAGAACTGGTTTGGAGGCCTATTTAGGGGGATCCACTGGTTTTTCACATTATTGATCCTGGTCTTTGGTTTCATTTTTCACATAATGGGGAATCTGTGAGCCATTTTTAATCTGAAGAACATATAGTGCTAACTTTGTTGTTTCTGTTATGGCCGACCCTGTAATTCACATAGTTTTTCTTTGTTTTTGTCTTCAACCTTCGGGCTAGATTACATTTAAGCCCAACAAAAGCACTCAGGGATCAGACTGGAGGTTTGCCTAACCCTGCTCCTGCTTCACAGTCTGATTTGGTTGTTTAAAGAGTGTGACTGTGTGTTTTGACCACAAGCTTTTCAGCTCCATTTGCGCAGGCCACAGCTGAGTTCATCCAAAGTAATCAACATGGGGCAATAACGACCCAACGCACTTCGTCAATCTCGCCGTAAATGTTTCTAAAATAAACACAAACTATTGTTACCGTCCTCGTCCATCTGTCTCAATAAAGGGCTGCCCACAAGCAAAGAAAACAGCACATGGAAGGCAGCAGCTTGTGTTTGAGACTTATGCAGCACTCGTTGACAACCAGAAACCTCAACATGTCCTAATAAGTGTGTTCAGAAGAGGATGTTCCAGTCGAACAGGAATGCTGAACTCCTTGCAGGAGTCAGTTGCGCTGAAGTTTTGAACAAAATCCATCGGAAGATGTCTGCCTAAACAAACATGCTGGTTGAATTTGTGAATCTGCTCACAGTGAATCAAATCTGACGCCAGCCCCATCAGAGATACCTAATAAATCTGCCCCTCTTCATGTCATCACCCAGCTCTTTGCTGTCATTTTTATAGTGAGAGTCTTGCTGCATGACGCCCAGTTTTACACCCCCATTTTGCTTCCTCAGGCCAAAACATAGCACACATCTCCAGTTTGGGATGTACTTACTGCTCTTTCACTTTAAATACAAAGTTTTATCTGTCCTCAAAACCATCAAACCACTTCCAGGTGCATGATCCCAGGAAATGTCAGAGGACTTCTTTTTGCTCCGGGCTGCCAGAGGTTTTCTTGTAAGCTGGTTTAGAAAATGAATGCCTTTATGTTTAGGTTTCGAGCAGCTGAATAATGTACTGTGTAATTATATCCTCTGCCAAATCCTCTGTGTCCACTCAGGCCAGTGTGTGCTTCTCTGCAGCCCTGCAGTCACATGTGGAGCTCTGACCCAATCAGAAATCAAACCCACTCTTTAATCACACAAACCAGACAGCTCATATCCAGGGGAAAGGTTCTGTGCCTGCAGTTCAGTAAAAAACCCTCACCCAATAACTGGGATGCGTTTTAGGTCAACCAAATTGTTTCTCTGCAGTTGTGCCTCTGAAAAATTGCCGTCTTGCCTGGAGGAAAACATCTCTGTTCAGTATATGAGAGGTAGATTTCTAAAATGCAGAGATACTTGCTGCATGAGTGATGAAGTGAAGAACCTGTAATTAATGTTGAATAAATCATATTTCACCATTTGATAAATTGTGGGCTTCATGCTTGTCTCCATCTAAGGCTGTGCTAATGTCATAAATCACTGAAAAGGCTCTGTTTTGTTGTGTTTTAACAAACATGATTATTCTTTTAAACCTTAAACTGGGTCTTAATATATGCTCAATACAGTATAACCCAGTTCAGGTCTAATCAGTTCACTAGGGATGGTCAAATGAAGATAGGCTCCTTAAAAACAGTGAAATAGCCCTTTATTTTAGCTTTATCGTGGATCAAATCCCAACATCAGACAGACGGATCTCACAATGGAGAAATTAACTTGTTCCAGCAGCTCTTAGTGACAAACAATTAGGGTGCAGATAGTCATGAAGAAATGTGCAATCAAAAAAGAACAAGTTAAATGTGCAAAAACAAGTAGTGATAATAGAATAGAATAAAATAAAATAAAATAATTTTATTCTAATATTACTACTTGTTTTTGCAGATCAGCAAAATAACGTAACTTAAAATAACTTACACTACTGGTAAAAGTTTTAGAACGCCTTTCTCATTTACTGGTTTTCTTTATGTTTATAACTATTTCCATTGTCCGTAGATTCTCACTGAAGGCATCAAAACTGTGAATGAACACATATGGAATTAAGATGCAAGGAAAAAATTGTGAAATAACTTTAAATATGTTTTATATTTTAGATTCCTCAAAGTAGCCGCCCTATGCTGTGATGACTGAAATATTAACCTTTGACCTTCTCTCAATGAACGTCTAGGAAGTTATTTCAAGACTCTCTGGAAACCATCTCAGGTGACCACCTCATGAAGATCATGGAGAGAACGCCAAGAGAGCAAAAGCAGTCATCAGAGCAAAGGGAAGAATCTAAAATATAAAAATATTTAGAGTTATTTCACACTTTTTGTTTACTACATATTTTCATGTGTCTTCATTCATCTTTTTGATGCCTTTGGTGAGAAACTACAATGTAAATAGTCATGAAAATAAAGAGACCCATTGAGTGAGAAAGTGTATCTAAAACTTTTGACAGGTAGTGTGTGTACAGTAAAAAATATTCCCATCCGTGGAATACAATGCTGTTTTAGCAGATATCAACTGTCTTGGTGGACTGATGCAGCCGACAGCCTCACCCAACATATGACAGACATCGTTCTGCTGAGAAAACAGCGACAGTCTCTGCTGAAAGTTTAGACATTTAATATCTGCTAATGTTGGGCTGGATCCCCAGGATACAGACATTTTCAACTGGAACTGTTGCAGTTGAATAAAATCAGCTAAAACTGATTCTTCTCACTAGTTATCAGCTCCACAACTCAGTATTTCTTCACTGAGCGCTGATAAAATTTCTACAGCCAGACAAACCAATCATGCAGAATGAGAGCCTCTGATTTTATATTTTAACTTCAATCTTGAGTTTCTTTGAATTATTATTGATTCCAAAAATCACAGAATAGTGATAGTGATAATTATTGGCCCTGGTGTTCATTAACTTGGTGGGAAAGTCTGTTGTTTTCTGCTGAATAGAACAGGTGGTCTAACATGAACTGGCTTTCCTCTGTATTTCTCTGTTAGCTCTTTTCTAACAGTTTGATGACTGAATCAGGAGGTTCTTGTTTGTGATGTTAAACCTTTAGCTCTTTATTTCAACAGAACACATTGTTAATGACATTTGTGTCTGTTTTCATCTATTTATATAAGTCAGACATTTTGCCTGGGGCGGAAGTTTAATGCAGATGTTTGTTTATGACGTTCTAGATGAGAGTGTGAGCTGAACGTGACAGTCTGAAGACAATGTTTGAACGTGTTTAAAGAGAACCCGAGGAGTTCTCCATGTGAAATTTCAAATATTTGTTTATGAGACCGGGCCAGTTGCCTTCATGTACACAGCCATATTCCCACACACACAACGCAAAGACTTCATTTGTCCCACTGACTGCATGCAAACATCAGAAATAACATGAGGAAATAAAAACAGCCTTATGTTGTTCTAAAACATTTCATAATGAAAGCCACCAAATACATCAATGTTATTAAAGTACTGTTTATCCTTGTTTTGTCCAGCTAGGAGCTCCACTCAGAAGGTTGCATCCTCTCATCGTGGGCATGAATGTCTTGATTTTGAGCTTCAATGATTTATTTGAATTGTTCTTTTTCTGTCGGGGTTTTGGAGTCTGTCTTTGTTTTTTGTTTTTTTTGCCTGCTGCTTACACTTTTCCACCACTAGAAGCCGTCTGAGCTCCGGAAGTGAGAAGGAACAGGTGCTCGTAATTTCTCATCAGAGAGGAGGAGGATAAGAGAGCAGCTCGCCAGCACTCCTATGCCTGATTGGTTGCCTATTGTGGTAACAAATGCCAGCCAAACCTACCTTAGCTTTCTGAAGCTCCTTTGTGATTCCTAGTAACCCGCCTCGTCTCTATGTTTTTCTCCAGGCTTGACTCCAGTCCGGCTACGGCTCTGTTGATCCCTCGTTGTGCTGATTTCCTCGTCTCAAGTTCCAAGTGAAGTTCAGAGATTCCGTTTCTGGCTTGCGACTGCTAAAACCTCCTCCTTTCTGGCTCAAGACCCATGGGTACCCTGTCCACCCTCTGACGTTCTTACCTCCAAGCCCCCCTAACCCTAACCCACCTATACTTGTCATTCAGTAAGAAACAAACCCCAGAAAAACCTCACCACTGTGTGTGCTGTGTGAAGGAACTTAACCCTTCCTAACAGGGCACTTCGTTCTCAGACTGCAGGTTTACTGGTGGTTCCTAGAGTCTCTAGAAGTAGAATGGGAGGCAGATCCTTTAGTTATCAGGCTCCTCTCCTGTGGAACCAGCTCCCAGTTTTAGTCCGTGAGGCAGACACCCTGTCTACTTTTAAGGCTAGGCTTAAAACTTTCCTTTTTGATAAAGCTTATAGGTAGAGTGGCTTAGTTTGGAGAAAAGGGGGGAGTCAGGTTTAGCCTAAACTGGCTCAGTTATGGTTGAGGTGCAAACACACCCTCCATTTCTGCTACCTGTGTGACCCCTTCTCTTTTCCAATGGTTATAATCAGTCTGACAGAGAGGTATCCCAATCATTGTGGTTTTTAGTATAACAATGACCCTTTGTGGGGTCCCTTGAGACGACATTGTTCTAAATAAGCGCCGTTTAACTAAATAATCTGAACTGAAACTTTCTGTGTAGTTATGCTGCTATAGGCTTAGGCTGCTGGAGGACATAATGACCACTTTAACCCTCTTCGCTACATTCTCACGCTACTCTCCAATTTTGCATTATTTGCTGTTATTTCAGCTTTTAACTTTGTTCTCTCTCTTTTCTCTTCCTAGAAGCTACACCTGGCCTGGCTCTGTGTCTACCTGTGACACCTTTCTGGAGAGGGGAATCGTCAAAGCTTCTGCTGGCAATATCATAATGCTCACCCTCTACCGATGATCCACATAGCCCTGTCTTTTAGTGTTTAACCCTTTCTCTCTCCTAGACATGGCTACTGACTGAGCTTCTACTGTAACTAACTCTATGTGCTCTCTTTCAGACTCTAACCTTGAAAACTGGCTCAGAGTTTATCTGTTCTTTCTTTCTAGGTGAAACGACTAAAGGAGCTACATCCATTAACATTTACTTTTCCTTCCCATAGAAAGTACTCCTGGATCAGTGCTTCTTTGTTCTCTTTGTGTCTCTGCTCTGTTCTCTCTAACCTCCAGTCGGTCGTGGCAGATGGCCGCTCACACTGAGCCTGGTTCTGGTTCTGCTGGAGGTTTCTTCCTGTTAAAAGGGAGTTTTTCCTCTCCACTGTCGCTACATGCATGCTCAGTATGAGGGATTGCTGCAAAGTCAACGCCAGTCACTGTCCACTGTCTCTACATGCTCATCCAGGAGGAGGGAATGCTGCAAGTCACTGACTGGATGCAATCTGCTGGGTTTCCTTAGATAGAAAAACCTTTTATCCAATTTGACTAAAAAGCTAACTCCGACTGCACTATTCAATGGTTAGGATTAATTGGAATGTATGTATGTTGTGAAGTGCCTTGAGACGACATGTGTTGTGAATTGGCGCTATATAAATAAAACTGAATTGAATTGAACTTAACCCTGTATGCTGAGTGAAGGATCTAGTGGATTACAACTTCAAGCAAGCACAGAATTCATCCATCCGACCCCGCTTTGTCTCCCTCTCATACAAAGCTCCATCCATCCAACCAGTAAGTCAGAAAGAGCTCATCAAGAAAATCTGATAAGTATTTCCCATCACTTACCAAGCCTTCTCTCCACACAGTGGGTCCATTCCAGTTCCTGTTAGCATATCGATTCATCAAAATAAACTCTTTCACTTTTTCTCTGTCTCCTGAGTGTTCTCTGCATGTGGATCAAGTCAAACAAAAAGATGACAGAACACTCAGGCCAAATTGACCCAGCAGAGACTCTCAGGAGAACAATTTCAGAACACAGCCACCAGATCCAGTCCCACAAATCCACCCTCCAAGCATTATTTGAGCAACAGAAACAAACTAACATCCAGCTAGAACAAATGGCCTCTCTCCTACAGCAAACCCACCTTTCCAAGACTACCGCTCCATCAGTGGGCGCTGTAGGACCTCCTGCGTCACAGAAACTTCCTCCGGGACGTGACATAACTCCTCCTAACCCAGATAAGTTCTCTGGAGAGGTGGGTAATTGTCGTGGGGTTTTGCTTCAATGCTCCCTTGTGTTCAACCGGTCCCTGCACTCATTTTCTCATGACGATGCAAAGATATCTTACATTTTAGGGCTATTGACAGGTAAAGCTCTCCGTTGGGCAGAGGCCAGATTCCCACATTGCAACCAGTTTGGCAGTTCCTTTGAGAACTTTATCCAAGAATTTAAGTTAACCTTTTCTTCTGAGTCTGATCCAACTAATGAGAGTCGCCACATGTGGACACTGAAACAGCGAAATAGACCATTAATTGAATTCACTATAGAATTTTGAACCATGGCAGCAGCTTCGGGCTGGGATTCCAATGCAATTAAAGCTGCATTTTTTTCAATCCTTGGATGAAGCATTAAAAGATTAACTTTCTTTATTGGATGAACCCAAGGAACTCAATGACTTTATTGCAATGGCAACCCGCATTGACAACCGAATGAGGGACAGAAGAAGATCTCGATATGAAAGATTAACCATAAGACCACAAGCCAGCTCTGTGTCTCCTACCCACACCCCTCAGTCTCTGCCCGCTAACCACTCTGAACCTGAGCCCATGCAACTGGGACATGCCAGACTCACCCTGAAGAGTGACTGAGACGCAGAGAGTCAAAGTTATGTTTATCTTGTGGGTCCCCAGATCACTTTATCACCCATTGTTCACTACGGCCAAAAGATCGGGTCCGTCGGCAGTAGAAGGGGACCAGGCGGACCATTCTCACTTAAACCCTTCTCCCAGATTTACATTACCTGCTACCTTGTTTAATAACCAAGAAGCCTTAAAACTGTCTGCATTCATTGACTCAGGGTGTGAGCAGAATCTAATACACCAGTCATTGGTCAATCAAGCATGCATTGAGGTGGAACCACTCCAAACCCCGTTTCTGGTTCAAGCCTTAGATGGAAGGTCTCTTCACCGCATCACTCATGGCACCAAGAGTTTGGAACTTGTCCTTTCAGGCAATCACAGAGAGTAAATTTTTTTTATTTCCCATCCGTCACAATTCTCTAGTTTTAGGTTTTCCCTGGCTCCAAATACATAACCTACATTTAAACTGGTCTGAGTTACGTGTTACTTACTGGTCCGCTAAATGCCTCTCTTCTTGTTTATAGTCAGCTGTCTCCCCTAAGTCGTCTCTAGTGTGTTCTGTGGAGGACGAGCTGCCTGATCTAACTCAGATCCCTGAAGAATATCATGACCTAAGAACGGTGTTCAGTAAGTCCAAAGCTCAGACCCTTCCACCTCATCGACCATACGATTGTGCTATTGACCTCCTTCCTGGAGCACCCCTGCCCACAAGCAAACTCTATAACATCTCTCAATCCGAACATCAGACTATGGAAAAATGCATCTCTGAATCTTTAGCAGATGGAACCATTCGCCCATCCTCATCTCCATTAGGAGCTGGATTTTTCTTTGTGGGAAAAAAGGATGGATCCCTCCATCCCTGCATTGATTATACAGGTTTGAACCAAATAACAATAAAAAATAAATATCCTCTGCCCTTACTATCCTATGCTTTGAACCAGTCCAGAATTCAACCATCTTCACCAAATTAGACCTAAGTAACGCCTACCATCTTGTCCGAATCTGAGAGGGAGACGAGTGGGAAACCGCCTTCAAGACACCACTTGGTCACTTCGAGTATCTGGTAATGCCGTTCGGCCTCAGCAATGCATCTGCAGTCTTCCAAGCCCTAGGTAATGATATCCTCCGTGAACACATTTGTCTTTGTATACCTTGACGACATACTAATTTACTCCAAAGATATCTCTGAACACTGCCATCACGTCCGTTTGATCCTTCAGCGTCTTCTGGAAAACCAACTGTTTGTAAAGGCAGAGAAATGCGAGTTTCACCAACCTTCCGTAACATTTTTGGGATTTATCCTTGAGGGTGGACAGGTTCACTCAGATCCGGAGAAAGTCAAAGCAGTGTTGGAATGGCCTGTCCCTGACTCTCACAAGCAACTTCAACGTTTCTTGGGCTTTGCTAATTTTATAGACGGTTTATTCGAAACTACAGCCAGACTGCAGCTCCCCTGAATGCTCTGACCTCATCCAAGACTCATTTCTGGTGGACCCCCGAGGCAGACGAAGCATTCAGTTCACTTAAGGAAAGGTTCTCTCAAGCCCCCATTCTGACCCATCCAGACTCAACCAAGCAGTTCATCCTCGAAGTGGATGCGTCAGATAACGTGTGGGGGCAGTCCTGTCTCAACGGTCCAGCAAAGATGATAAGGTTCACCCTTGTGCCTTTTTTTCCCCGCAGACAGTCCAGTGCTGAGCGTAACTACGATGTGGGGGACAGAGAACTGCTGGCTATTAAATTAGCCTTGAAGGAATGGAGGCATTGGAGGGAACCATTCACCCTGTATTTGAATGGACCGACCATAAAAACTTATCATACAGGTCCTTCTCAAAATATTAGCATATTGTGATAAAGTTCATTATTTTCCATAATGTCATAATGAAAATTTAACATTCATATATTTTAGATTCATTGCACACTAACTGAAATATTTCAGGTCTTTTATTGTCTTAATACGGATGATTTTGGCATACAGCTCATGAAAACCCAAAATTCCTATCTCACAAAATTAGCATATTTCATCCGACCAATAAAAGAAAAGTGTTTTTAATACAAAAAACGTCAACCTTCAAATAATCATGTACAGTTATGCACTCAATACTTGGTCGGGAATCCTTTTGCAGAAATGACTGCTTCAATGCGGCGTGGCATGGAGGCAATCAGCCTGTGGCACTGCTGAGGTCTTATGGAGGCCCAGGATGCTTCGATAGCGGCCTTTAGCTTATCCAGAGTGTTGGGTCTTGAGTCTCTCAACGTTCTCTTCACAATATCCCACAGATTCTCTATGGGGTTCAGGTCAGGAGAGTTGGCAGGCCAATTGAGCACAGTGATACCATGGTCAGTAAACCATTTACCAGTGGTTTTGGCACTGTGAGCAGGTGCCAGGTTGTGCTGAAAAATGAAATGTTCATCTCCATAAAGCTTTTCAGCAGATGGAAGCATGAAGTGCTCCAAAATCTCCTGATAGCTAGCTGCATTGACCCTGCCCTTGATAAAACACAGTGGACCAACACCCGCAGCTGACACGGCACCCCAGACCATCACTGACTGTGGGTACTTGACACTGGACTTCTGGCATTTTGGCATTTCCTTCTCCCCAGTCTTCCTCCAGACTCTGGCACCTTGATTTCCGAATGACATGCAGAATTTGCTTTTTGGACCACTGAGCAACAGCCCAGTGCTGCTTCTCTGTAGCCCAGGTAAGGCGCTTCAGCCGCTGTTTCTGGTTCAAAAGTGGCTTGACCTGGGGAATGCGGCACCTGTAGCCCATTTCCTGCACACGCCTGTGCACGGTGGCTCTGGATGTTTCTACTCCAGACTCAGTCCACTGCTTCCGCAGGTCCCCCAAGGTGTGGAATCGGCCCTTCTCCACAATCTTCCTCAGGGTCCGGTCACCTCTTCTCGTTGTGCAGCGTTTTCTGCCACACTTTTTCCTTCCCACAGACTTCCCACTCAGGTGCCTTGATACAGCACTCTGGGAACAGCCTATTCGTTCAGAAATTTCTTTCTGTGTCTTACCCTCTTGCTTGAGGGTGTCAATAGTGGCCTTCTGGACAGCAGTCAGGTCAGCAGTCTTACCCATGATTGGGGTTTTGAGTGATGAACCAGGCTGGGAGTTTTAAAGGCCTCAGGAATCTTTTGCAGGTGTTTAGAGTTAACTCGTTGATTCAGATGATTAGGTTCATAGCTCGTTTAGAGACCCTTTTAATGATATGCTAATTTTGTGAGATAGGAATTTTGGGTTTTCATGAGCTGTATGCCAAAATCATCCGTATTAAGACAATAAAAGACCTGAAATATTTCAGTTAGTGTCTAAAATATATAAATGTTAAATTTTCATCATGACATTATGGAAAATAATGAACTTTATCACAATATGCTAATATTTTGAGAAGGACCTGTACATTAAATCTGCCAAACGTCTAAATTCTCGCCAGTCCCGTTGGTCCCTGTTTTTCTCTCGCTTCAATCTCTCCATCTCCTACAGACCCGGTTCTAAGAACCTAAAACCTGATGCCCTGTCTCGCCAGTTCTCTCCGGACGATTACGGCAAGCAGCCTGCTCCCATTCTTCCTCCAAGCTGCACCGTGGGAGGTCTAACATGGGAGATAGGAGATATAGTTAATCATGCTCTGTTAAACGAACCTGATCCCAAGACCGGACCATCTAACCGAACCTATGTACTATCCACTGTCCGAGCTCGTCTTATTCACTAGTTTCACTCTGCCAAGTTTTCCGCTCATCCTGGAATTAGTTGAACTGTCGCCTTAATATCCAGACGGTTTTGGTGGCCCACCATTCATCAAGACGTCAAGGACTATGTAAAATCATGTTCTGTTTTGCCAGAAATAAACCATCCAAACGACCACCAGCCAGCCTCCTCCAACCCCTTGAAGTACCTAAATGCCCCTGGTCCCAAATCGCTCTTGACTTCGTCACTGGACTTCCCGTATCGAAAGGTATGGCCACCATTTTGGAGTGGGATATTTTTCTGGGTCACCAGACCTTGATCTTCTCTGGTTCTAGGATAGTTCCTCAACCTTCTAACAAGTCTGGGTCCAAAGTATATTTGAAGAAGTTAACTTGATGCTGTCAAACCTAAGAATATTGTACCAAGTGTCACTGCTGGTGGCAGCATCATGCTGTGGGCCTGTTTTGCTTCCAGTATCTGGATTGCACAAAATGGATGGGGTATAAGGAAGGAAGGAAGGAAGGAAGGACGGATGGACGGACGGAAGGATGGATGGATGGATGGACGGATGGACAGACAGAAGAAAGGAAGGAAGGATGGACGGACAGAAGGAAGGAAGGCTACCTTAAGATTGTTTAGCTCCACTTAAAAAGCTAGATGGATGAAATGTTGGCCCAGTTGGGTGTCCCAACAGGTCCACGATCCAAAATGGTTCTGGAATGGACGAAGTGGGATGAACTTCACCAGGTTTTCTAAAAAGAGAGGTCAAATATCAGCCAGAATGATGCCAGGAGCTTTCTGATGGATGCTGAAAGTATGCGGAGGACGTGCAGCTTGCTAACAGTCATTTAATCAAATATTAGTGTTTTATATTGTTCAGCTTGTAAATTAAAGTTCAGCATCCAACTGCTGTTTCTAAAAATCATTGCAGATGTTTGTGGTAAAATTATTCCAGCCTGGAAAAAGAACAGTTCAAATAAATCATTAAAAGGCCAAATTAATAGAAGATTCATACTGATAATGAATGAATGGAAAGTTCTGGCTGATGTGTCAATCTAAAGCTTCAAGCTCAAACCTCACTGCTTTCTATAAACGAGTCTGGAGCCAGTACCAATCTGAGCCCTGCTGCCTCAAAGCTGAAGATCAGGAACTCTGTCACAACGGAGAAAACTCACAGGACATGTTCCCTGCCTATCTCTCACCCTCTCTAACACCTCCGGCTCACATAGGATTGCTCTTTGCTTTTGGAAATTATTCAGAACGCCCATACATCTGCAGACTATAAAAAGGCCGCCGCTTGGGAGAGGTTTTATCTCGATCTGCCGAGCTCCATCTCAGCGCTCAGATAAGACTTTACACCAACTCACGTTACAACATCATGCAGGTCTCCTCCTGGTCACGTCGGAACAGTTCACCCTGAGTGGAAAACCTGTAGGGCGCCCGTTTGCTGGAACGTTCAACATGCTGTTGACAACAACACTATAGCAACACTGTCAACTGCCACCCAGATGCAATCCAAGTCGCAGCCAGCTGGGTAGTTCTCACCATTTGGTGAACTTACAGAGAACAGATTTAAAACATGTATTATTTTCTGTCAACCCTCATATACAACAAAACCCAGTTATCTGATCCTGATACCGGTGTTTCTCTGTTAATCATGAGTGCTGTTTGACCCATTTGTTCTCAATGGCTCATTAAAATCTGAGCGACAGACATCAATGAAGGAGTCCACGACAGGGAAGAAAGGAGTTTCAAGCAGTATTTCTATAGTGGCTGAAGCCAGATACTTAGACACATTACCACTTTTATCTCCCTGTGACATTAAATAAGACTGTACTTTTTCTGTTTTTTGATTGTTAGGCTAAATAAAATAAAATGATTTTTATTTGCTAAATCAGAATCAGCTTCAATAACCAAGTTTGTGCACACGGACAAGGAATTTGACGTTGGTTCCACTTTGCACTCAATAAACACATTTTAAATACAAACATATAAGAAGGGAAATAAAATTTAACATTTTTTGTAAATATGTATGTAAACTATTTGCCAAAAGTAATGGGGTAGACCTTTAAATGAATGGATTCTGGTGCTGCAACCACTTCCAAGGCTGCAGGTGTATAAAGTCTAGTGTGGAGACATCCTGACAGAATCCTGACCTCAACCTTCTTGAACACCTTTGGGATGAATTAGTTCTGATTTTCTCATCTAAGTATGAACACATTCCTAAACCTTGTGGAAGACATTTACAGAATAGATAAAGTTGCTGTTGCTGGCAACGGTGGGTCCATCAACAAACTGGACCTTATGGATTAAGAATACGATGTCATGAAAGTTCATGTACAGGTAGAAGTAGACAGACTAATACTTTTGGCCAGACGGTGTATTTAAAGTGTTCCCTGGTATCGATCTGGACCCTCTAACTGTTCATCAGGGAGACATCCTGGGGAAGAAACTGTCTCTGTGGTGGCTGGTCTCTGCAAAGAGCGCTCTGTAGCATCGCCCTGCAGGTAAAAGTCTAAACAGTTTGTATCCAGGATGTTTGGGGTCTGCAGAGATGTTAGCTGCCCATTTCCTGACCATAGACCTGTACAAGTCCTGGACGGAGGGAAGGTCGTCCGAGATGAACTGCTCTGCAGACCTAAATGTTTGTTGCAGTTTGGACCTGTCCTGTTTTGTGGCCAAACCACAGAGTGATGGACGAACACACGACAGACTGAATAAAATCCTTCAACTTCCACTCAAACCAACAGCTAGATGCCTGAAACCTGCGCCCTGTGGGTGTTCTAACAGGACAATAATCCTAAGCATACAGGTCCTGCTCAAAATATTAGCATATTGTGATAAAGTTCATTATTTTCCATAATGTCATGATGAAAATTTAACATTCATATATTTTAGATTCATTGCACACTAACTGAAATATTTCAGGTCTTTTATTGTCTTAATACGGATGATTTTGGCATACAGCTCATGAAAACCCAAAATTCCTATCTCACAAAATTAGCATATTTCATCCGACCAATAAAAGAAAAGTGTTTTTAATACAAAAAACATCAACCTTCAAATAATCATGTACAGTTATGCACTCAATACTTGGTCGGGAATCCTTTTGCAGAAATGACTGCTTCAATGCGGCGTGGCATGGAGGCAATCAGCCTGTGGCACTGCTGAGGTCTTATGGAGGCCCAGGATGCTTCGATAGCGGCCTTTAGCTCATCCAGAGTGTTGGATCTTGAGTCTCTCAACGTTCTCTTCACAATAACCCACAGATTCTCTATGGGGTTCAGGTCAGGAGAGTTGGCAGGCCAATTGAGCACAGTGATACCATGGTCAGTAAACCATTTACCAGTGGTTTTGGCACTGTGAGCAGGTGCCAGGTCGTGCTGAAAAATGAAATCTTCATCTCCATAAAGCTTTTCAGCAGATGGAAGCATGAAGTGCTCCAAAATCTCCTGATAGCTAGCTGCATTGACCCTGCCCTTGATAAAACACAGTGGACCAACACCAGCAGCTGACACGGCACCCCAGACCATCACTGACTGTGGGTACTTGACACTGGACTTCTGACATTTTGGCATTTCCTTCTCCCCAGTCTTCCTCCAGACTCTGGCACCTTGATTTCCGAATGACATGCAGAATTTGCTTTTTGGACCACTGAGCAACAGTCCAGTGCTGCTTCTCTGTAGCCCAGGTCAGGCGCTTCTGCCGCTGTTTCTGGTTCAAAAGTGGCTTGACCTGGGGAATGCGGCACCTGTAGCCCATTTCCTGCACACGCCTGTGCACGGTGGCTCTGGATGTTTCTACTCCAGACTCAGTCCACTGCTTCCGCAGGTCCCCCAAGGTGTGGAATCGGCCCTTCTCCACAATCTTCCTCAGGGTCCGGTCACCTCTTCTCGTTGTGCAGCGTTTTCTGCCACACTTTTTCCTTCCCACAGACTTCCCACTGAGGTGCCTTGATACAGCACTCTGGGAACAGCCTATTTGTTCAGAAATTTCTTTCTGTGTCTTACCCTCTTGCTTGAGGGTGTCAATAGTGGCCTTCTGGACAGCAGTCAGGTCAGCAGTCTTACCCATGATTGGGGTTTTGAGTGATGAACCAGGCTGGGAGTTTTAAAGGCCTCAGGAATCTTTTGCAGGTGTTTAGAGTTAACTCGTTGATTCAGATGATTAGGTTCATAGCTCGTTTAGAGACCCTTTTAATGATATGCTAATTTTGTGAGATAGGAATTTTGGGTTTTCATGAGCTGTATGCCAAAATCATCCGTATTAAGACAATAAAAGACCTGAAATATTTCAGTTAGTGTGCAATAAATCTAAAATATATGAATGTTAAATTTTCATCATGACATTATGGAAAATAATGAACTTTATCACAATATGCCAATATTTTGAGAAGGACCTGTAGATCCTAACTGGTTGTTAAGCAGATAAAGCAGGGTAGTTTAAGGCATTTGGAATGGGATACCCAAAGCCCTGATGTCAACCCTGTTAAACATTTATGGGCTGCGTTTAAAAGTTGAATCCATACCAGAAAACCAACCAGATGCCACATACTTGGTTCTGCCCAGAAGATCAGAATGATGCCAGAAGCTTTTTGATGTTACAGAAACTGTGGGATAAAGGTGCAACTTGCCAAAAAAAAAGCAGTTAACCAAATATTAGAGAAAATCTACAATAAATTTAAATTTCAAGGCCAAATTCTTGCT